>NW_023270699.1:1703788-1739517 GCF_011800145.1 Mirounga leonina
GAGGAACAGGGCTCGAGAAGGAAGTGTATGACCTAGGGCCAAGCTGATGTGTCAGAAGGTTCCAGAAAGGCAGTATTGCTGGAGAGTGGCCTCCTGTGGGTCAGTGGAGGGGGCAGGGAGTCCTCAGCCTCAGCCTCTGGGCCTGCGGGAGGATCAGGGAAGCTGGGAGTGTCAGGGCTGGGCCTGTTGGAGAAATGTGCTGGCTGCCTGTGTGGAGTACCCATGTGATCAGCAGCCGAGCCTCCCGCAGATCGGGCAGCCTGATGACCTCCGTTCCGGGGCTTTACCAGTCGGATTGCCTCGGGGCCAGTCTTTTTCTCCACTCCTGCTAGCCCAGGCTTTGTTGGGTTCTGTTAGTTAGCCCAGCAAAGCACCCTGCTGAACGTTTATTTCAGCGCATGACTGTTGTTCTCCTAATTTACTTCCAGTGTGTGTGTGTGTGACGTTTCCGAGGCAGCTGTCTGCACTGTGTAGGGAACGGTTGGGTCTGGATTGAGTTGTAAGCACAGATGTGGAGTGGGGACTTTTTACCATAATAGATGGACAGGATGCCAAAATTCTGTCTCTCTCAGGGGCTAGCGGATGTGTGCGTAATGCAGCGGTGTGTCAGGAGTGGCCCTGATTGATTGACCCCTCTGTTACTCGTAGTGCCCTGGAGTTCGGAGAGGTGTGTGGAGGCCCTCCTGCGTGAGTGGGCTGTCCTTTGGTGACTTTAACTTGTTTCCTCATCAGGGAATTAGACCAGAGCTGTTGCTGTAGTATTTCAGCTGAAAAGCAGCTGCTTTGGCCGCACGGCGTTCCACTCACTGTAATTCGGTGGGAAGCTGCCTGTCCTTTGCTTTGGCTCATAGTAATTACCTCTGTCTGGTGGATACAACCCAGGTCCTTGGTGGGTGGTAGTGGGCTGCTGTCTCTCTCCTCAGCAGCAAGTTCAAAGGGGAGGAATGATGTGCTGTGAGGGTGCTTATCCCCCAGGTATCCCGGGGGTCTGCGTTTGCCTTTCCTCGGAGAGGGGCACTGTGGGAGCAGTGAGCGCTCCCCATTCAGAGTATGTGCTCAGTGTGGGATTTTTGCTGCTTGTCATACTGTAGGAATGTGACTACACTGTTGACGATGTTGGTCTTCCTTGCAAGGGCATTGGGGTTCTTCAGAGAAACAGAACCCGTAGGGTATCTACAGCTGTGGAGAAAGAGGTGTATTATGAAGGATTGGCTCACGTGATTGTGGAGGCTGGGAAGTCCCATGACCTGCGGTTTGCAGGTTGGAGTCCCAGGAAAGCTGGAATTCAGTCCATGTTGGAAGCACCCGGGACCCAGTGTCTGAGGGCAGGAGAAAATAGGTGTCCCAGCTTCAGCAGAAAGAGTAAATTCCCTATTCCTCTGACTTTTTTGTTCGTTGGGGCCCCTCTATGGATTGGGTGATGCCCTTGCATTGGTGAGGGCAGTATTCTTTATTCGGTCTACCAGTTTGAACGCTGATCCCCTGAAACACCCGGGAATGTTTTACCAGCTACCTGTGCCTCCCGTAGCCCAGGCAGGTTGACACGTAAGTTAACTGTCACAGCAATCCCACGCCAGCAGTTTCTGATGTCTTACTGTGTGTTTGGGAACACGGGGGGGGGGGTGCGTGGGGACACAGGGGACCCAGGGCACACTGAAGATCTGTCGAGGGAGGCTCCAGGAATCACAGCGGCCTCCACAGGCCGTGGAGCCCGCCCTGTGTGTGGGGTAAGACTCCGTCCCAGAGTCTCATCTGTACATCGGGGGTGGGGGGGGGATGACCCTGAGTACCAGCTGCCTGAAGGATGCAAAAGAGCTCTGTTGTGGCCTGTGCAGGTCCCCCCCTGACTGCTCCTCACGAAGGGCACTGGATTTGGAGGGGGGCTTGCTGTTCCTCGCCTGCCCGTCTCCTGTTGTAAGGGGTTACAGCATGTATACAGATGGTGCCTGTTATCTGTGCATACAGATGGTCCCCGACTTACATGGGTTTGATGTAAGATTTTTCTTCTTCGTGGTGATGCGAAAGGGACATGCATTCAGGAGAACCAGTGCTTGGAATTTGGGGTGTGGGTCTTTGCCCAGGCTAGCGATGTGCGGTCCTGTCCTGGGGCTGGGCAGCCCCGCGGTCTCACAGCCGTTCTGTCAGTCACTTTGGGTACAGTATTCGGTCAGTTACAGAGCTATTCAACACTCTCTCGTAAGACAGGCTGCGTGCGAGCTGATTCTGCCCAGGTGTCGGCCAACGGAAGTGTTCTCAGAACGTTTAAGGTTGGCCAGGTGTATTAACTGGATTTTTGATAGGCTGTTTTCCACTTACAGTGAGTTTCTTGGAATGTAACCCATCCTAAATCAAGGAAGGGCTGTACAACACTCATCGCTCTTTTGTTTCTACTGAGATAGGAAGATAAGCGGGACTTTTTGTCTGACGACCTTTGCACCCTTGTTTCTCGTGTGAAGCTAGTGAAGTAGGTGCTCTGTCACCGAGCAGGGCGGGCTTGGTGTTTGCTGTTTGCGGAGGGGCCGGCTGGCCGGTGCCGCCCTCTGGCCTGAGGTGTGACACATGCACAGTGAGTGTGTGCTTCCTCGTTTTTTTACTTTTACAAAACAGATCTCTTTACACGCGCTAGTGCGTGTCCTCTGTCCCTGAATGGGCTCCCCTGAATCCTGAGGACACAATGTGATGAGGGGCCCGGGCTGGCGTATCCGAACACAAGGATCTTCTTCTTTTGGTCTTTTCATTTAATTTTCAAAGGGAACGATACGTCAAGTTTTCTAATCATTGGTAAATGGACTCTCAGAGATTTCCAGTCCTGGGACTTCCAGAGTCAGGATGTGGACACTTAGTGTTAGACTGGGCAACTACGAGGGCAGTTTTTACTTCTCTCTGGCGATCGGTGTGTGGTTTTCTGTGCCCCGGTCTTTGAAGCAGGAGGAAGGGGGTAATGTATGTTGGTCAGATGATAAGGTGTTTCTGGAGGGAGGGAATGGAGCAACCTTCCCCAGCGCTGCCCCGTTTTCAGGAGTGCTGCCTAACCGAGGCTTCCGCCTGTGTTGACAGCTGCCTGGTGCTTGGCGGCAGAGGGGGCAGGAGGAGGGCTGGTCTCCACGGACTCTTGCTCTCTAGTCCAGAGGCCCTGGGGTGGACGAGCTTGATGTGTATCGTGGAGCTTAGTTCACACGAGTCCAGCTCTCAAAAAGACTTTAAAAAGGAAAAAAAAATCCCCATGAAAAAGTTCCTGTCCGCCCTGCTCCCTGTGGCCACTCAGTTCAGATCAATGAGAAGTACGTCTTTTCTTGCAGAATTTTTCAAGAAGGACTTGAGAGGGTGTGTCAGCAGCTCTGCAGATTTTCAGTGGCTCCCTGCCTACCTCTTTGTTTAGAAAAATGTCAGAGCTGCAAAAAGTTGAAGGAATAAATAGCACAGTGAACTTGCAGATGCCTCTCTGTTCTCCAGCACTTCCTGTTTGCTTTGCCCCTCCCTCCCCATGTCTGCTTGTTACTGTTTTACCCAAACCGTCTGAGAGTTGGTTGTCTGTGGCCCTGCGCCCCGAAATTCCTCAGGGTGGGCCTCCCGAGGTGAGGGCGTTCTTATACACAGTTGGGGCTGTACCGAGCGAAGTCTGGATGGTTAGCATTGGTGCGCTCCTCGAACACCACGACGTAGCAGAGGGTTTCTGTGCTCTCTTCACCAGTCGTCCCAGTAACGTCCAGCTCCATTCATCTGGAACACCTCCTCCCTGTGCTGTCAGAAAACAAGTTTGTGGAAGGCCCCTCGGTTGGTCTCGTCTGGTGTTGTCTAACTTGGATTCTGGTGCATTTGAACAGGATTCACCCACACGTGGCTGCGTCCTTCCCCCTGCACCCCTGGGGGCACCTGCCAGCATTTTGTCCCATTGCCCTGTCCTTATCATGGTGGTACTTTGATTACTTCTTCATAAGTGATTGAACTGGGGGGGAGGAGCTTTGAGACCGTAAGTGTCCTGTCACCTCACAGACGGGCACAGTGGTCTCAGCGTCCAGATTTACCAAGGTGATTGCAGAATGGTGGGTCTTCACCCATTGCTTCTCCTTGGCTGCTTGACCTTCCCTCTGTTTGTTCCATGTCCAGGTGGAGTCCTGGACCATTCAAGAGGCTAGAGTTCATTACAGTCAGTCACTTTGATTTGTCATTGTCCCCATTTGGCAAGGAGGACCCCACCCCCTTCACGTGGGCATCTGGTCTTTTTGTCATTTACCCCTAAGTTGGTGCCACTCTGACGCAGTAGTCTGTCCGAGGCCCATCTTGTCCTTTCTCTGTCCCAGTACCAGGATCCGCTGTTTCTCCCAGGAGTCCTGGCTCCGTTTGGTAGGGGAACAGTGTCTAGAAACTAAGGCCCCTGTACGGCCAGGTGTTGTCCTGCGGGCCCCTCGGTGGACAGAGTGGGACGGAGCCCCAGGCGCCAGTGCCCGGTCGCTGTCGTCGGCCACCGTGACCCTGCGGTGCTTGCAGAAGTCGAGGTGCGTCACGGCTTGTCCGTTCTCCTTCCCGTCGCGGAGCTAAGTCAGGTGTGTTGTGAGAGCAGCGCTTGGCAGGAGGCGTCGGCACACCGCCGGGGCGCTGGGAGGGGCTGGCCGGCGGTGGCTGCTGCGGGGCAACATGTGACCACCAGGCTGTCGCTGTGTTGGAAATAGAGCAGGGCTGTACTCGGTTGGCGGAATGGAGGAGAGTCAGACCCCCTGGCACCCCGGCCGCTTCACGGCGCCAGGCCCCTCTGTGCGCGCCCTGCTCCGCGGCATGCCCACCCCTCGGGATGTCCCCCTCACGTTCTGCTGGGTCTCCTCTGTCCACGGGGCGTCCCGTACCCTCCGCTTAGGCTTCGTGAGGCCATCACTGCGCATGTCACGAACTAGAGGTTAACATGTGTCTTCCTTTCTCTTTCGAGATGAATTTTATGTCCGACGAAATGCAGGGTCTTAGGTGTGCCGTGGGGTGAGTGGTACCTGTGTCACCCTGGCCCCTGTCAAGCTGCTGGAACGTGCCCATCTCTCCCGAAGGTTCAGGGCACCGCTGCCCCTTTCCCAGCATAGAGGAGTTGATCCAGGGCTGCGCGTCCAGGGAATCCAGCAGGATGGTCTTTGTGTCAGGTTTCCATGGGCCCCCATAATGTTCCTAAGATTCGTCCGTGTCCTCTGCATATGATGCACTTCCTCTCCTGGTTAGGTACTGTTCTGTTGTATGACCGCACCTGTTAGCCCATCCTTCTGTGCTTGGGCATCTGGGCTGTTTGCAGCATTTTGCTGTTATTATAAAGGTGGTAGGGTGGTCAATTGGTCAAGCATCTGCCTGTGGCTCAGGTCCTGATCCCAGGGTTCTGGGATGGAGCCCACCCCCCCATGGGCTCCGTGCTCCACAGGGAGCCTGCTTCTCCCTCGCCCTCTGCTCCCCCCATGTGTGCTCGCTCGAGCTCTCTCTCTCAAATAAATCTTTAAAAAAAAAATGTTGCCATGAACATTTCTCTACAAGTCTTCCTGGGGGCTTATGTTCTGATTTTCTTGAGTGAAATACTTGAGTGGGGTTGCTGAGTCCTAGGGGAGACGTAGGTGGAACCCTTTTGCGCTCCCATCCACACTGCGTGAGACTTCCCAGTTGCTCTCTGTCTGCGCCAACACTTAGTGTTGCCAGTCTTTTTAATGTTAGTCATTCTGGTGGGTGTAAAGTGGTATCTGGCTATGACTTTAAGTTGCAATTCCTGGTGACTAATGGGGTTGCACACAGAGCTCTTTTCCAAAGTATGTGTGTATGTTTTGAGTCATGGGGTGTGGTAAATCGCAGCCTGATAGGGGATGCGCATGTTTTATTCATACCCTAGTTCTTTACTTCTGATTAGCTTGAGCTCCAGAGCTGTTAGCTGTGTGGGGTTTAACCCCTTCGTGGGTGAGGAGTGGCCAGAGCCGCGGAGTGCCCTGCAGGATTGGCATCTGCTGATTCCGGCGGGCTTCTCCTGCAGGGCTTGGGGGGGACTGGCAGGGCCAAGGCCTGGCTTTTGTCTTGTGGGCCTGGCATTGCTGTGGCCTTTGGTTCCGAAGAGAGTGTGTGCTGAGGAGCCAGGGGGCCTGGGCGCTCATCTCCTCTTCCCTGGAGGCACTGCCTTTGTGTGCCGAGGCCTGTTTCCTGCACGACCCCTTGCAGATAGGAGCCTTGGTGCTGTGTCTGCGTCCTCCCGGGGGCCCAGTGGGTGCTCCCTGAAGGCGGGCTGCCAGGAGAGGATGTGTGGCTCTGGGGTTGGGAGTGGAGCCTGTCCCCCTCCCCCGCAGCCTTCCTAAGCGCGTGTGTGCCTTGCCTGACTCTCTCTGATGTGTGTTCGTCCCCACAGCTTGCTCTCAGAACACTAACAGAACCTGTGAGGAGTGCCTGAAAAATGTCTCCGTAAGTAGCACGGCCACCTCCTTGGCCCCGGGGGCTCTTGTGTGCGTGACGGTGACCCATTGCCGCTGCCTGAATTGCTCCCCACAAAAGAGAACCATCCTCCTAGCGAGCTCCTGTGGCTTTCAGTAACACGGTTATGACATGGTTGTAAACATGGGAAACTAGACATGGGAAACTTGCGTTATGTGAAAATGGAGGATTTGCCAAAAGTTCACCGGGACCAGGCCGCTGACGTGGAGGGTGTTCTCCGACGGCCAGAGCAAAGAGGGTTGACTGCTGTTCGCTGAGCGTGCTCTGAGCGTGGCGAATGCGCCATGTAGCTCTGGGAGAGCCCGGGCTTCTTCCTCACGTTTGTAATGGACTTGCACCCTGGCCTGGGACACAAATACCTGATTTCCCATCCTTTTGAAGAGCTCAGAGAAGACTCTGTAAGACGGTTACCTTCAGGATTCAAAGTACCAAGTGCGAAGCCCTGACCTGAGGACCCATGACGGCTACCCGAGCACACGTCTGGGCCGCCATGTGCGCCTGGTGCCGGGAGTGCTTGAGTGGCCGGGGGCGGGGGGGGGTGTCTGGTGCCATCTCTGCACCTGCATCGCCCCTGGTGTTCTTAGGGACTCAGACAGGAGTGTCTGTGAGGTGCCCTCCAGCCCTGAGGTTCTGGGCTGGTGCCTTTGAGCCTTAATGCACTTTTTTTTTTTTTTTTTTTAAGAATTTATTCACTTGAGAGAGAGAGGATGAGCAGGGGAGGGGCAGAGGGAGAGAGAGAAGCAGATTCCCCACTGAGCAGGGAGCATGACACGGGGCTCGATCCCAGGACCCTGAGATCATGTCCTGAGCTGAAGGCGGACGCTTCACAGACCTAGGTGCCCCCAGATGCACTGTCTTTAAGACGGCCAGGCACCCCATGCAGTTGGAGAGGTCACAGTGTTTTCCAAGGTCACTTAAGTCCACTGACAAGGACTTACTGAGCTCCTCCTGTGGGCCCGCTGGGTCCCGCCTGCCCTCCTGCAGACGAACTGAGACAGGCACCCCAGCTGAGTGTGTTGGGTGCTGCTGATGGGAAGGCGATGGGGAGGTGGGGCGATGGTGAGTGGGTTGCTCAGGGGAGGCCATGTGGGGGAGGGGAGGGCACACATGCTTGGGGGAAGAATGTTCTGGGCGGAAGAAGTGGCTGTGCAAAGACTCTGGGCAGGGAGCCACCTGGCAGCTTTCAGGACATGCACGGAGGCCAAGGGGCTGGGCAGGGTGCCTGGTGGGAGAGGGTTTTGAGTAACCTCAGCCCTCGTGGTCCAGCTGGGGTGGAGCTGATGGGGTGCGGTGGGGGCTGAGGCCTTCCAGTCTGTCACCTGAGGGCGAGCAGGAGGTGTGGTGGGGCTCAAATCCCGGGCAGTCCGATTTTGGGTGCGTATGTTGCATTTCTGACGTTTGTCGAACATCGTCTCTTTCAGTGTCTTTGGTGCCATACCAACAAGGCGTGCTTGGACTACCCGGTGAGCAGGATCCTGCCGCCCAGCTCCCTTTGTAAGCTGAGCTCTGCACGCTGGGGCGTTTGCTGGGGTAAGTCTTCGTTTTCATGGGGTTCTCGCAAAATCTGTGCTGTTTTGGAAAGTCTGGTTGTGCTCAGTGAACGTAAGCTGCCGGAACGCGTGCTCTCTGCAGGAAGTCAGGAAGCCAGTGAGAGAGTGTGCTTCCTGGGAGGGCTGCTGGCAGTCCCTGGGGTCTGGAGGCCCAGCTGCAGGACCATCAGCCTCGGCTCTGCACCGGGTCCCTCTGCATCCCGGGATGGCGGAGGGCAGAGTGTGCGTTTGGGGACTGTTTCTGGGTGTGTCGGCACACGGTGTCTCGGCTGCATCTGTGTGCTGGGAGTCCTGCTCAGCATGGTCAGGCCCTTCTTTCCTGACTTGTCCCTTTCTGTCTGCAGATGGTGGGTTTTCCAGGCACTCTCTCTGTGGGTCTGTTAACCCTTTGTGAGACCCCAGAGAGACCAGTCCTGGACCAGGGAGCCCAGGGCATTCTGAGCCTGAGCTGTTAAGGTGTTCTTAAGATGAGGCATGACTTTTTTTTTTTTTTAATGTTTTGTTTATTTATTCATGAAAGTCAGAGAAAGAGAGAGAGAGGCAGAGGCAGAGGGAGAAGCAGGCTCCCCGCCTAGCAGGGAGCCCGATGCGGGACTCGATCCCAGAACCCTGGGATCATGACCTGAGCCGAAGGCAGACACTTAACCATCTGAGCCACCCAGGCGCCCCGAGGCATGACTTCTAATGAAGCGCACATGCTGTTTCCCTGTCCTCGTAGACCCTCGTGTCTAACAGACACACACATGTGCGTACACCTACAGCTGTTCAGGGAGTGGAGTGAGGTTTTAACACACGTAGACAGGTAACCTCTGCTCAGCACTCGCAGCCTGACCGGGTCAGGACCCCGTGTCAGCCCCTGGAGCGACTTTCCATCAGCACAGGTGAGTGCTGCCCATGCTGCCCTTCCCCTAAAGGAAATCACGTGCTGTTTGTCCGACTTTCCATGCAGTCGCGTGTCTGAGACTCCTCTGTGTCCCGGCCCATCTGTCCGGCGGCTGCTCAGTGCCCTGCAGGCGTCCACGCGGACGTCCCAGTGCTGCTGTAAACGTGCTCGTGGGGCCGGCTGCCCACACTCACTTCCACTGTGCGTGTACTGAGGAGCACCGTCACGGGGTCGCCGCGCGTAGTAGGTCTGCAGGCGTTTTCCCAGAGTGGCATTGCCAGTTTACGCTCCTCCAGGTGGTGCGGGCGTTCCCGTTGTCCCATGTCCCTGCCAACACTCGGGGTAATCAGTCATCTTCATTTTAGTCCATCTGGTGGGTGTGAAGGGGTATCTCGTTGTGGTTTTAATTTGCATTTCTCTGATGACTAATGATGTTGAGCACCTTTCAAGTGGGGTCACTTTTGATAATTCTGTGCAATGAAGTTCCTGCTTTGGGGCCGTGGGGCTGGCTGAACGCCTGGCACGGGACAGATGAGAGCCACAGCGTGGGGGGCGGGGAGCAGGGAGCAAGCAGGGACTGTGGGAGGCAGGCTCTGCAGTCAGGACAGGTGGCCTGCTTCCTAACAGAAGGTGCACGTGGTGTCGTTCATGCCGGGGCTGCATGGAACTGAAGCCTGCCACTCGGATCGGTGGGGATGCTCCGGGTCCCCGTGTGCACTGAGGAGGGTTGGGAAGGCGCATTGGGCTGAGGGCGTATTGGCCTTCTCTGTGGGAACAGAATGGGCAGGGGGCTTGTGCTTGTGCCGTCTGGGGAGCCCGGGAGGGCCCCCAGCCCCCGCTCGATGTCAGGGCAGCACGTAACTGTAATTCCAGACCTCACGCCATGGGTGCTCTCTGTTCTGACAACTTTAGAATCATCTTATCCAGCTCTGGGCAAAATCGTTTTGGGGTTTTAACTGTAATTACATGTTCGATTGGAGAAACATGAAGTCTTTAGGATGTTACCCCATTGGCAGAAGCAGGTGTCCCTGCCCCACTCAGGTCACCCTCATGGCCTCAGGCTCTGTAGCTTTTACGTGGAAGGCTCATGGGAATGGGGGCCTGCAGTGTTTTTCCCCATTGTGATCGGGATTTCTGTATTTTTTTGTTTTAAGATTTTATTTGTTTGACACAGACACACACAGAGAGAGGGTGAGAGCGAGCACAAGCAGGGGGAGCGGCAGAGGGAGAGGGAGAAGCAAACGCCCCGCCGAGCAGGGAGCCCGATGCGGGACTCGATCCCAGGACCCCCGGGTCATGACCTGAGCTGAAGGCAGATGCTTAACTGAGCCACCCAGGTGCCGCATGGGATTTCTGTATTTTTAACTGGTTTTAGCTGCTAGTCAGAAAAGCTGTTTTGGAGGGGCAGACATATTTCTGAGCCAGGTGTCTTGCTGATCTGATTGGTTTTTAAAGTGGATTGTTTGCAAGTTCTGTCGTCAAAACCCACTGCCATCCGCTTGTGAAGGTCTTTTCTGATGTTGTTGCCGTCGTGACTGCTTGGTGTGCTGGCTCTTCCAGAACAGGAGGAGAAACCACATGACTGTAGCTCAGAAGGCATTTCATCAGATGTGACCCTGATTCTGATCGTCAGCGTAGGTGCACAAACTGGAGGCCAGCCTGTGGGGCTCGCGGCCAACCTGTGTGGAGTGCTCGGCTCTCGGCGGCGGCCTCCCTGTGCCCACCCGCCGCCCCCGGCGGAGCTCGCTCCCGAAACTGCCTCGGTGGCCGTCTGAACGGGGCGAGTGGACACATTTGCAAGAGCACTCTCAGGGCTCTTTGATTGGCTCTGGTTCGAATTAAATAGAGAACTCTTGGCGGGTTTGGCTTTATAAATCCTTCAGAGAAGTCAGAAAGAATCGTGAAGCTTGTTTTAACTACTTGTCTCAGGAGTTGGCTCTTGACGGGGAATCATAAAATCGTTGGCAGCTGATGAGGCAGCCGTCTTCAGGCCCTGTGGGCGGTGCCAGGGCTCCATGGTCCCTCCTCTCTGCCTGCTGGGGTCAGAAGTTGTCCTGGGGAAGTAAATGCAGGTGACCTTGAACAGCGTAGGGGTTAGGCGCAGGCGCGCTGACGCCCCGGGCACTTGAAAATCTGCATGTGACTTTTTTTTTAAATTTTATTTTATTGTGTTATATTAGTCACCATACATTACATCATTGGTTTTTGATGTGGTGATCCATGATTCATTCTTCTCGTATAACACCCAGTGCTCCATGCGGAACGTGCCCTCTTTAATACCCATCACCAGGCTAACCCATCTCCCCCACTCCCCTCCAGAACCCTCAGTTTGTTTCTCAGAGTCCATTGTCTCTCATGGTTCATCTCCCCCTCTGATTCTCCCCCCCTTCATTTTTCCCTTCCTTTTCCTAATGTCCTCCATGTTATTCCTTATGTTCCACAAATAAGTGAAACCATATGATAATTGACTTTCTCTGCTTGACTTATTTCACTTAGCATAATCTCCCCCAGTCCCATCCATGTTGATGTAAAAGTTGGGTATTCATCCTTTCTGTTGGCTGAGTAATATTCCAGTGTATATATGGACCACATCTTCTTTATCCATTCGTCTGTTGAAGGGCATCTCAGCTCCTTCCACAGTTTGGCTATTGCGGACATAGCTGCTGTGAACATTGGGGTACATCTGCATGTAACTTCTGATTTCCTGGAAACTGAACTGCTGCCAGCCTGCCGTGGACTGAAGGCTTGCTGGTAACAGCAGTCGAGGTGCACGCGTGCGTGTGTGTGTGTGTGATGTGCACCACGTGCTGTGTTCTCAGGGAAGTAGGCTAGAGAGAGGGAAACGTTAGTGAGAACGTCATCAGGAAGAGAAAGTGCACATACAATATCGTCCTGGATTTGGGGAACCCACGCCCACAGATTCGTGGACCCAGACGGTTCAGACTGTGCTCGAGGGCCTGCGGTGTCATGCTATGGACTTGGGTTTAGGGATTGGATAAGCTGCCCCAGGCTTCAGTTCCATTTCCAGAGTTCCACAGAGTCTAAAAGTGTGTCAGGAGAGAGTGTGCGCCCAGCGGGCACTCTCCTTCCTGTGTCTGCTTGGTTCACGGACCCCAGGCTTGCCGTGGGGAGAAACGCCGCCCCGTGTGTGGCCTGGGCCGTGGCAGTTGATTGAGAAATCGCTCACAAGTCACACACCTGCACTGAGCAGAGACCTCGGGGCAGGCAGCTCTAGGACTGCGGGGGGCTGCTTTGGGCTCCCCGCGCCCCGTCCTGACTCCCTGACTCCCGGCGGACCTTGCAGTGAACTTCGAGGCGCTGATCATCACGCTGTCGGTGGTGGGGGGGGCCGTCCTCCTGGCCGTGGCCGTCTGTTGCACCTGCTGCTGCTGCCGGAAGAACAGGAGCCGGAAGCCGGATAAGAGCGAGGAGAAGGCGGCACGGGAACGCGAGGAGCGCAGGATCCGGCAGGAGGAGAGGTGAGGCCCCGGGTCACTGGGGCGTCCCTGGGGCACGGGGCCCTGCCAGGCCACGGGGAAGTTCCTCCTGCGGCCCAAGTTCTCTCCAGCTTTGGACAGACTGTGGGTCGTGCGCCGGGTTTGTGGGACAGGGTGTGGGCGCGGCGCGGGTCCTTGTCTCCCGGGCTGCCCTGGGCAGGACAGAGGCCCAGCCGGGGCGAGCCGGGCATCGGGGGCACCTGCCTGCCTGCGCCTGGGGCGGGCCTGCTGCGGCCAGTGTGCGGAGACGCTGTCCTCCCCTGCTGACGGAGCACTTTGGGGAGCTCGGGCCAGGCCAGGGCGGCAGGTGCGGCGGGTCACCAGACCCTGCCTGATGGGAGCGAGATCGTGGCTCAGAGACGTGCTGCCACGTCAGGCCAGCTGCTGGTGGGTGGGCGCTGTCCCCGCAGAGTCATGGCCCCTAAGTAACAACTAACACGTGTACATTCCCAACCTTCTGCAGGACCTAGTGTCCGATTTTCACTCCTCAGTGTGTTTTCTTTACATGAAAAATAGTTTAAGAAATCGTAGTATTTGAATTGTCTTTATTGAAACAAAGATTCACATGACAGGACACTGGAGCGTCCTCAGAAGACAGTGCTGGTCGTCACCCTGCTCGGCCAGGTGGCCACCTGCGCCTGTCCCCAGCCTCTCTGCCGAAGGAAGTGAAGGGTACATTTTTTAATGCTATGTAATAGTTTGCTACTAAATGAGATATCTTTGTTTTTTAGGAGAGCAGAGATGAAATCAAGACATGATGAAATCAGAAAAAAATACGGTAAGCGTTGATGCGATGTCCGTGTCCGTTCCGTTTGGTTGGGAGTTATGCCACACCATGAGATGTGACTGCTGCCCTCGTCCGCCTGTCCGGGCTGAGCGGCTGGGTTGACTCCGTGTGGACTGGAATGAACTAACCCACGAGTGTCTTGAAAAGATGAAGCCTGGGCATATTTTTCTCTCGCCAGACTTCCTAGGACTGCTCGCTCCCGAGGGGGTGGAACTTGGCCGGGCTCCATGTGGCTCCTAGCCTGTCACCCTGTTTGTGTGACGTGGGCTGTGTGTGATGACCACGGGCCTCCCCCGCCTCGCCACCCTCGTGTTCACGTCACTCTCGCCCCTGACTTCTGTGGGCTCAGCTCTCCATGCTGCCCAGGCATTTTGTCTGGTTTGTTTTGGTTTTTGTTTGGAGAGACTGGGGCGGGGGTGACTCATTTTTTACTGTGTGAGAGCATTAAATCTGCTCCCCTGTTGACTTGGCTGTTGGGATTGGGAGACATGAACTCACGGGGCCTCCCCAGTGACCACTACGGGGCCTCCAGCCCTGGGCCACGGCGCTTCCTTTGACCTCATGACCTGAGGATCACATGCTCAGTCAGGTGGACCGGGCAGCTGGGCTGAAGGCGAACTCTGATCGGGAAAATTCCAAAATCTTTACCGACTAACGTATGCATTTAGGAGTTCTCTGTATAGAGGATACTGTTTTCCTGGTATTTTAAGATCCCGAGCACTCAAACAGTCAGTCCCCAAGGCTCAGTTCCCTCTGGCGGGGGCCGCTGGCTGCATGCCCCCACCCCCATCCACACCGGCCTCCTCTACTATCAGGCCCTTGTGCTGGGTCGCCTTAGGCTGGGGGTGACCCTGCCAGCCTCCAGGTGTTGATTCCAAGGCACAGGGCTGCCCCGACTGCCCCTCCTCCCGCTGCTGGGTCTCCTACGTTTAAGGCGAGATGTCCGGCCACTGAGACAGCCTTCTGTGATTGGCTCCTGCCCCTCAGCCTCCCCTTGGTGCCACTCCTCTCCTGGCCAGCCTGGCGTGTCCCCCTTGCTGCCCTTGGCACTCGCCCTGGGGTCCGGTGCTCATTCCCTGCGTAGGTGGTGATAGACTCTGTGTGGGTGACATTCCCTATCCAGCAGTCTTGGCGCGGTGCCCTCTCTCCCCAGTGCCCACTGAGCATCCGCTGCCCTCAGCTGGGGCCCCTTGGTTTTCCACGACATTGAAAAGTGCAGAAAGGAGCTTGTTGGCATCTGATTAACAATATAAATACGAGGCAAGAGACGTGTCACACAGACTCACACCCAAGTGCCTTTACTGCCAAGCGCAAGTAGCTTTCAGCTTCCCCTTTGTCCGGTTGTGTGCGGGGTTGTGTGCGGGGCCTGGCGGTGGCTCAGGCTGGGCTCCTGGCCCAGGGGCGGTCTCCGTAACAGTGCCCTGGGGCACTTCCTTCCTACCGTTTTGATGGTTCCTGTGGCCCTTAATTGCACTGATAAAACCAACTCATGCCTGTTTACACAAAGCCCATAGAGTGGACTGGACTTTGGAAAGACTCAGCTGGTGGAAGAATCCCCAGGGGGCTCCGAGGGGGCCGGGGACAGGCACACGCTGCAGTTAACACACACAATACACGTGTGGATGAAACCCTTCTTGTGGTTTTAGAAGGTGTTTGATTTCCTGATCACAAAACACTTTCTCCCGCTCTGAACTAGACATGGAGCTAGGAGCTGTTTTGCTTTGTCTTTTCCCAACGCAACTGGTGTATTTGTCATTTGGCATCTGAACGCCCTTTACCAAAACCACCGTGGGCTTCCTCCCGAGGCCTGAGGCACGCCGTCCTCCTCCGCAGACGGACCAGCAGCCCCGCACCCCCAAAATCTCCTGCAGCAAGTAGCTGTGTTGCAGTGGCTTGGGGGGTGTTGGTTTGTGGTACAGGGTTCTGAAGAGAGGGAGAGATTGTGTGGGCGCCTGCTCTGCGAGGAGAGCTCCTCGTCTTCGGGTATTCAGCACCGAAGATCTATGACCAGGTACATCGCACTAGCTACGTCAGGATGCTCGACGGTGAGATTGCCGGTCACCTCGCTCTAAGTCCGCCAACATTATAAGGACATGTAAAGTAGGATGGTTTTGTGAGTCACCTGTGGTTTGACATTCAAAACGATGAAGTGTCGTGCTCAACCCTGCGCAGACACCGTTTCTCTTAAGGCCTCAGTGGGTCTTCGCGTAGAGCTCAGTTGTCCTGCTCTCTTGCATCTCGTTTGCTGTCCTGTGAGTGCATTTATAACCAGGGCTGTTTTGTTCCAGGTTTGTTTAAAGAAGAAAACCCATATGCCAGGTTTGAGAACAACTGAGAGCGCACCCCGCCCCGGGACGCGGCGCCAGTCAGCGGAGCCCCTGCCCCGCCGAGGCGGGCCTGCCGAGAGCACAGCGCGCGGCCGCCCGCACACCTGCGAGCTTCTGTCCCCTTCTCTGTATCTCTACTCGGTCACTCGAGACGCTAAGCCTGTCGGGGGGTGGGGGTTGGTTTTGGTTTGGTGGTTAATTTGAGGAGGAAAGACA
Source organism: Mirounga leonina (assembly GCF_011800145.1). Lineage (NCBI taxonomy): Eukaryota > Metazoa > Chordata > Mammalia > Carnivora > Phocidae > Mirounga > Mirounga leonina. Next base: position 1,719,484 of record NW_023270699.1, read on the forward strand.
AACATTGCACCACTGTCTCAGTCGGTAAGCCACCTGCAGGCGGAGCCGCCCACCTCTCCCTCCGTGCCGGCGGCGGGCTGCCCCCGGCGGGGCAGGAAGGGCGCCTGTCACCCGGCCGCTGCCCCGTGAGCCCAGCGGCGTCTCCGCGCGGCGCGCTGACTCGGGACGCGCTCTCACCCCAGCCGCGCGGAACAGCACCGAGGGGCGTCCTGCTCACCTTGGGTCTGTGTTGCGTTTCATTTCATTTTAAATAATCCTTGGATTTCCTTCCTCCACCTAAAACATTTCACCAAAAAACTTCACTTATTGGACAGTTTTAAATTTTCATTTGTATCTACCAGAACATCACGGTCTTCTCCCAGGGAAGACTTGAGTAACCAATGAAGCTTGAAAGCCGCCTCTCCGGGGCCCCGCAGCACTGATGTGGAGCCGCGGGGCCCGGGGAGGCCGCCACCGCCCTGCTCTCACCTTCCTGCCCCTTGACAGCGGGTGTCAGGCCATGTGTGCAGCGCACGAGCCTCTCGTGCCTGTCAGGCTGGCTGCACCGCGGTCACTGAGGGGCCTGGGTTGTCCCCAAAGAGGGAGGGACCGAGCACCGCGGCCCCCCTGCGGGGCTCTGCCCACCGGGGAGGCGGGTGTCCAGGTCGGCGGGAGGGATTTCCGCGTGCTTGTCAGACCAGCCCCGTCCTGGAAGCGTGCTCCTGGGGGCGTGTGGTGAGAATCCTGCAGAGGCAGCTTCTCGGGAGGCTGTCCGTGGCCTCCAGGCACACCCCACCGTGGCTTCTGTGGCCGTTCCGTCCCTTTCAGATCGAGATCTAGGACGGCAGTGAATAGACCAAGCGCTTCGTGTGAGCGGGGGCCGCAATGATGGGGACCTGTGTGAACAGCCTGCCTTCAGTCTGGAAATAGGCCCAGGTGCCACCCTGCTTCGGAGTAGGAAGACGTTTAGCTTCGGGAAAGCGGGTCGACAGGCACCTACAGAAACGACGTATTCGGCTTTCGTGCTTGTGACCCTGCAGAGACCGCTGTCTCAGGCGTCCAGTCAGGTGCCCGCCACGTCGGCCTGTGCTGTCCTGGAATTTCCACAAGCTGGGAAACTAACCTCTACGAACTCTGTTACTATCTTTCTGACTTCTTGGGCATTTGATAGCAATTTAAAGTACTATGAAACATTCCCAAGTATTTTATAGCAGCCTGCACAGTTTGTCTTACTGTTTATTCATAAGAGAAACTTTGTAACAGACTTCAGCAACCTTAGTATTAACGCAGTAGTATTCCGTAAGCTCGTGCTGTGTCTTGATTCTGGGTTGCTGAGCTCCCCGTTCTTCCATACCGTGTATGTAATCCCATCACGGGGTCCTGAGCCCACACCAGGCCGTCCGGAGGGCTGTCGTAGTCCCTACGCTTTTTTCTGAAATAGTCCTAAGAGCAGCCATATATTGTAACCTCAAGGAAACCAGGAAGCTCGGAGTGCCTTAATTTTAACCAGTTTCCGAAAAATGGTTTAATACACACTTTGTTGAATACACTTCGTGTCCTCGTGTCTCATTTCGCTGTGGTGTTAGCATGATTACTTGGAGAGCAGTGGGTAGACTTTCTACGTAGAGACTTTTTTTTTTTAAAGATTTTATTCTAGAGAGAGCGAGTGAGAGTGCGGGCGGGTGGGGTGGGCGCAGAGGGAGAGAGTTCCAACCAGACACCACACCTAATGTGGAGCCTGTCATGGAGCCCGACGCGGGGCTCGATCCCATGCCCCTGAGATCATGACCTGAGCTGAAACCAAGAGTCAGACGCTGAACCAACGGCGCCACCCAGGTGCCCTTCCACATAGAGACCTTTGACCCGTCCCAGGTGTGTGAGCAATCCCAGCTTCGGTACCATGGCCAAGGGGGCAACTGCCGCGTCCTCAAGTTGCCTGTTACCCACCCCCCAACAGCTGTTTGCTGTCCAGCCAGAGACTCGGGCTGGTTTTCTGCCCCCACACCCCCACACCCCCAGCGCTGCTTTCCTTCTGCTTAGCGGGAGTCATACAGAGAATGGGGAGAAAGCAGTTTTGCCTTGAGCCTCGTGTCCCTGGCTGTAACTGCCGGCAGACTCCCGCCTCCCCAGGGTGGGGGTCTGCAGTGCCTGGCTGCTGGGGAGCACCGGTACCTCTTCTGAGCTGCGGCTGAGCCCACGTGATCATCGCTGCCGTTGTGGGATCTCTGGGACATCCTCTGTGCAGTGCTGTCTGCAGTCCGAAGTCCGCGTCGGGCAGGCGATCGGCCCGTCGGTGCTGTGGTCCCCCTGGGAAGTGTGAGCCTGCCCAGCAGGACCCAGGGCTGTGCAGTAGCCGCACTCAAGCACTTCCAGGTTCCAGGGCGGGAACGGGGCAGCGCGGGCTCTTCCGGCTCTTCCTTTTGGACGTCCAGGTCCAGATGCAGTCATGGGGTATCCTTGTGCCCAGCATATCCTTAGGGCATCCAGGCCCCATGGGAAACACTCGCCTCGGATTCTTTGAAACAGTTCCAAGTCTGATTAGGGCAAGACCAGGGCTTTGAAAGGAGGGGGTTGGTGAATGAAGCCCTTCCGTTCGGATGTCTGCTCTTGAGGAAAGGTCCCCTTGTTGGGTTGTAAGAAGCACGCGATCAGATGGGTAATCAGTGGCCGCGTGCCACCAACTCCTTCTTGGTGTCCTTCCAGAGCCAGTCTGCGCCGCGTGCGGCTCCGGGTCTGCTCCGAGCACGTGGCCGCCGCCTCCCCGGGGGCCTTGGCGTGCCTCATCCCACCGTCCCATTGGGAGGCTGGCTGTCTCCACTCCTGCCTGTCCGTGCTGCTTCGTGTGAGCTGTGAGTCCATTTCCAGAAGTAGAATTCCGGATGAAAGTGCCCGTGATGCCGAATTACCCTCCAGACAGAGGACACCTTGTTCGAAGCGATCTGTGACGCTTTGTCAGCGGGTGGAGGTAAGCGGCCCGTGGGGTTTCGCCAAGGCCTCATCTGGAAGTCGGGAACTGAGTGGATGGTTCCTGGGCCCCCTGAGCCGGGGCGGCAGGCCTGTGTGCTGGCGCAAGGCGGTCTGGGGATGGGCAGGGCCTGGCAGGGCTGGTGTGCGGCGGGCACAGACATGCTGCTGGGTAAGGCCGCCTGGGGCCGCGGCAGAGGCAGGAAGAGCAGCTGCGAGGCAGGCGAGGCCAGGGTGCAAGGTGCTGGCCGTCGGGATTCCAGAGGTGGGCCAAGTCCCTGTCCCACTGCTGCAGGTGGTCTGAGGCTCCCTGCCCCCTCCTCCCACCCACCTGCCCCCTCCAGACAGGCTTGCTGCTCCAGCTGCTGTCTGCAGGGCTGTGTGGGGCGGGTCACAGGCCCTGGCTGCTTCCGTGGCAGTTCTGGGGGCCGGCTCTGCCAGAAGGACCGGCAGGTGCCCCGTGAGGCCCCGGAGTTACAGACTTAGGGGCCCGGTACTTGGCAGACACCCGCCGTCTCATGGTCATCGCTGCCGCTGGAGAGCTGTCTCTGGCCCCACGTCCATGGGGAGGAGCCAGCGGGTCTGGCGGCAGCCGCGTCTTTGCGCAGTACCCTGGTACAAAGGTGCCGGCCAAGCCTGACGGGGGGCGGGAGGCACAGACTCCCCCCGTGTGATGCTGGGAGGGGGTGAGGGCACAGCGTTGCTGCCGCCCCCCACCCCCAGTCCCATGCATTCTGCTGGGGGCACAGTCCGCCAGTGGCCTGTGAGCCCAAGGGATCTGCCCGAGGATAGACATGGCTTGAGCTGCGTGGACGTCTGTTGCCCCGGCTCCTGCTTTGGGTAGGTGGCCGCGTGTCTGGAGGCTCAAAGCCCGGGGATGTTTCTCAGCCGGCAGGGCTTTCCTCCCCAGGGTCTTGTGGCTGTGGGTCCCTGGGCTCTCGGAGTCCTGCACCCCCCGCCCTCACTAGGGGCCCTCTCTGCGCAGCCAGGGCCAGCAGCGGAGTCCATCCCAACAGCTCCAGAAAGCTGCTGGGGGCGCTCTGACGGGGGTCCCACCCCTTGCAGAGTGGACTCCGACCCCACGGAGCTGACTTACTTGATGTGCGTTTTCTGCTCCCCAGACCTAAAGAATGATGTTTAATCCAGTCTTGGAGCAGTTGTCTTCTTGTTTTAACCCTGAATATGAAGAACAAGTCCTCACTACAGATAAATTGCCTCTCTCTCTTTTTTTAAGTTTTTATTTATTTATTTGAGAGAGAGAGAGCGAGCACAAGCAGGGGGAGTGGGAGAGGGGGAATCAGCTCCCCGCTGAGCAGGGAGCCCGATGCGGGGCTGGATCCCAGGATCCTGGGATCATGATCTGAACCGAAGGCAGATGCCTCACCGACTGAGACCCCCAGGCGCCCCCCAATGTAGCATTCTTAAGTAATTTTACAAATTTTCGTTCCTGAAGCTCATGGGCGGCGGCAATGCGTCCACCAAATAAAATGAGTTTTCTCGGAGAGTGGGTGTTGCACTGGGGTTTGCATCGCGTGGGGTGAGGTTGGGGCGCTGGAGATGCTGGAGGCATCACGTTTACTGAATTTTCCCAAGAGGACATTGTTCACCTGCCGCCTTGCCTGCCGGGGACTGGGGAGTGAGCCCTGGGGGCCTGGCCGCCTGTTTCAAAGTCCTCTGCGGGGTCTCCAGTCTCTGCCCCTCCAGCAACTGTAGCTTCCGTCCTTGTGTTCTGTAAGTAGCTGCTGCTCGTCGAACTTGTGAGGGACCCACATTTGGCGAAATGCAGTCACGGCGTATCTCAGACTGAGGGCACAGCTTGGGGATTTTCCGCAGGCCTCCTGATTTCTGACTTCGTACCCCTAACAACAGCATTGCCAGTTTTCTCGTCTTCAGCGTTTTGACAAAGTCATGAGGACCTCCTCTAGCTACTCAGATGGGCTTCGACTCTCATGTTTAGAGGCAGGGGGTGGGGCCCCACCGGGGCGGCAACGGGGACCGGGGAACCTACCCGGAATGGGGGTAACTCGGCATAAAGAATTGTTAACTAGGCATAAGATACAGTTAACTTGGTATAAAGAATAGTTAAACCTTGGGGCGCCTGGGTGGCTCAGTCGTTAAGCATCTGCCCTGGGCTCAGGTCATGATCCTGGGGTCCCAGGATCATGCCCTGGGCTCAGGTCATGATCCTGGGGTCCCAGGATCGAGTCCAGCATCGGGCTCCCTGCTCAGCAGGGAGTCTGCTGCTCCCCCTGCCCCTCCCCCTCCCTCTCCCCCTCCCCCTGCTCGTGCACACACTCTCTGTCTCTCTCTCTCTCATATAAATAAATAAAATCTTTAAAAAAATTTTAAAGTAGTTAAGCCAGTATGAAGAATTGTTAAGTAGGCATGAATAGTTAATCAGGCATAAAGAAGAGTTAACTAGGCCTAAAGAATAATTAACTGGTATAAAGAATAGATAACCAGGCCTAAGGAATATTTAATCCGCTCACTGCAGAGGGCTGACTTGGTGCCCGACAGGTGGGAGCGGGTGTGCAGGGCCCCCGCTGCGGGGGCCGCACCTTACCCCATGACCGTGGGTTCTTAGGAACCCAAACTTCAGGGTGCGAGTGTGAGGTTAGGTCAGACTTGCTCAGGAGACCTGGGCCCATTCCCCAAGAAGGTTCCCAGGGTGCTCCCCACCCCATGTGACGGCCTCCCAGACGCTGGCCGGGGGAGCCTGGGCCAGCCCACGAGAAGCCTGGGTGCCCAGCCACAGGGCTGGGGTGGGGCAGCTCTGACCTCCAGGGGTCCAGGCACCTAAATTAGGACAAGCTGTTGCAGAGGGTCCGAGGAGAGCTCGGTCCTCCCAGGCTCCAAGGGTGCAGTGCCGGGGGGCTTAAGGCAGAGCGGGCAGGCCAGGCACTGTGCTGGGGGCGGCTGGTGGCCGCGGCCCTCACCCTCCTTTCAGGACAGTGACCTCGACTCTGCGTTCCTCCTCCGCTGCACAGCTGCTGACCCCGTGTCCCGCGGCCCACGCCACCCATCACCCTGGTGACGGCTGCCTCTCTCCACCCTGGCCTGAGGGACACCTTTAGACTGCACACCTCATGGGGGGACCACTCAAACCTCCCGCAGCTCCCACCACACTGAGGACAAGGCTTGAGCTCTTGGATGGCCTAGAAAGACCCATGGTCTCCTCCTCCTGCGTCTCCCCACTCCCCCTTCAGCACATGGGCTCCCTTGGTGCCTGGAACACGCCAGGCCCTGCTTGGCCTCAGCCCTGCTGTGCTTGCTCCCTGGAGCGCCAGAAGCACATCCTCAGGCATCCTGGCAACCCTCACCCCCATTCCCTCCCTCCGTTCAGGTGTGTGCACGTTCCCTGGCTACCTGCCTGAAGAACCGTCCTGTGCTACAGTCTGTCCTCTGACTCAGATCTACTGTCCTGTTCCTTTGGCGACCAAACATAGCAGGGTTGGACTAGAGAAGTGGGGCCGGTAGTGTATCTCCCTGTCTATCCACCTATCTGCCCACCCATTCATCCTCCACCCATCCTCTCCCCCATCATCTCCCACCCATCCACCCATCCGTCCATCCATCCATCCATCCATCCACCCATTCATCCATGCATGCATTCATCCAATCACCCATGTACCCACTCATCCACCCACCTATCCATCCATCCACCTATCCATCTATCCACTCGTCCATCTTCCCATCCATCCATCCATCCATCCATCATCCGTCCATCTATCCATCCATCCACCCACCCATCCAGTCTACCCACCCATCCATCCATCCATCCCTCCATCCCTCCATCCATGCTCCCATTCATCCATGCATGCAATCATCCATTTACCCACTTACCCACCCATTCACCCAGCTATCCCCCCATCCACCCACCTATCCATACATCCATCCATCTAAGCACTCATCCATCCATCCATCCATCCATCTATCCATCATCCATCCATCCATCCACCCACCCACCTATCCAGTCTACCCACCCATCCATCCATCCCTCCATCCACGCACCCATTCATCCATGCACTCATTCATCCATTCACCCACCTACCCACCCATTCACCCACCTACCCACCCATCAACCCACCTATCCATCCATTATCCATCCATCCATCATCCTCCACCCACCCATCCATCCATCCATGCACCCACCCATCCATCCATCCATCCATCCACTCATCCATCCGTCCACTCATCCATCTGCCCATCCATCTACCTACCCGTCCACCCACCATCCATCCATCATCCATCCACCCATCCAGTCTATCCACCCATCCATCCATCCATCCATCCATCCATCCATCCATCCATCCCTCCATCCATGCACCCACTCATCCATGCACCCACCTACCCACTGATCCACCCACCTACCCATCCACTTATCCATCTGCCCATCCATCCATCCATCCATCCACCCATCTATCCACTACCTCCCATCCATTTATTCATCTACTCATCCACCCGCCCACCCATCCATCCACCCATCCCTCTGTCACTCATCCATCCACCCACCCACCCACCCATTTATTCATCCACCCATCCACTCACTTACTTATTCACCCACCCATGCATCCATTGACCCACCGGCACCCATCCATCCATTCATTTCACAAATGCTTTTATCATGAAGAAATTTTGTATTTCTATGTAGGCAAACATCAGTCTTCCTTTATGGTTTTTTTGGTGGTTCTATTTGGCCTTTCTTCATTCCAAAATTATGAACATACATTGTCTATGTTTTTTCTAGTGCCTTTAAAAAAGTTTTTTTTAAGTAGGCTCTCTGCCCAGTGTGGAGTCCAGGGTGGGGCTTGAACTCACAACTCCGAGATCAAGACCTGAGCTGAGACTGAGAGTTGGCTGCTTAACCGATGGAGCCACCCAGGTGCCCCTAGTGCTTTTATAATTTTGATTTTACATCAGAGTTTTTCATCTCTCTGGAATTTTCATTAGTGCAGTGTAAAATATGAATATAATTGTATGTTTTTCCAGGTGGCTCCCCAGTCTCCCAGCATGACTTAGTGAAGAGTCCCGAAAGAAGCTTCTCTTGGACTTGCTTCCTCTGGAGATGTGCATCCATCCTTCAGATGTGTCCCAAGAACCCTAGGAGAGGGGAGAGGGATATGTGGACAGCAGCCTGGTGTGAGGGACAGGCCTGGACATGAGCATCCCTCCATTGTGGGGCCTGCCACCATCTACCCACAGGAGCCCGGCAGCAGATAACGGCTCTGCCTGTGACCCTCACCTCCAAGTCACCCCCTGGGATCTGCTTGGGCTGGTCCCAAGTCCCCAGTGCAGTGGGATGGTGCTCATGTGGGGCACTTCCTGCAAGTGGAGGGTCTCCAGGACCTTCCAGGCCTGGGCAGGAATAGAGACAAAGAATCTGGCTGGGCAACTGCAGGCGTCCAGGCAAGCAGGGATGTACTGGGAGGGGGTGGGAGGCGGGGAGAGGACGAGGCTGGTTCCCAGATCAGAAGAGGCTGTCAGGATGGCCACCGTGTGTCTCCTCTAGGCATGACCAGATTCACACGTGAAGTCTCCCGGAGAGCCAGTGGGTGGCTGCTCTCTGTCGCGGCCCATTTCAAGGACGAAACACGGGAAAAAAGGGGCTCTGGAGCGGGGCTGGGTCAGAGGCCACGAGCAGGTGGCCTGGGTCTGGGCATCCAGGAGGGGGGCTGTCCTGAGGTGCTTCCGGCGCTGGCACGTCACAGCCAACTGGACAGGGAGGGACAGCGGGCAGTGCCTGAGGGTGGACCCTTGGGACCCTGTGGCCCAGCTGATGGTTTGACGACTGGCCGCTCCAGTGAGAACCGTTGGGCCGTGGGCCCGTGACCTGGCCGTTGGGCTATCGAGTCCCAGCTCTCTGGGATGCCACCAGCACTGGCTGGATGCACCGGACGTCCGCACCCACGTCACCTGCTTGCGGCCTCTGGTCCCGTCTCTCCGGGGAGGTCCGTGAGCTGTGGCCTGCCCCCCTGCCCGTCCTTTGTCCCCAGCACAGCTTCTGTGCAGGTGTCCCCGTGACGCTGAGCTGCAGGGGTCAGACCGGCCGGTGGCGCTGGCCACGCCCGAAGCCCAGGCCTTCGGTCCCGCGGGCCCCCCGCACGGCTGAGTTGGCTTTATGACAGTGTGTTAGCATCACCTCACATAGGCGGTTCCTGAGCCTGCTGTGGTGAGGCTGGCTGGTTGGGAGAGGAAGAGGCTCCCCCATGAAATCTCAGAGCGGTATGTGTGTGGTGGGGGCTCCTCTCGGGGCTCTGAGGTCCCGCACTCCACCCCGGACCATGTTTCCCGGGGGTGGGCTGCGGAGTGACTCGGGGAGCCCCCAAGGTTAGGGCTCCAATTCAGTGCGTCGACCACACCGCCCCAACATCCGAGCTGGAAGACCATGACCCCTGCCTGGGGCGGGCGATGCTGCTGCCACTGGGCCTGGAGGCGGGACATCGGGCCAACAGGACCTTTGAGCCTCAAGGGCTAAGGGAGTGCGCGGGGCTGGGTCCCGTTCCTCCTGACCCCGAGCACACGTGCACTTGCTGACTGGCGGGTCAGGTACTTGTGATGAGCAGTCTGGGAAGGGAGCGCCCCCCCAGGCCCCAGTGCCCACTAGCAAGCGAGGAGTGGGGAGAATGGCTGTCACCAGAGGGCAAAGCGTTCCTCACAAGGACGAGAGATGGTCTCTGTGTGGTTCTTCTCCTGGGACCTGCCTGAAGGCGCACAGGTGTCCCATACGGCAGGGTCGGCTGGTGACCGGCCCAGGGCAGGCAGCTCCAGGCCCCTCTCAGGGGTGGAAGCCTGAAGGAGGTTCCCATATGCGGGCCAGAGCGGCACACCCACGTGTGGACCAGGTGACCTCCAAAGTCCAAGAGACCCACTGAGTGTGGCAGCCCACCCTTCGTGGTGCTCAGTGCATCGTGACCGTCCAACCTGGAGGCACATTCCGACACGTCCCAGCCGCCAGATCCCTAGGAAGGCACCTGTGTGGCTGCCCCGAGTGGGGAAGGGTTCAGCCCCTGCCCCCACATAGGTGCCAACTAAGCAACCAGCCTTCTCCTGTCCCCAGCTCAGGGTGATGTCACCATCCCCTCTGCCTGATAACCGTGGAAAAGTCCACCCACCCTGAGCTCCAGTGGAGGCATTCTGCCTCCCAGCCGTGTGAGGCAAAGGCTTCGGGGTGTGTTTGCTGGCAGGAGTAGGGGAGACGGGTGCGGCCTGGGTTGGGCCGTGGGCACCACCGCCCAGAGAGTGCTGGACAGCCCACAGCGGTTCTCCCAGCCCACCTGGCTTCCGCGGCAGCCAGTCCTGTGGGGTGTATGGGTGTGCTTTGGCCGCCGCAACAAAATCCCACAACCTGGTGGGGATTTAAACGGCAGACGTTAGCTTCTGGCGGTGCCCGCGGCTGGCGGTCCCCCATGAAGGGGTGGGCAGGCCTCTCGTCCTGAGCCGCTCTTGGCCAGGAAACAGCTGCCGCCCCTCTGTGTCCACCTCTCTTCTTGTAGGACCCCAGTCACACTGCGTTAGGGCCCATCCATCCTTTTTTTTTTTTTAAGATTTTATTTATTTGTATATTAGAGAGAGAGAGAGGAGCAGACTCTGTGCTGAGCGCAGGGCCCGACGGGAGGCTCAGTTCCATGACCCTGAGATCATGACCTGAACCGGAATTAAGAGTAGGATGCTTAACCGACTGAGCCCCCCAGGCACCCCCTATCTGCCCTTTCTACAACTGCAGCCAGTGAGGGGACTGTCTGGGGCCTCTGGTTCCCACTAGGCCCACTGTGAGCTGGATTTGGGGCAAGACCTCTTCTCTGACCCGTGGACCTCCGTGGCTGACTGGGGTCTCTGCAGAGCCAGGATAGAATACTCCAGAGGTTCAAGGAACTCCCTTTTGCTCCGGGACACCGTGACCCTTGAAAATGGCCACAGGTCCCTCTGGGGAAGGCTTAGGAGCCCATTCATGGTCTTTATGTGTGCCTAAATGATAGGGTCCATCCTGACCAGCCCTAGAAACGGGGAGGAGGTCAGGGGTCCCCATTATGGTGGCTCAAGCTGGGATTTTGCCCAACAGACCTGGAATTGTCCTCTTATAGCTTAGCTCTGCATTGATTCCCTTCCGAGGGTCCCTGCGATTGAGGAGCCTTCACGACCGCCACAGCTCAAAGACTTCTGATTCCCTCTCCCCCTGGGTGACTTACTCTGGTATTTGGCACCTACCACACCAGGGCCACCTCATCCCCACTGAGAGCAGGTGACCCAGTTCCATCGCAACAGCTCTGGCCTGCGACTCCTTAGCCACGTGCTGCCTGGAGCGTCCTGACCGTGGCTGAGGGGCAGACTGCCCATGATAGACGTGCTCCGCACCCGACTCCAGGAGCCTCGGGCTTTTCCTCCACACCCACACCGGTGAGTCTCCATGGTGGCCCAAGGAATTTTTAAGCCCACCAATGCTAGACCCCACCTCCAGATTTCATGGGTCCATGAGCATTTTCCCCCAAATGCTCCCCATGACTCTAACGCAGAGCCGAAGCTGAGAACCCGGCACTGGAAGCTTGCTCCTCGTGCTGTGGCCCACGTTTTGGTGGATTGTCTTCTGGCTGGCACGGTTTCTGTAACAGGCGCACCGTGTGTGGGTCCCTGCCTGCCTCCGGGATGTTTTCTTTGTGTTTGGTGTCTGCTGGCTGGGACAGGTGTGCCTCGTTTAGGTATAAATCCCGGCTGATTTCCTGAATTCCGGTCTGTGCCGTGCTATCCTTATTGTTAGGAAACCCTTAGCCGTTAGTTTTGCAGATCTTTCTTCTGCCCCTTCTCTCTTCTGTTACCCCAGCGATGCACGTCAGACTGCTTGAAATGATTTATTCCAGGGCTTTTGTTTGCCCTGTTCTCTTGCTTCCCCCGTTTCCCCTCTTTGTTTCAGTTTGGGTGATTTCTGGACTCATCGAGAAGTTCAGGGATTCTTTCCTGTCTGTGTTGACTGTGTTCCTGAGCCTGTTGAAGGCATTCTTCATCTGCGTGGCGCTGTTCTTTGTTTCTAGCATTTCCATTTCTGGTCTCCATCCCTGTGATGGGACACCCCACCTCTTCCTTCACATTGCTGACCTTTCCCGCCGGAGCTGAACACAAATCCTGCCAGACAATCCTAGCCTCTAAGTCCTCTCTGAGTCTGGTTCTGTTGATTTTCCTGTCTGGATTGTGGGTCTCTTCCTTCGTGTGTGTGTCTTGTAATCATTGACCGAAAGACAGAGATCGTCCATAGGATCGCAGAGACTGAGGTTACTGGTTATTGCTATCTCGAAACGGCGCTCCTCCCCAGTGTGGCTGCCTGTGTTGTCTGGAGGCTGGGAGGCGCCTGGGTCTGGGTTTTGTGGTTGTGGTTTCTTCGCTGTGTCCATTGACACAAATCCCTCTGGCATCACCTTGTGCTGAGGGTCGAGGCTTGTTTGCTGGAAGCAGTTTCTCAATGTTCCTGCTCCACCTTCAGCTCCAGGCCTCCCCGGTGCACCTTGGGCTCCCTGAGATGGAGCATGGAGCACCCAGCTTATTCCTTGGTCTGGCTGTCCCGGCATGGGGGGTGGGTGGGGTGGGGGTGGTGTGTGTGTGTGTGTGGTTGGGGGGGCAGGTTGCCCTCGTCCAGCCCCACCTCTAGGCAGGCCTCGTGTCCTTGGATCTGGGTGGACTTTTACAGGGACCCCGTTTCCTCTCCAAGGACAGACCTCCAGAGGGCCAGGCCCAGGATGTATTCTGAGTGAAGACAATGAAGGGACACCTTCAAAGACTTCAAGCTCAGATTCCTAGACCCAGAAAAATATCTTCCCAAACTGATTAGAGGGGCTGGAACTTAAGGATGGCAAAGCTGCAATCCCAGCTCTCTGACGGTTTAAGAAAAGCTATGGTTTTATAGCTTTCCCAGCTTCTCTTGTTTTCTTGGGATAATTATTGTTCCAGCTTTCTTTTTTTTAAAGATTTTTATTTATTTGAGAGAGAGAATGAGAGAGAGCATGAGAGGGAGGAGGGTCAGAGGGAGAAGCAGACTCCCTGCCGAGCAGGGAGCCCGATGCGGGACTCGATCCCGGGACTCCAGGATCATGATCTGAGCCGAACGCAGACGCTTAACCGACTGAGCCACCCAAGAGCCCCTTGTTCCAGCTTTCTGCATCCCAAGCAGAACCCTCCCCTGTATGATTTCTTACAACTTAATGACGTTCTCTGAGAGGCCTAATATGTAATTAATAGTGTTACCCAGATTCTCTAGGTGCTTAGTTTCTGTTGTGTAGTGCGTGTTCCAGAAACTTCAGGAAGGCAGTCACAACACAGCCTCCTGCACCCATCCCCCCAGCCCCCTGGCAGGTGCTTGGCTTCCACTCATCAGGCTCAGGCGGCCTTGATCGGGACTGGCAAAGGGGCAGGGGAGGCAGCTGAGACAGAAGCCTGGCTCCACCCAGGGACAAGTGGCCAGGCGGAGAAGGCCTTCCACAGGGCTCTGTCCGCCTGGCGCTCTGGTGAAGGGCCCAGGCTTTGGAGATCCCGCGGGCATGCTAAATGAACATGTGCGAGCTGTCCCTAGCGGACAGAGCTGACAGGCGGGGCAGCCTCGACCACCTTCCTTCACCTGCAGTTCCTCCTGACTGGACAGGAGGCTCCTCCTGAGGGCCAGTGGAGCCTTTTCCAGGAGTGGGGTTGCCTTCTGAGGCAACACTCACTCACTGGGTCCCCTGTGACCGCCAGAGATGGTTCACCACACTGGCCTTCGGTTTTCTTTTCCTCTGAAAATCGCACTCCACCGGAGAGACGAGTGGGTGTGCCTGGGCTTGGCTGGCTGAGCAGAAGCAGGTGAGGGACCAGGTCGATGGACTAGGGCAGTGAGAAGGTGGACAGGCCCTGCTTAGGCCCAAAGATAACCTGCCCATCCTTGTCCCTGACGCCCACCTATGAGCGACCCCCTGGGCCCCTGGATGTCCTGAGCACCCCCTCTTCCCTGTGTGCCCCTGGGCCCCTCAGTGTCCTGAATGGCCCCTGCTGTCCCCACTTCCCCTTCCCTGTCTGCCTCTGGGCCCCTGAGCGGCCCCTGGTCCTACTTGCACCCCCAGGCCCCTTGGTGCCCTGAGTGCCTCTGAAGCTGTATTCCCCCCACCCCCACCCCTTCGCTGTCCTGAGCGCCCCCGGGGTCCCTTGAGGCCCTGAGCGCACGCCCCTCCCGGGCGCACCTCCGGGCCTCTCGGGGCCCTGAGCGCCCCCGCTGTCGGGCCCGCCGCAAGTCGCGGGCCCGCCCCGTGACGCATTTCCAACCACCAGGAACGTCGGGCCCGGTCGAGCGCGCGCCCGCCGCCTAGGGCGCGCGCCTCGTGCACGCGCGCCCGCCACGTGACCCCACAGCAGCCAACCGGCGCGCAGGGATTTGGGGGGCAAAGCGCGGCCCCGCGAGCAGTTGCGGCGGGAGAGCGGCGGGCCGAGAGCGTGACTCGCCCGCTCCGGCGCTGCCTGCTTCCCCGCCGCCGCCTCCCGCCGCCGCGCGCAACCATGTCCGAGGAGAAGCCCAAGGTAAGGGCCGGAGGGCGCGGGCCGGGGCCCCTGGGTCGGCCCCGCGCCCGCGCCGTCTCCGCCGCGGCGCCCCCCCCGGCCCGGCCCAGCCCGACCCGCGCCCGGAGCCCTCCGCGACCTCGGGATTCGAGGGGATAGGCGGCGTCTGCGGGGCTTCCCCGCGCCCTGGGCCTCCCGCCCCTCCCCCCGCACGCCGCTCCCCTCCCCCTCCTGCCCGGCTCCGCCCCGCCCCCGGCCCCGCCCCGGCCCCGCCCGCCCCCGGCCCCGCCCCCCGCGGCGCGCCTCGCCCCACCCAGGCTCCGCCCTGACGGCCCGGGTCCCGCCCCTCGGCTAAGCCCCGCCCTGTCCCTCCCCGGAGTCCCGCTGGGGCGGACCCAGGACGCAGCGGTGGGGGGCGCGCGGGTGTCCGGGGGACGCGGCGCTTGGAGAGCGCGGGCAGGGCAGCCCCTGGCCGGACCCTCCCCGCCGGGGCTCTTCCTGACGGGACCCGCTATCTCCGGGACCCCTGGCCACCTCCGGAGTCACCCGCCTCCTACCCCCACCGCGCCCCTGTCCTGGGACCTTTCCCTAGCCTTGCCCTTGACCTCACCACCCCTTTCTTTCCCGGGCCACGCCTCTCCCAGATCTTTCTCGCTGATATCTTCCCCCGCTGCTACCCCTCCCGCCACCCGCGGTCCCCGCATCCGCCTGGCGGCGTCCTCAGAGCCCCACTCTGTCCTCGCAGGGCGCTGAGAGGGCCGCGCCGGGGACCCGCAGGCGCGCGCCGCAAGCCCGGTCCTGCTGCGCCCTCGCCCGCGGGATGTCTGCGCAGCCTTCCACCGGGTCCTCCAGTGTGCGCAACCCCCGGCATTGCGTCCCCATTTCTGTCCTCCGGTGTGCGCCCCCCTTACCCATCGCCTCCCCATCTCTGTCCTCTGGTGTGTGTCCCCCTTATCCATCGCCTCCCCATCTCTGTCCTCTGGTGTGCACCCCCCTTACCCATGGCTTCCCCATCGCTGTCCTCCGGTGTGCGCCCCCCTTACCCATCGCCTCCCCATCTCTGTACTCGGTGTGTGCCCCCCTTACCCATCTCCTCCCCATCTCTGTCCTCCGGTGTGCACCCCCCTTACCCATGGCTTCCCCATCGCTGTTCTCCATTGCACCCCCCTTACCCATGGCCTCCCCATCGCCCTGCACACTGAGGCTGGAGCCCGGTGCGCCCTCAGCAAGCACAGGAGGCAGAGCTGGGGCTGGCTGGACCCTCATGGAGCCCAGGGCACGGAGCCCCCAGTCAGGCCCTGTGGAAGCTTGCACTCTGCTTGCTGTGATTTCAGGACAGGCCGCGCTCCAGCGCAGCCTCCTCATGGTAGACGTAGTTGGAGCTCTCTGCTTTTACTGGGCCGGCCTTAGGCCACGTCCCCAGCTCAGGTGGATGGCTCATCCTGGCTAAGTATACTTGCCTTCGGGCTTTTCTCCGTGGCTTCCTTTCAGTGAAGTTTCAGTACAGTGAGATGGGAGCGGCACTCCTGAGCTCAGGGTCCCCCAGCTGAACGGGTATGCGGTCAACCTCCGTGTGCTTCCAGGTTCAGTTGAGTAAACCTGTTCGCACTACTTCTGAACTGAGGAGAGCCTGGGCCTCCCGAGCCTGGAGGGAGGGTAGGGGCGCACTGCAGGCCTCATGGTGGTGGGAAGAAAACCTTGGGCATCAGTTGGGAAAGCAGTGTGTCCCTCCATTGCATAGCTGACGCAGGGGGTGACCTTAGGGGTTTGTGGTCTTTGTTTCCTTGTTTACTAGGAACTCACCAGGCGTCTGGGACAGGCCATTTGTTCTTGCCCTCCTTCCGTTAGGGAGAGGGTCTTGTGAGTTCCCTGCCAGCGCCAGCCCCCGCCCCCCGCGTCCTCCTGACTTCTCCTGCCGCCTTCCCGCCCTGGCCTCCAGCCACTGCCCTGGGTGTCTGTTTGCTCTGCCTTCTAGTCCCCGTATCTGTCTGTCTTGACACATTCATACCTTTTTGTTAAAAAAGCAAATGCATTCTCTATCCACATGCACAAGAATGGAGTTGGACCCTTACCTCACACCACATACAAAAAGCTGGATCAGGGACCGAAATGTAAGACCTAAGACAATGAAACTCTTAGGGGAGAATGGAAGACATGACTTGGCAGTGATTTCTTGGATGGGACACCAGAAACCAGCAACTGGACTACTTGAGAATGTAATGTTTTGTGCATCGAGAGACGCTGTCCACAGAGTCAGAGGCCACCCACAGAGTGGGAGAAAATGTTTGCAAATCACGGGTCTGATCATGGATTAATATCCAGAATACATAGGGTGCTCAAACTCAAGAACAAAAAAACTTTATTCAGAAATGGATGAAGCTCTTGAACAGACATTTCTCCAGAGAAGGTGCACCAATGGCCACCAAGCCCGTGGGATACGCTCAGTGTCACGAATAGAGAAGTACAAATCAGAACTACAGCGATGGGAATGGGTGCTCTCCAAAACCAGAAACAGACACACCAGTGAGCCTGCACATTGTTGGCAGGAATGTAAACTGGTGCAGTCACTGGAGAATGAGTATGGGTGTTCCTACAGAAATTAAAAATAGAATTACCATATGGAGCTGCAATCCTACTTCTGGGTATTTGCCCCAAAGAACTGAAAGCAGGGTCTCCAAGAGATACTTGTTCACCCACGCTCACTGCAGCATTACTCATAACAGCTACAATATGGAAATAACGCAGGTGTCCACGGACAGATGAAGACAGAGGAATGGACATAGGAAACGTGGCCCACCCATACAGTGGAAGGACGTTAACACTGACACTGCTATACCGTGTTTGGGCCTTGAGGACATCATGCTGAGTGAAATAAGCCAGCCCCAAAAGGACAAACACTGTGTGATCCACTTTTATGAGATGCCTAGAGGAGTAAAAATCATAGAGACAGAGAAGGGGGGGGGGGGTGGACAGAGGGGAGTCAGGGTTCAATGGGCACAGAATTTCAGTTCTGCAGCACGAACAGGGTTCTAGAGATGGATGTGGTGAAGGTTGTAGGACATTACGTCTGTATGTAGTACCAGCCAAAACTGGTTAGAGAGTAGATTTTATGTTGTGTATTTATTTTTTTAATTTTTTTTTAAAGATTTTATTTATTTATTTGAGAGAGAGAATGAGAGACAGAGAGCATGAGAGGGAGGAGGGTCAGAGGGAGAAGCAGACTCCCCGCCGAGCAGGGAGCCCGATGCGGGACTCGATCCAGGGACTCCAGGATCACGACCTGAGCCGAAGGCAGTCGCTTAACCAACTGAGCCACCCAGGCGCCCCTATGTTGTGTATTTTTTTAAAAAGATTTTATTTATTTATTTATTTGACAGAGACACAGCGAGAGAGGGAACACAAGCAGGGGGAGCGGGAGCGGGAGAAGCAGGCTTCCCGACGAGCAGGGAGCCTGATGCAGGACTCGATCCCAGGACCCCAGGATCATGATCAGAGATGAAGGCAGATGCTTAATGACTGAGCCACCCAGGCGCCCGTTATGTGTATTTTAACAGAAATTGAAAAAAAAAAAAATTCCTATCTCTAAATGGATATAAGTGTGGTAGCCTGGATTGGATCCTGGGAGAGAAAAAGGCTGTTAGCGGAAACACTGGTGAAATGTCAGAAGAGTGTGGTGTCGGGTTGGTAGGGCGGCAGCGCGCAGGCCTCTCAGGTGCACGGACGGAGTGTGGCGCGTGGGCCGTTAACGTCAGGGAAGCCTGGCCAGGGCCGCACGCAGCCCCAGCTCTGGTCTGCCTGCTCCTCTTCTGTAAATGTACAGTTATTCCAAAATAAAACCTTTATTTGAAAAAAAAAAAAAAAGCCCAACAAATGCATCCTTCGTCTCTGGGGAATGAGCGCCCCAGCCCCACGCTGGCCTCAGGTCACGGAGCACCCCGCGTGCAAGGCCCTGTTGCCCATAGCGGAGTCCATGTCCCGGAGACGGAGGGCGCCAGCTGGTGTCTGCGCGCCTGCCACGGCCCCGGCCGCAGCGAGCCCCAGCTGGTCTGCTTTCTGCCGTGCTGCTGGAGTCCTGCCTCCGGGGCCGCTTCTCGCCCAGCTCTCCGTGTCCCGAGGAGCCCAGGTGCACGGGCAGTGCCAGGGGGGAAGGGAAGCAGCTGTGGGGGTCGTACAGATGGGCTGAGCGCGGAGGTCAGCCCCACGGGTCCCCACCCTGCAGGGCCCGCAGGAGGATGTGCAAACACAGTTTACGTCAGACTTTATTTTCAAAAGGACTCGGGCCAGCTTTCTCATTTTGTTCAAAATAAAGGATTCCTGTCTTCCCAGACAGTGCTGGATAAATGAGACGGCCCTGTGCCCATAGGACCCGCTGTGGGCATGCCTCCTGGAAACCAGCTCGGGCAGAGGAGCCCCAGGTGGCCCGCTGCTCCCGGACATCAGCGCCTTGCTTCGATTCCAGATGTGCTTCCAGGTGCTGAGAAACCCCAATTCTGATTGCTCAGGAGCTCTGAGAGCATCACGTAGTGTGCAAAAAATGCTACTTGGGTGGGACCGCCTGAGAGGAGCGCGGCCATGGCCCTCGTGTTCATGGTTGTCAACGACACTTGTCTCATTTTGTCTTCGCAGTCCGTGTTGGTGTGTGCACCCTGGGAGGGTGTGTTTGAAGAGTCATCTTAAAGCAAAGATAGATTTTGGTTATTTTCTAGAGTCATTAAGCAGATTTATTCCTTTGACTTCATAATCCGAAAACTGTAGATTTGTGTTGTGTGCTGAACGGGTAGACTTTGGAAGTGCATTCTGTGTAAAGACGAAGCAGTTGTGCTAGGGACTCTGGGCCACTGGAGAATTGTAGGAATTGGTTGGTTTTAAAGTCTCACACCCCAGCAGGTACCCACAGATGGGCCTGTGAGAACGGTGGCCGTGGGGGGCGGGTGCTGAGACCCAGTCTTGTGTGTGCTTGCAGGAGGGCGTGAAGACAGAGAACGACCACATCAACCTGAAGGTGGCTGGGCAGGACGGCTCCGTGGTCCAGTTCAAAATCAAGAGACACACCCCTCTGAGCAAGCTGATGAAGGCATACTGCGAGAGGCAGGTGCGTCCCCCCCGCGCTCTGGCCCCCGTGCCTCTGACGATGAGCAGTGGCTCTGCGACAGCAGCCGGTGCCCAGCTGCTCCAGGCTGTGCTGTACTGGAAGTGTGTGCGTGTGCATGAGTGTGCGCATGAGTGCACATGGGCCTGAGTGCGTGCGCATGCATGAGTGTGTGTGTGCATGAGCGTGTGCATGTGCATGAGTGCACGTGCACGAGTGCGTGTGCATGAGTACGTGCGAGAGTGTGGGCATGAGCATGTGCAAGAGTGTGCGTGTGCATGAGTGTACGTGCACGTGCACAAGTGCATGGGCATGAGTACGTGCGCGAGTGCGTGTGTATGCATGAGCGTGTGCGTGTGCATGAGTACGTGCACGAGTGTGTGTGTATGCATGAGTGCGTGCGTGTGCACGAGTGCGTGCACATGAGTGTGCATGAGTGTATGTGCACAAGTGCATGTGCATGAGTACGTGCACGAGTGCGAGTGTGTGCATGAGCG
>NW_023270699.1:1739527-1748590 GCF_011800145.1 Mirounga leonina
GCGTGTGTACGAGTGTACGTGCACGAGAGCGTGTGTATGCATGAGCGTGTGCGTGTGCACCAGTGTGTGTGCACGAGTGTACGTGAATGTACACAAGTGCATGTGCATGAGTACCTGCACGAGTGCATGTGTGTGCATGAGTGTGCGCATGAGTGTACGTGCACGTGCACAAGTGCATGTGCATTAGTACGTGCGTGAGTGCGTGTGTATGCATGAGCGTGTGCATGAGTGTACGTGCACGAGTGCGTGTGTGTGCATGAGCGCTTGCGTGTGCACGAGTGTACATGCACGAGTGCGTGTGTGCATGAGCACGTGCGTGTGCACGAGTGTGTGCACATGAGTTGCGTGTGCATGAGTGTATGTGCACGAGTGCGTGTGTGTGCATGAGTGTATGTGCACGAGTGCGTGTGTGCATGAGCGAGTGCTTGTGCACGAGTGGACGTGCATGAGTGTGTGTACATGAGTGTACATGAACGTGCACAAGTGCATGTGCATGAGTACGTGCGCGAGTGCGTGTGTGTGCATGAGCGTGTCCGTGTGCACGAGTGTATGTGTACGAGTGCGTGTGTGCATGAGCGTGTGCGTGTGCACGAGTGTACGTGCACGATTGCGTGTGTGCATGAGCGCGTGCGTGCGCACGAGTGCGTGCGCACGAGTGTGCGTGTGCACGAGTGCGTGTCTGTATGAGCGCGTGCGTGTGCACGAATGTACGTGCACGAGTGCGTGTGTGCATGAGCGCATGCGTGTGCACAAGTGCGTGCGCATGAGTGCATGTGCACGAGTGCGTGTCTGTGTTTGAGCGTGTGCGTGTGCACGAGTGTACGTGAACGAGTGCCTGTGTGTGTGCATGAGTGCGTGCGTGTGCACGAGTGCGCGTGTGCTTGAGCGTGCATGCACGGTTGCGTGTGTCTGTGCACGGGCACGCACGCCCCTCGCTGGCTTTTTCCTTCCGCTCCCATTGGTCTTCCATCTGACGGCGCGTCAGCTCTTGTGTCCACAGCCGTTTCACACCGCCTGCTTCTCCTCCGGAGCCGGACACGTGTGGCGGCGTCCTTCGGATACGCAGGTTGCAGAGTAGTGGACACGTTCCTTCTTGCAGCGGCTGGAACACGTCCGTGGAGACACGGCCGTCCGTCCTCACAGCTCGGTTGCGGAGAGTGCTTGATCCTTCCCTTCCCTTACCGGCGCCGGCAGCGGTGGGCTGGGTCACCAGCATCCTCCCGGTGACAGCCTGACCTTTTACTGTCGTCGTCGGCAGTGTTTCCCACACATCGGTGCTTCGACCCTCGCTGTCCGTGGTTCTCACTCACACGCGGGGACCTGAGGCCCTCCACATCCGTCCGCGCGGCCCGGCCCCTTCTCCGAGGCTCCAGGTTCCTCTTAGGGGGAGGCAGCCTGTGTCCGCGTGCTGTGCACATCCTGGTGCTTGGCTGGCCCCGTTCTTGGCTCCCATAGTGCTGGCCCCGTTCTTGGCTCCCATAGTGCTGGCCTTGGGGCTTCTGTCGTGACAAGAAACCCTGTAGGAAAGCTGCGGGCCTTCCTCGTGTCCTCCGTTTTCAGGCCTGCTCTTGGAGGCCTTCCCTGCCCTCCTCTGCGACTGCTGCTTTTTTACTCTTTCTCTGTAGGTGTGTTTCAGTTTGTTTTTTCACGTGTTTGGTTTTAGACGTTATTTTCCCCTAAGAAAGGTGGACATGCGGCTGACACTGCCCTCCACGCTCGCTCCTGCCCACATCCTGTGGGGAGATTGCTCGGGATGTGCTGGATTCTGCCGCGGCCGAGGAGGCGCACGGCGGACTGCCTCACATCTGGCTCTTGTCTGCATCGGGGTCTGGGGTCTGGGGGTCGTGTGTGGTTTTCCGGGTGTTTGTGTGAATTCATCACCCATGTTCTCCACCCGCCACCCCGGGGGCACGTCCCTGCGGTCCCAGCCGCCTCTTCCTTCATGCCCTGCCGCATGGCTGTCCTCGCAGAACCACCTCAGAATCATTCCTTCTGGAGACTTCTTTGGCCTCCATCCTGTGTATTTTCTGGATTAATCGTCCCCTGTCTCGGCAGAGTGTGTCTTCCAGCATCTTGCTCTGAAAGGGTCTATAAAATGCAGCGTCTTTGAGGTATTGCGTGTCTGATGGTGATTTACTTTTCATAAACCTTCACACTTGACCATTTCTAGATTGAAATTCAGTTTCTTTTTTTGGATTTATCACATCGTCGTGTTCTTTTGGTGTTGGAGTGGCAAGTGCAGTAAATTCTGATTCTCTGTCCTTTGATGTAACTTTGCTCTTCTCAGAGCTTTTGGGACCTTATTCTGTGTCCTGAAATATTGCTATCATCCCCCCTCCGCCTCGAGATCAAGGGTCCAGGGCTCCACCGACGGAACACTTCCAGGTTGAAACTTGATTTTAGTTGAGGAAACACAGCTTCCATCCTCTTCCGTCCTGTCCCCTGTGTTGGGAACACTCCTGCACCTTGGAGCCCCTGTTCTGGACCTGTCCCTCGGCAGCGTCTGCCCCCCTGACATCGGGCTTGGTTGTTGTTGCTGTTGGTTTTCTTTCTGGGAGATTCTTTCAACTTTCTGGTCCCACCTTACGTGGACACTCTTGCATCTGCCACAGTTTCCAATTTCCAAACCATTTCCAAACCTTCTTCGTTCTTTCTTATTCTTTGAGGGTTCCTTTCCCCAGTAGCAACTATCTCTTGTTTTTTGGCTCCCTGAGGATTTCCAGTGTCTCTCTGTGTCCTCTGGCCCCTCCCTTCCCATGCCCGCTGTTCCTTCCTTCCTCGTTGGTTGGATGGCTCGCGCATTTGAGGCTTTCTTTCCATGTCCCCAAGTCCTTGGTTAACTGCTCATATCTAAAAATGAATCCCAAAAAGCTGGCGAAAAGCTGTATGCGTAGAGCCCACAAGCCATGGTGGGGTGGCCTGCCAGGCTTGGTGGTTTTGGGGGGGGTGGGGCTCGCAGGTGTCGCAACCTGTGAGTCATTAAATTTCCCAAAGTGGACCTCCCAGGCTCCTGTCTGTGCCCTGGGCGCGCGGCTGGACGGGGAGAGGGGGCTTGGCTGGCAGCGCTGTCACTTGTCCCTGATGTCCTGAGCCCAGGGCTCAGAGTCCACGTCTCCAGAAAGTAGATCTTTTGCCCGTGGGAGGGACAGTGCCTGGCCGCTTGGGGTTGGGGGAGGCGCCTTGAGCTGGGCGTCTGAAAGGACCTTTCTTGTGTCAGCTTCCAAGCAGTCATCCAAAATCAGCCCCCAGGCCTCTGGGGGCTCTGGGCCTTGTTGCGCCCACCCCCACCCTGACCTTGGGGTCTAGTAGCCACGACCCTGCAGCTCCCAGCCGGCGGCGATGTCTGTCTCTCTGCCTTCTCCTTCCTGTTCTCTTCGTCCCTGGGGGTCATGCCTTAATTTTTTGGTGTCTCTTCAGGAGGGAGCAGAGATGCATGTTTTAATCCTGCCTATTCCATTTAAGTGGAATCAGAATTGCTTTTTAAGAGGGGATATTTGTCTTCCCCGACCATGTTCATCCTGCCCAGGATGCAGGAAGTCTGCACATGCTCCTTCCTGGACGGAAGACGCTCTGCTAGGCCTCCCGCGGGCCCCGTGGCCGGGGCTCCTTCCCGCTCGCACGCGGTCCTGTGACCCAGGCCTCACTGTCACCTGACGGCTTCTCCCACGGAAGTTCTTAGAGGGTGGTGGTGCCAGTGGTGTGGAACTTCTGCTCGATTCTGAAGGGCAGTGGGGGAGGGGCTGGGCAGGACCAGGAGCTGGAATGTGTGAGAGCTTCTGGAAGCATCCGTGCTGGGCATCACGTGAAGTGGATTGTAGGCCCGCTGGCCTGTTTTTATAATCAAGTGGATCATAAGTCTGTATGTTCAGAATTCTGATATCTTAAGCTAAATGTTTTATTTTTTGGAATTAATGTGTTGTCTGGAAATATTTAATGATAATTGGTTTCTCTTTTCAGGGCTTGTCAATGAGACAGATTAGATTCAGGTTTGACGGGCAGCCAATTAACGAAACAGACACCCCCGCACAGGTACGAAAGCCAGCCGCGTGCCCCGGGGGGCTGCTATGGCTCGCATCTGGTCGCGGCCACGTGGGGCGTGCTCACCCGAAAGCTGCCGAGGGCGCTCATGTAGAATACTTGACATTTCTTAATGGTTTTAATGAGTAGGTTATTTAATTTTTAATTTGGAGTTCAGTTTTCCAAATGAGGCAAGTGCACTTGGTCAGACCTCATCCTGCATGCTGGGGGATGGGGCGGAGGACCAGGTGCTGACAGTGGGTCCAGGGTCACGGGCCGGGGCCCCCCGCTCCGGCCACCTCTCCCGGCGCCTGCCCCTTGTATCTGGACACCGGGTTTGCAGCTAAATTGCTGGCCTGATTCTTGTGCCCTTTCGGTATTTATGCACAAGGGGTGTGGGCGGGAGGGACAGGCACACATGCTGTCACTGTCACGTGGTGTTTGCTCACTGCCACCCACCACACGCCCATCCCGCTGCCTCCCTTCACACCGCAGGGGAAGGGCTGGGCCCGGAAAGAGGAGGCTGAGGTCAGTGGCTCTGCTGCCGTTCGTCAGCTGGGCGACCTTGCGATCGAGAGCCGCTGACCCTCTTGGAGTCTCCATCCTTCTCTGTAACAGGGATGCCTGTTTTCTGTCCTGCACAGCGTTGTGAGAGTCAGTCGGAGTGGGTCACGTGGCAGGACTGCACAGCCAGAGGCTGTGTGCGCGCGCGCGCCCCCTCTAGGAAAGCTCACACCGCTCACCCGGGGCGCCAGGCTGCAGGGGTCCTGGCGGTTGGGAGGCTGGAGGAGCACCCAGGCTCTCCTGCCTGCCCGTCATTCTCGCTGCCGCTCGGGTGGTGTCTGAGCCTGGGAGGGGCCCTGCTGTCCCAGCCTGAGAGCATCCCTGGGAAATGTTCCTGCTTCCAGCCTCGGTAGTCTCTGTCTGAATGGGCAGAGATCGGGGTAGATGTTTGTGCGCCCCCTGAGCCAGGAAAAAAATCCGGCAGCAGGAAACGTTTGCACCATCCCCACCCTGGTCTTGAAGGAGAGGGAAGGAGCTGAGTGGCAAGCCAGCAGTGCTCCCTTGCTCCTGCAGATCCTCCTCGTGTGACGTAGCTTGCTTTGGAGTCCATGGACACGGCCCGTGGCACTTACCGTGAAGCGTGTGGTCCTACTGGTCCCCAGGAGTCCACACCGCTCATTAGATACTCCTAAGTGGAATGGGATTTTGTGTCGCGTTCAGTAAAAATTTTAGACACTTTTTATTTTTTTTAAGATTTTATTTATTTATTTGACAGAGACACAGTGAGAGAGGGAACACAAGCAGGGGGAGTGGGAGAGGGAGAAGCAGGCTTCCCGCGGAGCAGGGAGCCCGATGCGGGGCTCGATCCCAGGACCCTGGGATCATGACCTGAGCCGAAGGCAGACGCTTAACTGACTGAGCCACCCAGGCGCCCCAGACACTTATTTTTTAATGAGACTTAGTTTTCTTCCTAAGGATTTTATTAATTTTAAAGTAGTCAGTACACGCAGCGTAGGGCTTGAACTTACAACCCTGAGATCACGAGTCCCATTCTCTACTGACTGAGCCAGGCAGGCGTCCCCAGAGGCTTAGTTTCTCTATCAAAGTCCTTAGCTTTGACTATGCTTTTGTGAGTGCTGCTTGGTAGATGAATAGGGCTCATTGGAAACCCACAGCTGGGCATCGTTCCCCGCATGGCACACACGCGGAGAGGCCACCGCACACAGGTGTGGTCGGGACGGTGTTCTCCAAGGGGAGGAAGACTGTGTAGGAACCTGCGTATCCGTTCAGGTGGGCATTTTGCATTCCTGGAATGGCGAGGAAACTAACCGCTTTCCCCTCTCTCACCGCGCCGGTCCCGACGACCCGGTCAGCTGGAGATGGAGGACGAGGACACCATTGACGTGTTCCAGCAGCAGACGGGAGGCTCGTGGCAGAGCGGCTGTCTCTGTCCCCTCCGTGTTGTCCCTGCATCTGCTGAAGAGTGAACAAGGGACCGTACCCATCACAAAGGAGTCTGCGGAAACCCGGGGACAGTCACCAAAATTACTTCCCTCTCTGACATTTTGTGAGGGCAACTCAGAACTCTGTCTGCAGGGGGGAGCCTGCAGCTGGAAGCGGGCCAGTCACACTTGTCTTTGTTGGGGTGAAATGAGTTGTGAGGGTTTTGGGGTTTGTTTTTGCTTTCATTTTTGTTTTTTCTCCCCTCTAACTTTGCCCCCAAACTTGTGGTCTGAATGTCCACTTTTAGTCTAGATGGGGATCTGACCCCAGGGGTTGATCCCTGCCCCCGCACCGCTTATTCCAGTCGAGAGCTCACGGCACCACAGTGGGGGTGCTTCTGTTGGACAAGTTTTGGGGGCGGTTTGGGGATGGGAGACAAACTTTTACTATTTTGTATAGGCACAGGTTTTTTAAATGCTAAATATTGCATTTCAGGATATGGTAAAGTTGAAGGGAAAATACTGGAATGCTTTTTAAAAGGTGAAAAGGAAAATAAGCAGGTCCTTCAGTAACGTGGCCCTGGGCATCAGCACCCACTGCCTGGAGCCTGGGGCCGCAGAAATGGGCCTTTCCCCTTAATAGAGAAGAAAGCAGTCCCCATGTCTCACTTGGTCATGGTGTTGTGGCCTCAGATTTCTCCTCCTCTGAGTAATTGTGGTCTCTCTATAAAAAAGCAAGATTCAGTATTGCTGAATTTGCACTTGTTTTTGTGTGAAAGGCCTGCTTAAAGTATGTTACCCATGGAGCCCATGGAAAGGTGACTCTGTCGCCCTCACGGATTTGGGCTATGCTGCTTTCCAAATAGGTAATGGGACTTACGCTTTAGTATATGAGTTCAGTTCTGTGAGATGTTTTGGGATCTGTACCAATTAAACTGATAGTTTTCCTCCTGTCTTTGTGTATGGACCCACTGCTGCCTTGTTCTAGTCACAGAGCATGACCATGACCGTCATCTCTTGCTTGCCTGAAATCTTGCTGAAGGTGTTCGCATTTCCTTTGTGTTTTGCTGTTCGGGCGTGGGTGGGATGTCTGCTGGCTCTGTTCTGTTTATTCACCAATTTGTACATGATCTGTTGTCCTTTGCTACTGTAAACAGTAAATATAGTTTGGTATTCTGTCTCTGGGCTTGTACTAAATACTGCATTTGGCTGTGGGGCCATATCGTCACAGTGCCGTATCCGTACGGGCCACTCGGTGAGACCACTGACATTTTAAGGCTAGTTGGGGGAAAGTAAGTATTCACCTGATGGCTGGTCACACATGCGGGTCCTGGCTTCTCCTCTCATTGCTCACGAGCTCTCCCAGCCTTTGGCTGGGCTGAACCGGCATCATGACACCTTTCCTCTCCTGGGTGTCATCTGTAAAGAGAGGTTAGATTTTGGAAGCAGAGGAATGTGGACATTAGTCTGGGCTTCTCTAGGTTTTTGGTGTTTGAAGGTAAGACTGTTTTCCTTTGTGCAGTGGATGGCCTCACTTATCTGAAAACATAGTGTTAGACTACATTCTTGTATGCTTCTACCCTAAAATATGCATACTTGGAGGCTTGTTTGCATTGTTAAATTTCATTCAGTTCAGCAGATACTGATTGCCACGCTCAGGTACTCAAGCTGCATCCATGAACAAATGAGACAAAAACCCCTTGCTCTCGTGGAATGTGTTTTCTGGTTGTAGGAGGTAGATAGTAACAATTATATGTTATGCTAGTAGATTATACAGAACATTATAAATTCTGTACAATAGTGTAGGATGTAGGTAGATGTAAATATTGTGGAGGTAAAAACTTTTTTAAAAAAATATTTTCTTTACTTGAGAGAGAAGGAGAGCACAGGCGGGGGGAGCAGCAGAGGGAGAGGGAGAATCAGGCTTCCCGCCGAGCAGGAAGCCCGACACGGGACTCATCCCAGGGCCCTGGGATCATGACCTGAGCTGAAGGCAGATGCTTAACTGACGGAGCCAGCCAGGTGCCCCCAAACTTTTCTTTTTTAAGGTGTGTAAGTCTCTTCGTGGCAGAGCCACAAAGTACTAAATGTATTTACTTTCTTTGAAGTCAGTAAGAATGGGGTTCTGAGAAGCATAAATAGATCACCAAATCACAGTAGGTCAATTGGGAATAGAACCACCATAATAATATTAAAAAAGGACTCACTCTTCCGATACACATTACACAATTGAGAAGCCAGGGAAGCAAGGAGCCTGAGGAGGTGGCTGGAGGAAGTTGTTGGTCCCTCCTGAAGCAACGGGCAGATGGGCGGTCTTGCTGCTTTGCTCCCTCAGGCCTCACTGGAGCTCTGCTCTTTATGGAGGCTGTCTTGGGAAACCCGATTCCCTGTGGGGCCACACTGATGCAGAGGAAAACCACCACAATCACCAATCTTTTTCAAACCTAAAGCCTGTCTGAAGGTGGTCAAAGGCATACAAATGCCTTCTTCATGGATCTCTGTGTGTGGCAAAGAGTACAGTATTCATGCAGTTGGGCCTGAAAGTCACCCTGAAATGGCCCTGTGCCACATGTATATTTGAACCTACAGGTGGGATCTTCGATTTTTATCCCCCTTCTCATGGGGGGATACATTTAAAAAATACATACCCTTAATGAAATCTGCTCAGCCAGCAGTCGGCCTGCCCTGCCTACAGCCCCTACCCCCGGACCACCATCCTCTATCACCATCTTTCATCCCGGGTCCTGTCCCCATCCTGTCCCCCAGGCCACCATCCTCCATCTTCATCCTTGGTCTGGGTCCTGCCCCCGTCCTGTCTCCCATCCTCCGTCTCCATCCTTGGTCCAGGTCCTGTCCCAGTCCTGTCCCCCAGGCTGCCATTCTCCGTCTCCATCTTTGGTCTGGGTCCTGTCCCCCAGGCCGCCGTCCTCCATCTCCATCCTTCGTCCAGGTCCTGTCCCCCAGGCTGCCATCCTCCGTCTCCATCCTTGGTCCGGGTCCTGTTCCTGTCCTGTCCCCCAGGCCACCATCCTCCATCTCCATCCTTGGTCCGAGTCCTGTCCCCCAGGCCGCCATCCTCCGTCTCCATCCTTCGGGTCCT
>NW_023270699.1:1748600-1819074 GCF_011800145.1 Mirounga leonina
GTCCTGTCCCTGTCCTGTCCCCCATTCTCCATCTCCATCCTTGGTCCAGGTCCTGTCCCCCAGGCCGCCATCATCCGTCCTCATCCTTGGTCCGGGTCCTGTCCCCCAGGCTGCCATCCTCCGTCTCCATCCTTGGTCCGGGTCCTGTTCCTGTCCTGTCCCCCAGGCTGCCATCATCCGTCTCCATCCTTGGTCCGGGTCCTGTCCCCCAGGCCGCCATCCTCCGTCTCCATCCTTGGTCCAGGTCTTGTCCCCCAGGCCGCCATCCTCCGTCTCCATCCTTGGTCCGGGTCCTGTCCCCCCGCCCGGTCCTTTAATCGGACCTTCCTGCGGCACTGCCAGTATGATGTAACAGGCGGTTAATACATACTCCTCCCTGGGCGCCCGCGCTCTGGGATTTTCTGGACGACCCGGGCCCTACAGGAATTTGGATCGCCGTAAGCGGCGTTAACGCACAAAGTGGCCGAGGCCTTGGCGGGGGGTAGGGACCCCGGGACCCTGCGGCCGGGAAAGCCCGGCCGCCGCACCTGCGCCGCTGCCCTGGACGACCGCCCCACTGCGCAGGCGCGCTCCGCGCCCCGGAAGAGTTTCCGTGCCCCGGCGGCGACCCGGAAGCAGCCCTGCGGCGGGCGGGAGGGACCTGCGCTTGGGAGGCGAGACCGGACCGCGCAGCTGTTGCCCGGACGATGGCGGGGACGGCGCTGAAGAGGCTGATGGCCGAGTACAAACGTGAGCGCGGGTCCCGCGCGCCTCCTCCCGCTGTGGTCCCCGCGCCCCGCGGCCCCGCGCCCCCTCCTCCGGCTCTGACGCCGCGCCCCTTCCTTCCGCCCTAACCCCTGACCCTGCACCTCTCGGCCCCCGCGCCCCCTCCTCCCTCCCTAAGTCCTGACCCCGCGGCCCCGCGCCCCCTCCTCCCTCCCTAAGTCCTGACCCCGCGGCCCCGCGCCCCCTCCTCCCGCCCTCACCCCTGCCCCCGCGCCCCCTCCTCCAGTCCTAGTCTCGACTGTGGCCCCGCGGGCTGGGCGCGGCCTGAGTGGGGGGCGATGTGGAAGGTGGGGACTCCTGAACCACTGAGTCCTGCCCGCCTGTTGGCGCCTGGGAGCGGGAGCTTCGTTCCGGTCAGTCGTGAGCCGCCGCGGAGTCTCGGGGCGCGTCCTCTGCAGGGCCCGTCCTCTGCGGGGCGCGTCCTCTGCGGGGCCCGTCCCCGCGGGGCCCGCCCCCCGCTCCTGCGCGTGTGAGCGAGCCCGGACGAGCGCTCTTGGAGCAGTGGGTGCTCGGGAGCGCCGCCTGCGCTTGGTTTGTCTCTGGCTCCTGGAAGTCGGCGCCTTGCGCCCACGCCGCGCGGGGAGGTGCGGGGACGACCGACGCGACCCGCTCAGAAGCCTGTGGTGCATCCGAGGTGAAAGGTCAGATTTTGGCTTTGTCCCTACCTCGGGAACAGGTTTTGAGTCGTGCCCCTGTCGCTCTTCCTCGGGTGGTGTTCAGAAAACCTCCTCAGTGCTTTCTGAGCCCGGAAGATGCTGTAATCTTTGCGGAGAGCAAAGCGAGAAGCGAAAACCCAGGAGCATTCCGTGTCCTGCCCTTTTCCAGCGGGACGCTCCCGCGGAAGAGTCGCCCCAGGTGCTGGCCGAAGGGGGTGTGCTGAACGTGTTCCGAGCCGCTGCTGGACCCCGGGTGGTAGCCTGTTGTGGGGAGAGCGGGGCTGCCACGGCCACGGTCAGGGTTCGCCGCCTCTGCTTACTAGCTTTGCGCTCACCGTGGCCTTGACCTCCGCACTCTGCCTCTCTGGGAAGATCCATGCTCTGCAGGACACCTGTTAGGCAGCTCTCGCTTCTCTGGGCTGTTACTGTTATGATGCCGTGGAGGACACGCTCAGAAGAAGGCTGGAAGTAACCGTGGTCATTGGTAAACACGCACGGAGCTCAGTCTCCTAACCACCTGGCCCTGCGCAGGGAGTCTGTGTTCGACATGAGCAGACCAGGGCGGTGCCGATGTGGGCTCCTCAGAGTAAGCGTTGACATGCTGCTCCCGGCCTGTCCTCTGCTTGTAGGAGCGTGTTTGGGAGGCAGAGCGTGAACGAACAGGGGGTTGGGTGGGAGTGGGGCACTGCTGCCACTTCCTCTTCAAGGGAAACCTGGCTGGGGGCGGTCTGTGCGGGGACGCCTGTCATTCCTGCCATGCTGGTCACTTCTAGACTCTCCCGTCTGTAGGGAAGGAATCGATTAAGCCTGCAAGGGGAATTAGGTTCAGGCGGCTGCTTCGATCCAGCCTCTGCGTTGTCGAACTTGTATTTCCTGAGGATATTTGCAGTAACAAAGATTACTTTTGCTTTTACTGTGTTTACAAAAGCCTCATCCATTATCTCAATCCTGCTGTCAGTTTGCTGTAGTAAAATGCAGGTAACACTTGACTTCCCAAAGTTGTATCACAGAAGTGTATTATGTATGTTTTTACGTGTTAATGTGACATCTTGGGGTATATGTGGAAGGCAGAACCCTAAAAACGTCTCCCTAAGCTTGCTGGCCCCTGCTCGCCCCACCAGACACGAATCTAGCACTGCTGTGAGAGCACTCTGGAGGTGTAACTTAGAGGTTACTGAGTGGCTGACTTACAGGTAGGGAGATTAACCTGGATTATTGGGGTACAACCCAATAATCACTCGAGGCCCCAGAACCGTAGAGGTAGGCAGGAGGGGAGGTTCGGGAGATTCAAAGCATGAGGAGAACTCCACCTGCCGTGATTGGCTTGGAAGATGCATGGGTGGCTGGGAACAGAGGAACGTGGGCTGCCTCTAGAACCTAGGACTGATCCCTGGGGAACCACCATCCCACAGCTGCGGGGACCTGAGTTCTGCCAAGAACCTGAATGAATTTGGGATGGCACCCTGACAGGTAGCCCTACCATGTTGCTGTCTTGTGAGACTCTAAGCAGAGAACCACCTGCCCCTTCTGACATGGAAACTGTGAGGTCTTCAGTGGGTGTTTTTCTTTTCTTCAAGGTTTTTATTTATTTATTTGAGAGAGAGAGCAAGAGTGGCGGCAGGGGGTGGGGGGCAGAGGGAGAGGGAGAAGCAGACTCCCCGCTGAGCAGGGAGCCCGACATGGGGCTCGATCCCAGGACCCTGAGATCATGACCTGAGCCGAAGGCAGATGCTTCACCGACTCAGCCACCCAGGCGCCCCAAGTGGGTGTTTTAAGCCGGTGAGTTCGTGGTGACAGCGGTAGAAAATGAATATAGTATGTCACCGAGGGGAGTTCTGTTTTTGCTGTATCTTAGAAACATCATAAAATTCCAATTAGTGATCCTCATCTTTCGTGAATTAGCATCTAGTTTGTCTTACCACATTTTAAGGTGGCACATCCATTGGAAGGTGGACTTGAAACCGCTCTGTGAAATGGGGTTTCAATAGGTTATTGGGATAGGGTTCAGGCATACTTTTTCATATTTGGGAATAGTCCTGGAACTGCAGAAATTTAGAGGTGGTGGAACCTTGAA
The DNA here is from genome assembly GCF_011800145.1 of Mirounga leonina. Lineage (NCBI taxonomy): Eukaryota > Metazoa > Chordata > Mammalia > Carnivora > Phocidae > Mirounga > Mirounga leonina. The sequence continues at coordinate 1,752,096 of NW_023270699.1, forward strand.
TAGGATTCTGTTCAGCCCCTGGTTTTTCACATTTTGCAGGAAATTGAATAACAGAAGCAAAATGATTTGCCTAGGTTCTTACAACCAGGAAAAAGGAGAGTCAGAAAAAGAACCCAGATTTTTTTTTTTTATATTTTTAAAATTTATTTCATTTTTATTTTTATTTATTTTTATTTTTTTATTTTTAAAGATTTTATTTATTTGAGAGAGAGAGAATGAGAGAGAGCAAGCACATGAGAGGGGGGAGGGTCAGAGGGAGAAGCAGACTCACCGCGAGCAGGGAGCCCGATGCGGGACTCGATCCCGGGACTCCAGGAACATGACCTGAGCCGAAGGCAGTCGCTTAACCAACTGAGCCACCCAGGCGCCCTTCATTTTTATTTTTAAAGTAGGTTCCACACACAGTGTGATCGAGACTTGAGCTGAGATCAGTAGTTGGTTACTTAACTGACTGAGTCACCCAAGCACCCCAGAACCCATATATTTTAAATGGGTATCTTTTTGATGTTTTATTGTCACACATCATCCAGCCTTTCCGAGAAGTGTTAAAAATAGACTTAGGTATTTTGGGTTTTGCGGGTCTCCTTAACAAAGTAGCACAGGCTGAGTGGCTTAACAAAACAGGAATTTGTTCTATCACTGTTCTGGAGGCCCGAAGGCCCAAATCAAGGTGTCGCCAAGGCCACACTCTGTAGGCTTTAGGGAAGAGTCCCTCCTTGCCTCTTGCAGCTTCTGGTGGTTGCCAGGAATTCTTGCTGTTCCTTGGCTTGTGGCAGCATAGTTCACGTCTCTGCCTGTCTTTGCTTGGCTGTCTTTCCTCTTAGGGAGATGCCAGTCATGGTTTAGGACCACCTTAATCCAGTGTGACCCCACTTTAACAGGATTACATCAGCAAACAAGGTCGCATTCACAGATTCTGGGGGACATACTCAGCCTAGTACCGTATTGAATAAGAACCGCAGACTTGGACGTGGAGAACTGAGTGCCTGATCTTCCTGCACTGGTGCTGCCCCCACAGTCCCCATGTCTCCACTGCTGGCAGCCACCTTCTTCCTTGTTTTGGGGGCTCAAAACCTTAGATTCGCCCTTGATGACTCCCTTTGTTTTCTATTCACATGGAACCTGTTGTCCTACCTTCAGATTTTATCAGGAGTCCCACGCTGGTCAAAGCCACTCACCTGTGGCCTGGATTACTGCCAGGATAGTCCAGACAGGTCTGCTCTGCCATTGCCCCACTTTGTTCTGTCTCAGCACAGCCGAAAGAGATCCCCGTAAGCTTGTCAGCTCAGGTCACTCTGCCCAGGACCCTCTGTTGCCGTAAGAACCAAAGTCCTTGCAATGACCTTGCCTCTCTGACTTCTGACCCTTGTGCCCTCAGCCCCACTGGCTGCGTCCTAGGCACACTTCTCCCTCGGGCGTCAGCACTTCCTTCCCCTGGATACCCTGCTCCCCTGCAGAAGCCTTCCCCGAACCCCCGGACTCCCATCTGTCCCTCTGGTCACCATCCTCTTTCCCTGGCAATATCCCTTTAGAGCTTTTCAAAACATTTCTGTATTGTGAAGTGTATTGTATATGTAAAGGTAGATGGGTCTGTTCAGATGAAAAGTAAAATGAATATCTGTACACATGGCTCCCAACCTAAGAAATAGAACATTTGCGGTAACCTGGAAATCTTTGTGCTTCTTCCCTCCACCCCTGCAAGTTATTGCCGCTAAAGTCTAGTAACTGGTTCCCTTCCTTTTCTTTGTAGTTTTACTGCTTAATATACTTATAAGCAACATACTGTTTATTTTTGCCTGTTGAACTTAATAGTTGAGATGGAACCGCACAGTGTGTGTTCTGAGAACTTTTGCTGAGCACTGATTCTGAGATTTATGCCTGTCATAGCATATAGCTGTGGTTCGTTTTCACAAAGCCAAAATTTGTCCAGTACGTTATGGATGGGCGTTTGGGTTGTTTCCAGTTTTTAGTTATTGTACATAGAATGCTGCTGTGGACATTGCTGGTGCATCTGCGCAAGGTCTGCATCCGGGGTGTACTAACAGTCCGGGAGCACTCCCATAATCCACGTTCCTGGCTCGTTCCCGACTGCTTCCTTGTGCGCGTGTCCCCGTGCACGCTGCCTTGAATGTTCACTGATGCCTTGGTGTTGAGCACGGTCTATGTTCACCAACATGATTGTGAGGCCTGGTGACTTGTGGTTTTAATTTGTGTGTTGTGATTAAAGTGGAGCATCCTGTCGTGTTTGTAGGTGGTTTATGGGTTTTCCTTTGTGAAGTGTCTGTTTGTGTCTTTTACCAAATTTCCATAGAGTAGTTTGTCTTTTTTTATTGATTTGTAGATGTTCTTTGCATATTCTCTATTCCTTTATATATCCCTAATCCACTGTTGGTTATATATGTTGTAAGTATTTTATCCCTTTTTGTTCTTTGTCTTTTCAGCCTTTGTGGTGTCTTCTTTTTTTTTTTTTTAAGCAGTTTTAAGGTTTAACTTATATACAATAAGTTAATATACTTAAAGTTTACAATTTGATGAGTTTTGGTGGATGCACACACCTGTGAAGCCGTTTCCACAGTCAGGATGATGGGCATAACCACTGCCCCCTGAAGTCTCCTCCTGCTTCTGGAATCCAGCTCTCCTGTGCCTTCCTGTGCCCCCAGATCCCGGCCAGTGACTGACCGATCTGCTTGGAGTCACTATAGAATGTTTTGTCTTTTCTTTTGTCATGATTCTTTCATCCAGCATAATTCTGTAGCCATCCATCCTCCGAGTTGTTGCTTTTCTACTGCAGAGTAACATTCCACTGTGTGCACAGACCAGAGCATGTTCATGCATTCACCTTTTGGTGGACCTTTGGGTGGTTTCTAGTTCTTGGTTAATACAAATAAACCTTCAGCAACATTGGTGTGCATGTCTTTCTGTGGACATACATGTTCATTTCCCTTGGGGAAATACATGGGTCACCTGTGAAGTTCATGTTTAATTTTTAAAGAAACAGTCACACTGTTTTCTCAAGTGGTCGTACCATTTTACATTTCTACCGTCAGTGTATTAAAGAGTTTCTGCGGCTCTACTACCTTGTCCACACTTGGTATGGGCGGTTCTTAAATGTTCAGCCATTCTGTTGGGTGTATAGTGGTATCTCATTGTGGTTTTTAAATTTTTTAATTTTTAAGACATCTTAATTTATTCTACCATTTTCTGTGCCTTTTTTTTTTTTTTTAAGATTTTATTTATTTATTTATTTGAGAGAGAGCGAGAGCTTCAGCAAGCACAAGCAGGGGGAGCTGCAGAGGGAGATGAAGAAGCAGGCTCCCCACCAAGGAAAGAGCCTGATGTGGGACTCGATCCCAGGACCCTGGGATCATGACCTGAGCCAAAGGCAGACACTTAACCAACTGAGCCACCCAGGAGCTCCTCTGTGCTTGTTTTTTAAATTAAATTTTTAAATTCAATTTATTAAAAAAAAAAAGAACCCCAAACCAAAACAGGTCACTCATTTCCCCCACCCTCCCACTCCCTTGCCTCTGGCAACCACCGATCTGTTCTTTCTTTGTATGACCTTGTTTTTTGTTTTTTTTTTAAGATTTTATTTATTTTTTTGACAGAGAGACAGCGAGAGAGGGAACACAAGCAGGGCGAGTGGGGAGGGAGAAGCAGGCTTCCCACTGAGCAGGGAGCCCGATGCGGGGCTCGATCCCAGGACCCCGGGATCATGACCTGAAGCAAAGGCAGATGCTTAATGACTAAGCCACCCAGGTGCCCCTATTTTTTAAATATATTTTAGATTCTACGTGTATGAGAGATCATACAGTATTTGTCTTTCTCTGTCTGACTGACTTCACTTAGCATGATGTCTATCCGTGTTGTTGAAAATGGCAACAATTCTTTTTTACGGCTCAGTAATACTCCATTGCGTACAGGCTTACCTTGGAGATATTGTGGGTTGTGTTTCAGACCACCACAATAAAGTGAATATCACTATAAAGCTGGCCAAGTGGATTTTTTTTGGTTTCCTGGTACATATAAAAGTTATGTTTACACTGTACTGTAATCTGTTAAGTGTACAACAGCATTATGTTAAAAAAACAAAAAACAAACAATGTACTTACCTGTGTTTTCTTCATTGTATAAACTTGGCTCCTTTGTTGTAAGTTAATGGACCATATATATGTGGATTTATTTCTGGGTTATTTTGTTCCACTAATCTATGTGTCTGTTTTTATGCCAGTTCTACAGTGTTTTAACTACTACAGCTTTGTGATATAGTTTCAAATCAAAGAGCATGATGCTTCCAGCTTTGTTCTTTCTCAAGTTTGCTTTGGCTACTCTGGGTCTTTTATGGTTCTATACAGTTTTTAGGAGTGCTCAATTTTTAAAAAATGCCATTGTAATTTTGATAGGGATTGCATTGAATCTGTATATTGCTTTGTGTAGTATGGACATTTTAATAATATTAATTCTTCCAATCCATGAGCATAGGGTATCTTTCCATTTGTATCTTCAGTCTTTCATTAATGTCTTATAATTTTCTTTTTTTAAAGGTTTTATTTCTATTAATTTGACAGAGGGAGAGCACAAGCAGGGGGAATGGCAGGCAGAGGGAGGGGGAGAAGCAGGCTCCCTGCTGAGCTGGGAGCCTGATGTGGAACTCGATCCCAGGACCCCAGGATCATGACCTGAGTTGAAGGCAGATGCTGAACCAACTGAGCCACTCAGGCGCCCCAGTGTGTTGTAATTTTCAGTATACAGGTCTTTCACCTCCTTGGTTAAGTTTATTCCTAGTTTTTTATTCATTTTTATGCAATTCTAAATGGGATTCTTTTCTTAATTTCTTTTTCTGATAGTTCACTATTAATGTATAGAAAAGAAACAGATTTTTGTGTATTGTTTTTGTTTGTATCCTGCAACTTTACTGAATTTGTTTACTCTAACAGTTTTCTGATGGAGTCTTTAGGGTATTTTATGTATAATATGTCAGCTGCAGATAGTGACAGTTTTAATTCTTCCTTTCCAATTTGGGTGCCTTTTATTTCTTTTTCTTGCCTAAATGCTCAGGCAAAGATTTTGAATACTCCGTTGAATAAGAGTGGTAAGAATAGGTATCCTTGTTTTGTTCCTGATCTTAGAGGAAAACATTCCAGCTTTTCACCATCGAGTCTGGTGTTGGCTGTGGGATTTTCATATATGGCTTTTATTATGTTGAGGTATGTTCCATCTCTGCCCACTTTGTTGAGAGTTATACATGGATGTTGAATTTTATCAAATGCTTTTTTGCATCTGTTGAGATGATCATATGAATTTTATTCTTTTGTTAATGTGTGCATATTGACTGATGTGCAGATGTTGAACCATTCTTGCATTCCTGGAATAAATTCCACTTGATCATGGTGTATGATCCTTTTAATATATTGTTGAATTCGGTTTGCTAATATTTTGTTGGGGATTTTTGCATCTGTGTTCACCAGGGATATTGACCTGTAATTTTCTTGTGGCATTCTTGTCTGGTTTGGTATTATGATGAAACTAGCTTTGTAAAATGTTCCCTCTGCTTCTTTTTTGTTTTTGGAAGAGTTTGAGAACGGGTATTAATTAATTCTTCTTTGCATGTTAGGTAGAATTCACCAGTGAAGCCATCTGGTCCTGGACTTTTGTTTGTTGGGAGGTTTCTGATTACTGATTCAGTCTCCTAACCAGTAATCAGTCTGTTTAGATTTTCTATTTCATCATGATTCACTCTTGGTAGGTTATGTGTTCCTAGGAATTGGATTCCATTTCTTCTAGGCAATTTGTTGGCATACAGTCGTCCAGAGTAGTCTCTTACGATCCTTTGTATTTCTTTGGTGTCAGCTGTCACATCTCCTCCTTTGAGTCTTCTCTCCGTTTAACTCGGTGAGTCTAGCTAAAGGTTTGTCAATTTTATGTTTTCAAAGAATCAGCTCTTAGTTTCATCATTTCCATTGTCTTTTTAGTCTATTTCATTTATTTCTGTTCTAATGTTTGTTACTTCCTTCTGCTATTTTGGACTTCATTTGTTCTTTTTCTAGTTTCTTGAGTTGTAAAGTAAGGTGGTTTATTTGAGATTTTTCATGTTTCTTGACATAGGCATTTATCACTATGAACTTATCTTTTAGAACTGTTTTTGCTGCATCTCATAAATTTTAGCATATTACATTTCCTTATGTTTTAATTTTATGTCTCAAGGTATTTTTTTCTTTTGATTTCTTTTTTGACTAATTGGTTATTCAGTAGCATGTTGTTTAATCTCCATATATTTGTGAATATTCTAGTTTTCTTCATGTAATTAATTTCTAGCTTCACATTATTGTGATCAGAAAATGCTTTATATGATTTCAGTCCTCTTAAATTTGTTAAGACTTATTTTGTGGCCTAACATGTGATTTGTCCTGAAGAATGTCCCACTTGCACTTGAGAAGAATGTGTATTCTGCTGCTTTTGAATGAAATGATCTGTAAATATCTGTTAAGCCTATCTGGTCTAATGTGTCATTTAAGGCTAGTGTTTTCTTACTGATTTTCTGTATGTAAGTGGGGTATTAAAATCCCCTACTATTATTGTATTGCTATTTCTCCCTTTAGGTCTGTTAAAATTTGCTTTATATATTTAGGTGCTTCTGTGTTGGGTGCTTAAATATTTACAAGTGTTACATCCTGTTGGATTGACTCCTTTATCGTTACGTAATTCTTTTGTCTCTTAATACAGTCTTTGTTTTAAAGTCTGTTTTGTCTGATGTAAGTATAGTTGCTCCAGATTTCTTTTGGTTTCCATTTGCATGGAGCATCTTTTTTTATTCCTTCACTTTCATGTGTGTGTCTTTACATCTGAAGTGAGTCTCTTGTAAGCAGTATATAGATGGGTCTTGATTTTTTTTACCCATTCAGCCATTCCCTTTTGATTGGAGAATTTAGTCTACTTACATTTAAAGTAATTATTGATAGGCATGTGCTTGTTGCCATTTTTGTTAATTGTTTTCTGACTTTTTTTTTATAAGATTTTATTTATTAGAGAGCACAAGCAGGGGGGAGCGGCAGACAGAGGGAGAGGGAGAAGCAGGCTCCTCACTGAGCAGGGAGCCCGATGCGGGACTCGATCCAGGGACTTCAGGATCACGACCTGAGCCGAAGGCAGTCGCTTAACCAACTGAGCCACCCAGGCGCCCCCCTATAACATTTCTTGTAAGGCCGGGTTAGTGGTGATGAACTCCTTTAGCTTTTGTTTCTCTGGAAAACACTTTATCTCTCCTTCACTTCTGAATGATCGCTTTGCCGGGTACAGTATCTTGCTTAGAGATTTTCCTTTCAGCACTTTGAATATATTGTGCCACTCCCTCTGGCCTGCAGCGTGTCTGCTGAAAATTCTGATAGACTTGGGGGGGGGGTTTCCTTGTACTTAATAAGCCGTTTTTCTCTTGCTGCTGTTTTGTTTTTTTTTAACCTCCTTCCCCCCCTACCCCAACCCCATCTCCTGCTGCTTTTAAGATTCTCTCCTGGTCTTTAATTTCTGACATGTAATCATAATATGTCTTGGTGTGGGTCTCTCTGGGCTTCCTGGATCTGGATGTCTGTTTCCTTCCCCAGATTAGGCAAGTTTTCAGCCATCATTTCTTCAAGGAGATTTCTGACCTTTTCTCTCTCTCTTCTCCTTCTGGAAGCCCCATGATCCAAATATTAGTCTGTTGTTGTCCTATAAGCCCCTAAGCTATCTTCACTTTTTTTCCATTCTTTTTTCTTTTGCTGCTCTGGTTGACTGAGTTCCACTGCCTTGACGTTGAGCTGTCTGGTCCTTTCTTCTGCTTCATCGAGGCTGCATTTCAGGTCAGCTGTTGTAGTCTTCACTCTGTGACTTTTTTAATTTTTTTTTTTTTTTAAGAGAGGGAGAGTGAGTGCAGGGGGAGGGGGGCAGAAGGCAAGAGAGAATCTCAAGCAGACTCTACCTAGCGTGGGGCCCTCCTGCACAGAAAGACCAGGCTCCTGAATCTGTGGCTTCTTGCTTTCCCTGGAGCCGGTAGCTGTTTAAGAACTCTTTCTTCATTGGTTAGAGTCCTCTGGGACCCATGGCATAAGTCCAGCTGGTCGCTAGAGTCAGGTGATGTAGGGAAGTCCCCAGCAGCAGTCATAAAATTTGGGGCACCAGATGAGTGAGCTCCTTCCTGTGTGATACTGATTATTACAGTTTCATGGGACCAGGAACTCAAGCATCCCTGGCCTCCAGAGCCATGATCAAGAGGTGTCCCATAGGTGACAGCCCCAGAAATCAGGACACTAGCTGTGTGTAAAAGCTCCCTTCAGGGAGATGCTGGTGCCCTGGAGCGTGGCAAAGGGAGAGGGCGAAGGTGGCGCCCTAGTCTCTGTCCACAGAGAAGAGTGTTCTAGCAGGCTCTTGACGTGTGTGTGTTAAATCAGATGCCTGTCCTCAGGCTGGTGCTCTGATACAAGCAGGTGAACCTCCTTCACTTAAGTCTGGGCACAATCCACGGGCTCCCTCTGAGCTGGGCCCTGGGACAGGTGAGTCCCAGCATGCAAGCCCTTTAAGGGAGGTTTCACAGATTGCTCCTGTGTTGTGGGTCTCGGGATGTGAGTCCCATGGGATTTCAAAGTTAGGTGTTTTGGGGGCTTGTCTATCTAAGTGTATGTCTTAAAAATTGGGGTGCTGCTGTGGGGTTTGAACCTTTTGCTCCTCAGGGAGAAGCTCTGGGTTTTGAGTTTTCTCCTGGTTATGAGATACTGCGAGGAAGTGTTATGATTGTATCCCAGCCTCTCTTAGCTGCTTCCGTGTGGTTTTCTCCTCATTTGCTTGATGTGCACTTATGACCCAGCCAGTCTTTAGTGTTTTTGCTTTTTTTCAAGATTTTTATTTTATTTATTTTAGAGAGAGAGTGTGCGTGCACGCGAATTGGGGGGGCAGAGGGAGAGAGAATCTCAAGCAGACTCCCCACTGAGCACAGAACCCAATGCGGAGCTTGATTCCATGACCCTGAGAACATGACCTGAGCTGAAACCAAGAGTCGGAGGCTTAGCCAACTGAGCCACCCAGGCACCCCCAGCCTTTTAGTGTGTTTTTAAGAGGAAATTGTTCTGTATGTAGCTGTAGACTCTGTGTCCGCGGGAGGAGGGGCGCTCAGGGTGTTCCTAGGGTGCCATCTCCTCCTTCCTGGCTTTGATTTGTGCTTTCCTTTTTTTTTTTTAAGATTTCATTTATTTTCTTAGAGAGGGAGGAGAGCACGCACAAGCAGGGCGAGTGGCAGAGGGAGAGGGAGTGGGAGAGGTAGAAGCAGGCTCCCCGCTGAGCAAGGAGCCCAATATGGGACTTGATCCCGGGACCGTGGAATCATGACCTGGGCTGAAGGCAGATACTTAACCCACTGAGCCACCCAGGCACCCCGATATCGCTTTCCTAATGACTGATGACAATGAGCATTGTTTTGTGTGTTTCCATGCCATCATAAGTGTCTTGAGTCTTCTGCTGATTTTTAATCCTGTGTATTGTTTTTTTAGTAAGTTGTAACAGTTCTTTATATAATGTAACTACTAGTTTTTCATTGGATATTTTGTAAATATTTTCCCTTAAACTGGGGCTTGCCTTTTTTTAAATTGTGGTAAAAAACCCACATAATTATATCTTCTTTTTTTTAAGATTTTATTTATTTATTTGACAGAGACACAGGGAGAGAGGGAACACAAGCAGGGGGAGAGGGAGAAGCAGACTTCCCGCAGAGCAGGGAGCCCGATGTGGAGCTCGATCCCAGGACCCTGGGATCATGACCTGAGCTGAAGGCAGACGCTTAATGATTGAGCCACCCAGATGCCATATAATTTTATCTTCTTACCAGTTTTTAAGTGTACATTATGGTATTGTTAACAATATGCATATTGTTATATAGCAGAGCTTTAGAACTCCTTGGTTTTGTGTGACTAAACTTCTGCACCCCTTGAACAGCACCTCCTGTGGCTTGATTTCTAATTTCCGTAACAGTGCCTTTTAAAGAGCAGAGGGTTTTGGGGGCGCCTGGGTGGCTCAGTTGGTTAAGCTTCTGCCTTCGGCTCAGGTCGTGATCCCAGGGTGCTGGGATCGAGCCTAACGTTGGGCTCCCTGCTTGGCAGGGAGCCTGCTTCTCCCTCTCCCACTCCCTCTCCCTGCTGCTCCCCCTGCTTGCTCTCTCCCTGTCTCTCTCTGTCAAATAAATAAAATCTTAAAAGAGCAGAGGATTTTTTTATTTCACTGAAGTCCAATCTATTTATTTCTAAAATATTTCATGCTTTCTATGTTAAGAAATCCTGGCCTCCGACGAGATTACTACGATTTCCTCATATGATAGAAATCGTATGTTCTCGATGATGTTTAGTTTTAGCTTATGTTTAGATTTGTGACCCATCTAGAGTAAAGGTTTGTTTGCGCCATGAGGTGAAAGTCAGGGTTCATTTGCAGATTACTTACAAATGGCCATCCACCTGTTCAAGGACCGTGTTCGTTTCCTAGGGCTGCCATAACACAATACCGGAGACTAGGGGCTTCAACAACAAACTGTTTTCTGATGGTCTGACATCAGACTGTGGGCAGGCCTGGCTCCTCTGGAGGCCCCCCTCCTGGTCGGGTGGACGCCATCATCCCTGGGTCCTCACGTGGTCGACCCTCTGTGTGTGCCTGTGTCCTGAGCTTCCAAGAGCACCAGTCATGTTGGATTGGGGCCCTTAGCGACCTCATTTTAATTTAATCACCGGTTACAGACCCTAGTTATAAGCTTTTCTCCACTTTGCTTTCTTTCATTTAGTATATATTGGAGTTCACTGTAAACTAGTACATAGAAGTGTGCATCTTTCCTTTTCCTAGCAGCAAAATACTCCATTGGTAACTATATCATGATTTGACTGGTTCTCTAGTGATAGATGTTTGGGTCAAATTTCCAGTGTTTTGCTGTTACAAATAATCCTGAAATGAATAGCCTGATGCATGCATCTTTTCCTGTTTTTACCAGTGTATCTGTCTCTCGTGGTGATTCTGAGATGTGGGATTGCTGGGTCAAAGGTTGAGTTTATATTGCATTTTGTGTGGTGGCTCTTTTTTTTTTTTTTTTTTTACATTTTTTTTATTCTTATGTTAATCCCCATACATTACATCATTAGTTTTAGATGAAGTGTTCCATGATTCATTGTTTGTGCACAACACCCAGTGCTCCATGCAGAATGTGCCCTCCTCAATACCCACCACCAGGCTAACCCATCCTCCCACCCCCCTCCCCTCTAGAACCCTGTTTGTTTATGGTGGCTGTTTTTTAAGCCCCTATTAAAAACATGTTTTTAACAGATTAACAGTCTCAAGCATTCAGTGCTATAGTTTGTGCAGATTTCTCTGATATTATTAAGAGTTTTTCTTTTTGAAGTTGCTTTTAGTAGTAAACAGGAAGCCGTGTGTGTGTGTGTGTGTGTGTGTGTGTGTGTTTGGAGAGAAAACCTGAGAAAGGAGAGTGCAGTCAGGAAACATTCCCTCATTGTAGTTCTTCCCTGACCAGTAGGTGCCACTGTTGAATCAGGATGCGGGTGGGCCGGCCGCTGGGTTCCAGGTCTCTGCAGTGGCTGTGTAGACCACCCTCCGCCTCCCCAGGAGGAGGGGGTCTCAGAGGGAGGTTCCAGCAGGCCACAGATGAAGAAGAAAGCCAGCTTTCTGGGGGAAGCTCCCTTTCAAGGTTCCGGAAGAACAAGTGGTATCTTTTCCTCTGTCCTGCTCTCAGGCACCCTCCCGCTGCCTCCCCCCCCAAGGAGTTTGTAACTCATCTGCTTTCACTTGGTGGGTTTCTTCTTATACTAAGTTGATTTGACTTTAGACATGAAAATGAGACTGGATTTCAGATGCTTGGGTGTGTAGAGCCTGGTGAGCTGGGTTCTGGGGTCCCCTGGGCCTCTTCTCCTGGTCTGCTGTCACGCAGAGACGGGAAGAGGGGCTGAGACAGAGTCTGTATTGCCACACCCGGGGGGCTCAGCCTTCCTGGTGCCCCTCCTCATTCGCACCTGATTCTCCCTCCGTGAAGCCTTTGCTGTCCTGCTTCCCGGGCCTCCTCTGGGCGGCTCTGCCGCCCCTTCTCTTCCCGCATGCTTCCAGGCTGGCATGCCCTGGTGACGCACGTGGCTCTCAGCTGTGCCTGCACCTGTTCCTGGCCAGGTGGTCTGTCTTAACAGCTGTTCCTCTTCCTTGTGGAGGACTCATTTGTGGCAGAAGGTTGAGCATTCCCATTCCCGGTCCCTTCTCCCGACATGGCGGTAGCACTCCCTAGTCATTGTGGAGACCTGACGGTGGTCTCTGAGTTTCCAAGTGTCCCCTGGGAGGACTGTTCCAGCGGCTCCGTCTCTTCCCTGTGCACGCAGCTCCCAAATTTATACGGCTAGTGTCGTTTCTCCCTGGAGCTTCACACTTGTTCCTCCAACCACCTGCCTGTTCTACTTCTTTTTTTTTTAAGGTTTATTTTCCTTATTTTAGAGAGAGAGTGAGAAAGAGTGGCGGAAAGAGGCAGAGGGAGAAGGAGAGAGAATCCCAAGCAGACTCCCTGCTTGAGCTCAGAGCCTGAAGCGAGGCTCGATCCTGCGACCCCGAGATCATCACCTGAGCCAAAATCAAGTCAGACGTCTAACCGACTGAGCCACCCAGGCGCCCTTTTACTTGTCTGTTTACTAGTCCCACTTTCATGTGTTTAAATTAGAATTCCTGCTTTCCCCTCAGACCTGTCCCTTCCCGTTCCATCCCAGGAATAGTGCTGCCGTTCACTTAGTTGTTTGGGCCAGGAACCTGGGACCAGCCTTGTTCATCCTCACATGCCACATCCACTTCTCTCTACCTGCAGAACAGATCCCCAGTGGCACCATTTCTGACCTGCCACTCTGACTCAAGCCATCATCTTCCCTGCCTGGACTGTTGCAGTAACAACTTTTAAAATATATTAATTTGAGGGGCTTGGTCAGTTAAGTGTCTGCCTTCGGCTCAAGTCATGGTATCAGGGTCCTGGTATTGAGCCCAGTGGGTGCGTGTTGGGTTCCCTACTCAGTGAGGAGTCTGCTTGACCCTCTCCCTCTGCCCTCCCCCCACTCATGCTCTCTTTCTCTCTTTAGTCTCTCAGATAAATAAAATCTTAAAAAAAAAGTTTGAAGTGAGGTAAATACAGCTGGTAAAGGACAGGTGCAGGGAAAGACATGTTCCCCTCAGTGAGCTCTCAGAGCATCACGACCCAGGGTAAGCAAGAAGTCTGCCAGCTCTCCAGAACCCCACAGTGTGGGACCCCCCACCCCCCAAAGCAGCTCTGTCTTCACAGGATAATCACCACCTTGCTTTGTTTTTCCACCAAAGCATGCGTTCTTTAACATTGTAGTTTAGCTTGCCTGGATTTAATGAATGTAATCTATCAGTAAATGTAGTTATGTATTGTGTATTCTGTGTTGTATGTATATATGTAGTGTGAGGGTTTTTTTGTAAAGATATGTACAGACCTGGCTTCTTCACACGACTTTATGTTGTGTGTAGCTGTGCATCATTTATTTTCATTTTTGTTCCATTGTATGACTATACCACAATCTCTTGACCTCTTCTTCTATTGATAGATATTCGGGTGTTTTCATTTTTTTGGCTATTATGAACAATACTGCTGTAAATACATAGCACATACACAACAGAGTATTACTCAGCAGTAACAAAGAAGGAGATCTTGCCGTTTACGACAACATGGATGGAGCTAGAGGGCATTACGCTAAGTGGAATAAGAGAACGAGCATGTCAAATGATCTCTCTCACATAGGGAATCTTAAACAAAACAACTCACGGATGGAGTACAGGTTGGTGGTAGCCATGGGGGTTAGCGGGTGAACAGAATGGGTGAAAGTGGTCAGAAGGTATAGACTTGCAGTTATAAAATGAGTAAGTCCTGGGGGTGTAACATACATCATGGCAACTACAGTGAGCAATGCCGTATTGTACATTTGAAAGTTGCCAAGAGATCTTAAAAGTTCTCATCATAAGAAAAAACAATTTGTGAGTGTGTGTTGGTGGATGTTAACTAACTAGACTTGTGCTCATTTCAGAATATATACAAATATCGACTCCCTGTGTTGCACACCTGAAACTAATATAATATGAGAAGTCAATTATATCTCAATTAAAGAAAAGAAAAAGGAACCCCCTCCAGTATCTCCTTCACAGCAAGGCCTTTCTTGCCTACCGTGGGCTGCATCTTTCTCTCACTTTATCGTGTTCTTCTCTGTACTCTTCCGTACCTGAAACTCTCTTTTCACCTGTGTTTCCTTGTCTGCTACCTGTCGTCCTTCACTAGTACATAAGCTCACTGAAGGCAGGGACCTTGTTGGTCCTTCACCCCTGCGTGTCCACTGGCCAGAAGAGTGCTTGGCAGAGAGAAGTGTGATTGATGGGTAGTGGTTGGCCACTTCTGGTCATGTGGGCCACGCAGGGCCACTCAGACCACTGCCCCATGGCTTTGGGTTGTTCCTCAGAGCTTCAGAGAGGACCAAGAAGCAAATGTAAGGATAAAAAAATAGCGTCTGCACTTGAATGGTTTTGTGGCTAGAACTGTAACTGTGTACTTTTCAATACATAAAATTATGTAGCAAAATAGAGACACATGACAGGCTTTCCAACTAACAGCTGGAACAGTATTTTCATGACAATAGTGAAATATTTAAATTGTCTGGGGTTTATGGTTTCGATTCGTTGTGGCCCTTCATCAGTGACCTTAATGAGTTCTCACTCTCACTCTTCACGCTGTTATCCTTGGTGTGAGTCTGCTTTCTCTGTCTCTTCAGGGAGAGTGTGAGGTGTTACAGTATCGAGCTGTGTGATTACGTCCCGGGACATTTCATTCCCCCTTATTCTTCCAGAGGCGGATTCTGCGGGGGTGGGGGGAGGGGGATGTTAATCATTTGTTCCAAGGCTCTCTGCATGGCAGCATGTCGGTTGCTCCCCAGAATCAGAAGCGCTTCCGCTGGCTAGAAGCCTTCTTGGACGTGTCTCTTGGTGCACGATGGGCACACTTTTCGGTGTGGTTGTACTCCGGAGAGGAGGTACTGGCTGAGGGTACTAGCTGACGGCAGCCTCGTTTCCAAAGTGCTTGTACCAGTTGACCCTCCTACCTGTAGGGCGCGGCTGCGGCCCCTTGGCCAGGCAGAAGCTTCTCGCCGGTTTTCTTACCTTGGGCTTCTGGGTGGTTCTGGTGGGAGGGTAGTGCTGTCCCGTGGTGGTTGAAGTCGTCCCCCCCCCCCCCCCCCCTCCCCCGGCCGCTCTCCTTTTTTTTTTTTTTTCTTGCCCTTTTGGTTTTTTTTTTTTTTTTTTTGGTGACGTGTCTTTTCAAGTCATGAGCTTGATTTTCTTTTGGGTTGTTTATATATTTTTATTGATTTGTAAGGTGTTCTTGAGAAGTCCAGATGTGAGCCCTTTGTTGGTTATGTCTGTGCTAAGTATCTTCTTCCTCTCTGGGGCTCACCTTATCATTGTCTTAAAGGTGTCCTTTGATATCAGAGGTTCTTAATTTCAGTGCTATTAATTTTACCAGTCTTTTCCTTTATGGTTAGTTCTCTTTGGTTATTAACTTTATAGTGAGTCCAATTTAAGAAGCATTAAGATACTCTCCTATATTATCCTCTCAGAAATTTATTGTTTTCTATTTCATAAAACAACTGAAATTAATTTTGGGGGGAGTCTGCTTTATTGAGATAAAATTTGTAGCAATAAAATGTGCTACTTTAAGATGGACCATTCCTCGAGCTTTGACAGGTGTACCCTGTGGCATGGCCGTCTCTACGATCAGGATGCAGAACGTCTGTGGCCCCGGAGGGTTCCCTCATGCCCTTTGCAGTCCCTTCCTGCTTCCCGTGGCCCCTGGCCCATAGCTCCATTTGATTTGCTTTCAGATTACCGTAGTTTTGCTTTGTCTAGAATTCCATGGACATTGAATCACACAGTGCGCCAGACTTCGCTCACTTAGCACAGGGCCGTGAGAGTCGCCCATGGTGGTGTGCTCCTTTCTGTTGCCCTTGCTTCTCCACTGTACGAGAGACTGCGCCGTGCTCACGCACCCGCGGCTGCACATCTGGCCGTTTCCACGGGGGCTGCTGTGAAAGCAGTTGCTGTGAACACGCACATCAGAGTCTGGGGACGTGAGTTCATTTCTCTTGGGTAGACGTCCACCGGTGGAATTGCCGGGTCTCAGGTAGGAATTGCTGGGTCTCAGGTAAGCACAGGGTTAAACTGTTTTTATTAGGAACAGCCAAACTGTTCCCAGCGGGTAACCAGATCATTTTGTATCTTGACCGGTAATGCACGAGAGATTCAGTTGGTAAACTTGCCAACACTTGGTATTGCCAGTCTTTTTAATTTGAGCTGTTCTGTTCTAAGTAAAAATATTTCTACTAACGAAGATGTGTGGCCGTATCTTCTTGTGGTTTTAATGTTCACCTCCCCAAGGCTCACAGTGTGGAGCAGCTGTGATGTGCTTCTTTGCCATCCGTGTCTCCTTTGGTGATGGTCTGTTTGCATCTTCTGCCGTGTTTAGAAAACGTACGCCCCGGGTATCTCCTTCGCTCTGGCACGGCTGCCCCTCTCTCAGCACTCTGACAGCAGGCGTGCGGGGCCGGGGGGTTTCTGCAGATGCCAGCCGGGTGTCCCGCAGTTGAACTCAGTTCCGACAGCATCTGCCTCGAGACAGCATCAGACCCCACAGGTCAGGGACTCAGTCCCACAAGACTGCTCTCTCTCTGCCCGCCTTTCAGGTGCATTTGAAGGTCCAGCTGGTCACCTGTGCTTCTGACTCATGGGCTCTAAATTGGAGGTTCCCACAGCCCCCTCCTCAGGGTCGATTAACTTGCTAGAGTGGCTCGTAGAACTCAGGGAAGCAGTTTGCTCATGTTTATCGGTTTATCATAGAAGGATGTGATGAAGGGTACAGATGAGCCACCAGATGGAAGAAATGTGTAGGGTAAGGTGTGTGGGAAGGGATGGAACTTCTGTGCCCTCTGTGGGTGCACCCCTCTCCCAGCACCCCCACATGTGCACCCGGTGGAAGCTCTCTGGACCCCGTCCTGTTGGGATTTACGGGGGGTCCTCACGGAGGCCTGCGATGACTCATTGACCCATTCCCAGCCCCTCCCCCTCCCTGGAGGGGCGGGATGGCCTGAAAGTTCCAAGGGGGGGGGAGGGACGGGATGGCCTGAAAGTTCCAAGCTTCCAGTCACTGCTGCTCTTTCTGGGGACCAGGCCCACCCAGGAGCCCCCCCGAGTCACCTCATTAGGACAGAAGATGCTCCGAGTGCTCTTGGACGTAGGCAGTGAGGAGGGCCCCAGGAGCGCCGTGCCGGCCCCGGGTCAGAGACCAGTATGGAGATTTTCTATTATTTCACATGCCCCTTTTCTCCTTTGTCTTATATATTTTGATTTTGATCTTTTTTTTTTGGTAGCGTGGGGGGAGAAACTTTATTTTTTTTGCTTAAATATTAGCATCATTTGTGGAAAAGACTGCCCTTTTAACCTATGTTGAGGTTAGGGATACCGACCCCTATACAGTTGAAAATACATGTGTAACTTTTGATTCCCCCAAAACTTAACTACAAATCGCCTCCTGTTGCCCAGCAGCCTTAAGGACCATGTACACAGTCAACACGTAGCTTGTATGTTGCAGGCATGAGCACTGTGTTCTTCCAAGACAGACAGCTGGAGAGGGAAGGTTACTAAGGGCATAAGGAGGAGTGGACCATGTTGTTCAGGGCTGCAGCTGTGTTTGCACGGGTCTGTTTCTGGGCACTCTCTGTTTTGTTCCCTTGGTCCAGTTCCCTTTGTGCTGGCGTCCCCCTGCCTCACCCAGGCTTCGTAATAAGTCTTGGTGCCCTTCGATGGACTTCTCAACTTACTCTTCTTAAAGAGTGTCTTGGCTGTGCGCGGTTGTTTCCATTTTCATGTATCTTTTAGAATTGTCTTGTCGCATTCAGAGAAGAAGCCTTGTTGACATGTTGGCTGCAGTTGCGTGGAATCCATAGACTGAGTTTGAGGAGGACTGAGAACTTCCTAACGCTGAGGGCTCAACCGGTGAACTTGCTCTGATCTCCATTTATCAAGGTCTTTAAAGCTGTGATGGTTCTGGCACGTTACAGATCTGCACATCTTTTAAAAACGTACTTCTGCGTGTTTCCCATTGTAATTGCTGTCTTTGTAAGATTTTTCTAGCTTACTTGTACATAGAAACGCAGTTTGGTTATATGTATGGACCTCGTAATCAGCAATGCTTGCAATCTTTCTAATAACGCATCTTGTTTCTTTTGGACTTTGTTCGTATGTACGCATAGCACCTGTGAGTAATGACTGTTTGACTTCCCCTTTTCCAAGCCTTTTATTTGGCAAGGATTTGTTAATTTTATGTCCCTTCAAGGAACCAGTTTTTGGGTCAGTTTATCTTCTGTTTGTATGGTTCTTACTAGACCAGTGATGTGTTCGGCACTTGGGCCCAGTAGGAGGTGTATCTGTGGCCTGAGTCCTTACTCCCGGTGGCCCTCCTTCCTGCCCGTGATTGTTTTAACCTTGTGCTCTTTACCTTTGCCCATTTGTGTGCAGGTTTGGTTTCATTTTGGTGCTTTGCATATAAAAGATGAGGAGGCCAGGACTTGAAATGGCATTTCTTAGTGGCAGGGCCGGGCCTCATCAACAGCTACTGACCTTTGCAAATTGCTGCAAACCGCTGCTGTCTACCTGTTTTCACTGAGTGCTCAGGTCTGACACCATGGATCCTCATGCGGGGGCTCACAGATTTGGTAGAGAGGCACGGGGGGCCGACCGCTAGCCTGTCCGTGCTCCCTGTCCTGCTTCACGAGCGCCGGCTCAGTCTCTAGTTTGTCATGTTCAGAAAAGCTTGTGCTGCCTCTCAAAGTCACAGGAAATACCATTCCATTGGAAAATAATATACTATGCTTGATTTGTGAAATTTAATCAAAATAACTACCAGGAGTATTTTCGAAAGATAGTTAACCCCTTTTGTCTTTTCATTTGTAAAATGAGAGGGTTTATAGCTCTAAAATTCTACTTTTTGCTGATATAAAGAGCTGTTTGTGTAGTCTTTGTTGGAAATATAACTGGACTAGGCATCCACTTTGGACAAACAGAATTTTGAATTTAAGAATTTTTAATCTTATATACTTTTAAAGTTGTTTTGTTGAAATGCCAACCTAATGTGCATTCTATTTCATAATGGCTTTACTTTTTCATTTTATAGAATTAACACTGAATCCTCCGGAAGGAATTGTGGCAGGTAAGGTACTAAAGTTAACCTCTTTATAATCTACTTCTGACTGCCAACGTTGCCTTCAGAGTTAATTGTGGAATTTTTTTTTTCCTGCAGGCCCCATGAATGAAGAGAACTTTTTTGAGTGGGAGGCGCTGATCATGTAAGTTAGTTATATGTGTTTCTAGTTTTCAAGACTTTCTTGGACATTAGACCTTTGAATCCATTTAGCAGTGGGGCTGTGCTTAGAAATGTCCATTAGGAAAAAGGGTTTGTGCATCTCTTGAATTTAGCTCTTTTCTAGTCTGCTAGTCTGATACCAGATAAGAGCACAGATGTGTATCCTGAGAAATGAAAATGTTTCCTTAGAACCAGTAAAAGGTTTAGTCGATTTTATGTTTCTAGAGTTTTACAATAATAAGGGTTTTTTCTTTTTTTTTTATAGATTTTATTTATTTGACACAGAGAGAGCAGAAGCAAGGGGAGTGGCAGGGAGAGGGAGAAGCAGACTCCCCGCTGAGCAGGGAGCCCGATGTGGGGCTCCATCCCAGGGCCCCAGGATCATGACCTGAACCAGAGGCAGACACTTCACTGACTGAGCCCCCCAGGCGCCCCCCAGTAATAAGTTTTGAATGTTGTGTGGCTGTGCTGGGTTAGCCTCAGACAGTGTCGGTGGTTTTGACTTCAGGAAGTCCCTAAGAGCCCGCAGCTTTGAGGGAGGAATGGCCCCTCGGGGTGCGAGTGAGCCTCTGGCCCTACCCCCCTGTGTACCCGCACTTCCCTTTTCCTCTCATCCCCAAGGAGCTCGTCCTCTGCTGCTCTTTCCCTGTGCGCCTCATCTGGGCTTCCATCGTCCCTGACCCCAGGACGTGGCTTAGTTCTGAGGCCAGCAGTGTGGTTCCTGGCCCTGTTGTAGAAAGATCATGAGTGGACTTCCTATTTCACTTAGTGATGTTACTTAGAAAGGGTCACAAATGGACCTCCGATTCTTTTTTTTTTTTTAAGATTTTATTTATTTATTTGACACAGAGAGAGAGATAGAGCACAAGCAGGGTGAGCAGCAGGCAGAGGGAGAGGGAGAAGCAGGCTCTCCGCTGAGCAGGGAGCCCGACGTGGGACTCGATCCCAGGACTCTGGGATCATGACCTGAGCCGAAGGCAGCTGCTTAATCGACTGAGCCACCCAGGTGTCCAGGACCCCCGATTCTAGAGTGTTCTATAGCCCTATGACCCAGGCCCTTTGTTTGCCTTCCTCCCTCTTTGCATGTACAGTTTTTGGCCATTCTTAGACTTGCTGTGTTTTCAACAAAATGTGGTGAAGTAAAATTTATGAAGTTGAGACTGATCCTCAGTCTCTCCGTTTTCTTATTAGTAAAATGAGATGGTTCAGTCAGTTGGCAAGTGTTGGGGTTGGATTTCATTGGGTTGAGAAGTGCTCTGTGGAAAGGGCGGGGGCAAGTGTGCACTTCAGACATCATCACACCTTGTGAGTCTGCCCAGGGCCAACGTCACATTAGTTCTTCATGCTTTACAAACAGATTGCTGATGAATGTTGTCCGTGGAGGTTAGATTAATACGTGGAAACCGATGAGAAAGTGAGGGTTTTTTGATAAGCAAAATATTTTAAAAATCATCAATAAACACTATCCAAAGAAAATACAGCATGCGTGACATCTGATAATTTGTAATATTCTAATTCCTTGGGCCTGTGATGTCCATTGTTTTTCCTGTGTTTAAATGTTCCTGGCATGAGGATGTCTTTTCAATTTGTATTTCTTTCTTTTTTTTTTTTCTAAGATTTTATTTATTTATTTGACAGAGAGAGAGACACAGTGAGAGAGGGAACACAAGCAGGGGGAGTGGGAGAGGGAGAAGCAGGCTTCCCGCTGAGCAGGGAGCCCGACTTGGGGCTTGACCCCAGGACTCCGGGATCGTGACCTGAGGCGAAGGCAGACGCTTAACGACTGAGCCACCCAGGCGCCCCTCAACTTTGTATTTCTGTCTCATCAGCTATTGTGTCTTTTGTCCCCTAAGGCAGTTACAGTGGGGTGGTGAGTCTCCTGCTCAGAAGTGTCCTACATCTAATGGAACATGGCATTGTCCACTGTGTCAGCCGTAGATCCTTTTATTTTTAAGGAAACAGGAGATTATATCGTGTGAACTTAATTCGTAACCCTCTTTTTCCGTTTACTGGATCCTGTGCGTTGTCTCTGTGTTAATGCAGGCATGTGGGCAGCAAGCCTGGTGGTAGGGTACGTGGGGTATTGGGAGGCTTGAGTGCAGAGGTTAGTGGGCCCCTGGCAGGTCTTCTAGCTTGCGGGATATTGGCTTGTGCCCATCAGCAGACATGTGAGCCCTCCAGTATGGTTTCTAAAAAAGCGTTGGGGTAGCTAAACCTGTTAGGGTAACTATTACTAATTTTAGATAAACACTATAAAATTAAAGCAATATTTTGAAAACACATAGTAGCAATCAGATGCAAAGGCAACAATAGCAGAAAACAACAAGTAGGACGTCAAACTGAAAAGCTTCCGCTTAGCACAGGAAACCATTGACAGAATAAAAAGGTCACCTACAGGATGGG
The DNA here is from genome assembly GCF_011800145.1 of Mirounga leonina. Taxonomy (NCBI): domain Eukaryota; kingdom Metazoa; phylum Chordata; class Mammalia; order Carnivora; family Phocidae; genus Mirounga; species Mirounga leonina. Next base: position 1,773,949 of record NW_023270699.1, read on the forward strand.
AGAAAATATTTGCAATTCCAGATCTCTGATATCTCCAGTATGTATACGGCACTCGCAGAACTCAACAGCAAAGAAATAATCTGATTAAACAACGGGCAGAGGATCTGAATAGACACTTTTCTAAAGAAGACATCCAGGTGGCCAACAGGTACATAGAAAGGCGCTCACCATCACTCATCATCGGGGGAATGCACATCAGAACCACAGTGAAACATCACCTCACACCAGTCAGCGTGGATGTTACACAAAAAGACAAGAAACGACAGATGTTGGCGGGGATGCAGAGAAAGGGGAACCCTCCTCCTACACCGTTGGTGGGAATGCGAGCTGGTGCAGCCGCTCTGGAGAACAGTATGGATCCTCAGAAAGTTAAAAATAGAGCTACCCTACGACCCAGCAATAGCTCTTCTGGGTATTTACCCAAAGAAAATGAAAACACTGATTCAAAGAGTTGTCTGCACCCCCGTGTTCACTTGCAGCATCATTTACAACAGCCAAGACCTGGAAGCAGCCTGAGTTGCTCTCCAGCAATGGATGAATGGATAAAACAGATCGGATGTGTATACACAGGTACACACACACACACACACACACACAGGTGATACCCATAAAAAAGTGAAATCTTGCCGTTTGTGAAAACGTGGATGGACCTTGAGGATATTATGCTAAATGAAATAAGTCAGAGAAAGATAAATACTGTACGATCTCACTTATAGGTAGAATCTAAAAAACCAAAAACCCCCCAAACTTATACAGAGAACAGATTGGTGCCAGAGGTGCTGGGGGGGTTGGTGAAATGGGCGAAGGAGGGCGAAAAGGTATAACCTTGCAGTTACCAAATCTGTCCCAGGGGTGTAAGGGACAGCATGGCGACCAGGGTCGGTGACATTGTCGTAGGTATTTGAAAGTCCTCAAGAAGTAAGTCTTGCAAGTTCTCATCACAAGAAGAAAGAGTTTGTAACTTTGTCCGGTGACGGATGTTCACCAGGTTGACTGTGGCGATCAGTCTGTAGTGTCTCCGGGTAGTGACTCCTCACGCTGTGCTCCTGAGACACAGAATGTCCCATGTCGGTGTGTCGGTTACGCCTCAGCTTAAAGTAAAAACGAGAGCCTTTCCAGGTTTCTTCAGCGCTTTTACATTTGAATAAGGCTTTTGCGTTAGTATGGAATTCCCCTGCTTCAGGCTTTGGTGAGCCTGTGGGTCTTGGTCCTGTTCCAGACCCTTTTACAAACAAGAGGCCGTTTACAAATGTACTTAAAACATCTATTAAGGAATTAGCTGTCCTCCCATTGATTGGTCTCACGCTGCTATTTTGGCAGACAGCTGGCCGAGTTTCACTCCTTAGTGATAGGTTTTCTTTTCTCTCTTATTCTTTGATTGTCTCCAGAGTTTTTCCCGTGCCCCAGTGTTTCTGAAACCATGCTTGCCCCATTTTCTGGGAGGCAGGGTGCCTCTGGGTTGGTAGCTCTGCTCACCCGCGGGGCCTCCGTTCCCCTCGGCTGTGCAGTGAGGAAAACAGCTTTCCAGGTGCTCAAGCTACAGGTACGAGGATACAGGTGTATCATAGGTGACCCCTGATGTCCCCCTGAGAGAACGAGGTGGAGGATGTATGATGGGAACGCAGCAAATTAACAGGAGGGGAACGAAAGAATAAAATTGCCACAACCTCTTCTCTGATGAAAAGTAGAAGGCAGCTCTGGGACACCTGGCTGGCTCCGTCAGAAGAGCGTGCCACTCCTGATCTTGGGGTTGTGAGTTCAAGCCCTACGTGGGTGTAGAGACTCAAATAAAACCTTAAAAAAATAGTTTAAAAAAAAAAAAGGTAGAAGGTAACTCTGCTGGCCATCGGCTGAGCATATGGTGGAGTTTGAGCCTGTGGCCAGGAAGAGGGCTGGGGCTTCCTATCAGACGAGATGTAGGGCTCGAGGGCTGGGTGGCTGGCATGGCTTCGTGCTCTCGGACCGGCCACTCTTCACTTGTCTGGATCAAAACAAAGAGGCCCGTCATCCTTTCAGACAGGCGGCATCACGTTCTGCCTCTTCCAGGTCCGGAGTCTCTGGCCTGTGCGACCTTGTTGCCCTGGGCTGTCCGAGGTCCTTGACTGCCCAGGGTGGGTGTGCTCCTCAGGTGGAGCCTTCAGTGAGGACAGGAGGAGCCCGTGGTGCAGGCCGGCTGTTTGTCCTCTGTGGCTAGGAAAGGTGCGAAGGCCTCTGGGATCTTGCTGCCCTGTTCTGTCCTTCCCCAGTGTACCTGGAGCAGCTGGTGTGAATGATCTGCGTGCCTGAGCCACAGCCTGGCCACTGTCCCCTCCAGACCAGAGGCTCTGGTAAAATGAGAAGGACCTCCTACTCCCTCCAAGTGGTTGGGGACCCTTCGCTGGCGCCCCCCACATGTCACGGCCATGGGTGTGAGGACCCCCAGGCGGTGCTCCTCTGTCTGTGCTCTGCCTAGGGGGCTGGGCGCAGAGGTCAGGGTCGCGGCAGCCACCCTCTACGCCAGGCCTGCTCATTTGCAGAAGACCATCTGGCGTGTCTCTTGTCCGTGGCGTGCATCCTCACAGAAGCCTGTGGCACTGAGGTGGCCGTCCCCATCTGTGCGTGGGCTCCCTGACCCTGCAGCTGCGGCCTGGGGCTTGGTCAGCGGCCCTGTGTGAGGAGGTTTCCTGCAACGCTCATTGCAATAATTAAAGAATGGAAACATCATTGTCCAAGGTAATGCATGGAACACACGTGCTGTCCACCGTTGGGTGGCATGCAGCACGGAAACAGTTCAGGTGGGAGCTGCGTGCTGGTGTAGAAAGGTATCCAGTGTGTCACTGGGTGGAAGAAGCCAACTGGGGAACGGTGGGCCTAGACCAGTGTTGTCACTGGGATGATTTTGTTGCCCCCCCCCCCCCCCGGGTGGTGTCTGGAGACATTTCTTGTTGTTACAGCTGGGGAGCCAGCATCTGGGGGGAGGCTGCTGACCGCCTCACGGCCTGGACAGCCCCTTACAGCAGCCCAGCCAGGCCTGTTGGGCTTGGGAGTCAGTGCTGAGGCTGGCAAACAAGTTTCATCTGTGTTCAGTGTGTAAGTCAGAGGTTTTAGTAAATTCGTAGAGCTTTGAATCCATCCCCACAGCACTTTCACAACATTTCCGAAAAGGCCTTCGTGACTCTTGTCAGTCCACATTCCCACCCTCAGCCCGAGGCAGCCTCTCTTCTACTTTTTGACTCTCTAGATTTGCCTTTTCTGGACTTTTCCTGCAGATGGAATTATAAAATTGCCAGTCTTGTGTGTCTGGCTTCTTTCACTCCTCAGAATGCATTTGTGATTCCTTCACTTGCTGTGTGTGTCACGCCTTCCTCTTTCCCACCGAACTGGGTCCCCTGGGGCGACGGGCTGCACCTGCCGTCTGCGCTCACCTCCGCGTGAGGGGCTCACCGCGTGGGGGGCGCTGGGCTGTTACGACACACGGCGCACACAGTCTGTGTGGGTCTTTGTCATCATTGCATTTCTGCGCATTGCTGGATCCGTAGGACTGGAGTTGCTGTTACACGGAGTAAATTCATGTTTAATGTCTTTAGAAACTGCCACACTGCTTTCCCAAGTAGCTTACCGTTCTACCTTCCCGCCAGCACGGATGAGAGTTCTCATTTCTGCACTCCCTCGCCCACGCTTGATGTGTGGTCATAGCTGCCCCGTGGGTGTGTGGAGGCATCTCACTGTGGACTTGATTTGAGTTTTCCTGATGACTAATGGTGGTGACTGTCTTTTTATGGATTTGTTAGCCATCCATGTAGCTTTGGTGAACTTGAGAACTTTTGCCCATTTTTTAATTGGATTATCTTACTGAGTCATAAGAGTTCTTCATATATTTTGGATACAAGTCCTTTATCAGATATGTGATTTTCAGATGCTTTCTTGCAATCTGTGGCTTTCCTTTTTAATTTTCTTAATGGCGTCTTTTAAAGCTCAGAGGTTTTTAATTTTGATGAGGCGCAGTTTAGCAGTTTTTTTCTTTTATGGATCATGCTTTTGGTGTCATACCAACCCAAGGTTACAAAGGCTTTCTTTTATGTTTTATATCTGTAGTTCTTACTCCTGCATTTTTGATCCATTTTGGGTTAATTTTGGCTATGGCATTCGGTAGGGGTCCAGCTGCATTCATTGGCATGGGGTTGTCCAGTTGCCTTGGCAGCTTTGTCAGAAATCAACGGACCACACACGTAGGGGTTTCTGTTTGGCTCTGAATTAGGTTCCATTGACCTGGGCCTGTCCCCCTTCCGCCGCACACAGTCTTGGTTCCACAGCTTTAGAGGAAGTTTTGGAATTGGAAAGCATGAGTCCTCTCGTTTTGTTCTCCTTTCTCAAGATTGTTTTGCCCCTTCCTGGGTCTCTGCATTTCCATCTGAGTTTTAGGATCAGCGTGCCAAGTGTCTGCAGAAAAGCCAGCAGGCGTTTCCACGGGGATGGCGTGGAGTCTCCGGTCAGTTTGAGGACTGTTGCCGTCCCCCCAGTCTGGAGGGCTCTCACGCGGGCACGTGGCCTGTCTCTCCACTCGTTAGGTCTGTTCAAATTCCTGTCAGCAGTGCCATGATCCATTTTTAATTTGAAAACATCCAGTTTTGTGGATGAAGGTATGTGAGTTTATGAGCATAGAGATGAGCTTGGAGAGTAATGAGGCTTCCCTGTGTCAGCCTTGGGAAGGCGATTCCGGAGGGGGCGGGCAGGGGAGCATTTTGTTTTTAGTTTATATACCTCCTGTATTTGAATATTTTCCAACACATAATTTTCTAGTTAAAGTCAGTTTATGTTGTAAAAAAGTTGTTTGTCAGAACTGACTATGAAGAAATTGGAATGAGAGACTTATTTAGTACATGTTAAATATAGATCAAATACATTTGGTTTAAAGTTTTCAGAGATATCTATATCACAAAAATCCCCACATTAGAGTATGCCTGCAGCCTCCTTTTGGACAGATTCAATCTGAGAAAATTATACGGAAGAACACCTGTGTTCGCTACTGCCATGCTCTCCCGAAGCGGAGCGCCTGCCCGCCTCCTCCCATGGTTCTCGGCCTTGGTTCTGGACAGTAGGACGATCAGGGTGCACAGAGCACAACAAAGGAAGAAACGTGCAACAGAACAGCTGTCCGGGTCCATCCCCAGAGACCCTGCCCTGGGGCTGGCTCTGTCCTGCTGAGCACGCGTGCTCCTTGCCCTGGGTGCTCCCCTCAGTCCCCGCACCCTGGAGCCCCTGCTGTCTTTCCTGCCAGGCTGCGGGTTCCTGCGGCCCGGAGAGCAGCCTGGGCCCTCAGGCAGCTGCTGGTGCTCCTTCCGTCCTGGCATGGGGTGAAGCCCAGCGGCTGGAGGGATTGAAGGCCAGGAGCTCATGGCAGAGCTGACGCGCTCAGCCTTCCAGGGCAGCCCAGCACAGGGGGCTGTGTGGGCAGCCACCTGCATGGGTGAGCTGGGGCGCTCAGCTGTGGAGCAGCGATTGCGGGAGGGAGGGGACGCCCGTGCCAGGGCCTGCAGGTGGAGGCTCTTTTCTGCTGCAGGTGGTCGTGACTTTGGAGAGTTCGTTCTCCCTTAGCAATCCAGTTCAAGTTGGAAGTACTAACGAATGGTTTACAGTCTGCAGGACTTAAAACCTTGTCGTATGTATGTTTGAGACGTTTTGTCCATGTGCTGTGACAGACTTGCAGCCGGAGTGACGTGCAGGCGGCGGGCGGGAACAGGCCTGGCGGGCAGATGGCTCACCCCCACGCAGACACACCCAGGGTGCACAGTAAGCACTGTGGTCTCCCTGCGGCCTCCGGTATGCAGGCCTGGAGGCTTCTTCTGTTGTGTAGACGCAGTTTTAGAAGGGAGAAGCAAGGAAGAACAGTTTCTCACTTGAATTTAGTGTTGAAAGACTAAACGAGCATTTCTCCAGGTTTCAGGGACTCTGCATGTGAGCGAGTGTTTTTGGTGGTGCATGATTGCAGGCGCCCCGCAGCTCTGGGCACAGGGTGAGCTAGGCAGTGGACCTTCTCGAAGGGAGAGCATGGCCTGTCGGTGGCCAGCCTCAGACCGTGGGTGCTGTCCTCTCAGTGTCTGCTCAGCCTGTCACTCACCTGCAGCCAGCCAGCGGGAGTGAGCGGCTTGAAAGGTGGTTTCCTTTCCAGAGTAGAGCATGCTGTGACGTTTCCCTCAGATACTTGTCTCAGGGAGTGAGAGTACTACCTCAGAGCTCTGGAATATTGTAGACCGTTATTTTAAGGAATAGATGGACAGTAATTTGCTGGCTTTGAAGATTTTCTGTTTGTTTTAGATAAATTTGTTTCCTGTCTTCTTCTTGTACTTTATTTTACCTGAGGAGTTTTGAGATGAGGCCTTTTAGTGAGAGAGAAGTGAGGCAGTCTGGAGTGTGGCACCGAAGTTCGTCCAAAAATAACACTAATTCTCTTTCTCGGTCTCGGTTCAGGAGTTGACACGAAAGCATTTTACAGAGTCAGCAGGCTGCACGCATGGGCCCCCTGTGTGCTTGTCCTGAGCAGCAGGGCGTCCTGGAGGAGAAGGAAACCCTCGTTTCAAACCAGTAGCGAACTAGGGCATTTGAAAACAGCTTTGATATTTAAGATGTGGGAGCACTTTAGGAAATGTTTGATCATGCTTCTGAGGCTATGGAAGACCAGTGGGTTTTTTTTTTTTTTTTAATGTTAAAGAAAGCCTTATTATGAGAAACAAAGAACTGTTATCAGAGTGTTGAGCAAATACCATTTGGCTCATTCCAAAACACTACCCAGACTTTTTTTTTCTCTTCTAACTCTGACGTGCCAGAAATTCGGAGGCATTGGCAAGCATTCCTGACATACGACAGTGTTGCTTTCAGAGGCCCGAGTTTGCCCAGCCTTCCGAGTGGGCAGTTTGAACCGTGCTGTACCCCTCACTCCTGTAACCAGACCGCCTTAGCACCTCGCTGCGCCCTGTGATCGCTGGCCTTCGCAGCTTTGCTAACAGTGGTGGGGAAGCGGTACTCGCAGACACCCTTCATCAGGGGGCCAGTGGACGACTAACGGGGCAGCATTTATCATCTGCCGGGAGCTCTTCTGCTGGAAGAGGCGTGGGATGATCATAAATCTCTCATTCTGGTCTGTGCTGGGTCTGCGCGTAGAGGAAGAGGCGTCCAGGACGGCCGTTGGGGAAGCGCAGAGCAGGCCTTGGACCGCCTCGCCCTGCAGCCCGCTGGGGGTGGTCGTGGTACTGGTTCTCTGCCCCGTCTGCAGCCCCTTGTGTGGGACGGACGCCCTGCCCGGCCCTTGTCCCTCTTCATGTGGCTTTCCCTGTCCTGGTTTCCTGCCAAGGCTCTGGGTGCTGTTGGGACGCTCACCCCTCCAACACAAAGTAGCTATTCACTGTGGTTTCCCCCCAGAGTAGCAAGGGCACAGTTTTGAAATCAAGGTCGGTCTTTTAAATAGAAAAAAAAAAAGGGCTCTCCAAAACACTTTTCCCTTTGTTCTCATTTTGACTCTTTCACTGCAGCCCAGCCCCCTTTCTCCCAGGATGCAGTCTTGGTGGAATCCACTGCGGGGCGCCATCGAAAGCCCTGAGCGGCTTCACCAAGTGATAGGAAAGCCCTCTGCTCAGTTTCCTTTTGAGTTTTTTGTCTTTTTTCTTTAATTACGGAGGTAAACACTGTTGATACTTTTTGCAAGTTTATATTATTTTGCTGAATCAAAGTAATTTATTGATTTGAAACAAATTTGTACTTTGAAAAAATGATTTTTAAAAAATGAGGGCTGTCTTGGAATAAATCTGTTCCAGCTCTCTTTTTCCTGTGCCTTATCTGGTTTTCATCTCGAAAGGTGGCGCGTCTGCCGTGTTGAGCGGCTCCTGCAGTGGCCTGGGCGGGTGTGTTTGTAGAGCTGCGAGAACTCGTCCTGCTAGCGAGGCCAGGCCCAGTGGGTCGCCTCTGCTCACGTGGACGCGGGTCGTGGCTGCCGCTGTCTGGTGTCTGTCGTTTGCCAAAGACTTACGTAGGGACGGCTCATCTGTAAGGGAGGGGTCTTTCTCTCTTGAGCTGGGGCTCTTCCTCTCTGCTGCCTTCCTGTCTCGTACGTGGGTCAGGATAGGGTTAATTTATACGTGTAGTGCTCACGTGTGACGGGACTTAGAAGGGGTTTAGTCCGTTTCTGCCCCTCCCCGTGTGACGAGGCCAGAAGCCCAGGCAGACAGGCACGCAGGTGCCTCGTGATGGTGCGCCAGGCGAGCAGGCGGGCTCTGATGCGCGTGTGCACGCCTGGCCTTGCGCGGGAGCCCGAGTCAGTGGTCGTGTGTATGCTCTTTATCTGTTTCTCTGAGGTTACCGAATCATTTCTTAGGCACACTTAAAAATTTAAAATAGCCTTTGAAATAACTCTTAACCCTCATTCAATACAGCGGTGCTGTAACGTCTGCCTAATGTGTGTCTTTACCTTCAAGTAAAATGAGAGCATGCATACAGGAACCAAATCCCTTGGGTCTTACGATGTTGCTGTTAGTTCTTTCCTCGGATCCCATATTCTAGGTTGGCTGTGCTGCCCCTGAGTACCTTCATTAATGCAGACGCTGTGCCTGAAATGTTATATATTAACATTGAAATAAAGCTGTGTTTGTGCTTTAAACCAGATTGCAGTGGGACGCTGAGACATTACTTTCCCATTCAGAACAAGTACCAGTTTATCATTATTATTTACATAATCTTTCTGTGTGCGTTTGTGGAGCAGTAGAAATTTCCTAGCTGCTTACAACAGTGTGGTGGACATTGAAAAACCCACTTGAACGTCTCTGTACTTTCTGTCTCCTAGGGGCCCAGAAGATACCTGCTTTGAGTTTGGGGTCTTTCCTGCCATCCTGAGCTTCCCATTGGATTACCCATTAAGTCCCCCAAAGATGAGATTTACCTGCGAGATGTTTCATCCCAACAGTAAGTGCTGTGGGGTGTGGTTCCGACAGCGAGGCGTGGGACTGTGTGGGTCGGACAGGTACTGTCAGCGATGTAGAGCCCGGAGGGTGTTACCTGGGTGTTGATCTGCAGCCACTTGGCCGTGATGGTGTTGACATCAGTTGAACGACAGTGCGACGTAGATGAAGGAAAATGCGGACCTGACGCTGGACGCCATCTGACCTGTCCGCTTCCGCCTCCAGCGGGTCGGTCAGAAGACGCAAGTGTGGCTGTGTGCAGAGGGGGATGCCAGCCCCCGGCCCCGGGTGGTTGCTAACAGTGGGGACCGGTCAGAGCAATCTAGGTTTTTGGCGACAGAGAATCGGTCAGCTGAACTGCAGTAGACCATATGTTAGAGTTCGATATAGATATTTTACATGATCTACGGTAATATTTGATAATATAGAATGATAGTTCTGGATTCGATGAGAAAAGCAGGTTATGTTTAATCATGGTTGTTACATTTTTTTGGAAAAAAATTCACATGTAAATATATATAACTGGAAATGTAGCACAAAAATGTTGAAAGTGATTCTCTTTCAATAATGGGATCTTTTTTTGTTTTTATAAATCTTTTTTCTAAAATAAACATGTATTTTAAAGAGGGGGAAATGACATCATTAAATAAATTTATTGGACTTAAGTTGGAAAAGTGTCTGGTAGTAGGCATTGGGAATTCCTGAATGGCTATGGTTTTTATTTCTACCTTTTATAAGAGGGGATTATAGATAAGACAATTAGTAAGAAAATATGTTGTATCTTTAATGATCATATTTAGGATAATGTTCCTTTTTAAAAAAATTTTTTTTAAAGATTTTACTTATTTATTCATTTGACAGAAAAAAGAGAGAGAGAACGAGCAGGGGGAGCAGAGGGAGAGGGAGAAGCAGGCTTCCTGCCAAGCAGGAAGCCTGATGCGGGCTCCATCCCAGGACCCTGGAATCATGAACCAGCTGATCCACCCAGGTGCCCCTAGGATAAAGTTCCTTTTTATAAATGATGATTGCCACTAAAATCATGATCTTAATAGTTATAGAGAAGAAAAGCAAGTAAGATACACTGTTTTGTAGAAATGAAATATTCTCTTATTTGAGTCGGATTCCTGTAAGGGAGGGGTCTTTCTCTCTTGAGCTGGGGCTCTTCCTCTCTGCTGCCTTCGTGTCTCGTATGTATGCTTTTCTGCATATAAAATAGCTCAAGGCTAATTTAATCCATGAGAGCATTTACAGAACTTTCTGAGCCTTTGACACCCCTTGGCTTACAAATGAACCCACCTCGCAGTTCTCCCCTAGCCTGCACCTGTCTGAGCACCTCCACAAGGGGGATGCCTACCCAGACCCCTGCCCCCGCCAAGAAGGGTCTCAGGATTACCCGCCTGTTACATTCTGTCCAAACCCTCATTTGGAATTTCTCATGTCCCACTGATGTTAACATGTGGGTAGTTAGCTCCCTCCTCAGAGAGACCATTTTGAATTTTTCTCATCTCACACTGATGCAGTTCTGTGTGCACAGTAGGTGCTCAGAAACCCTCCTCCTTTTGAGAAGGCTGGCCATGAGGTGCCGTGGTCAAGGTTGGGCAGTGCATGTGTATGGGAGTCCATCATATTGCTGTTGACTTTGGCATGTGTTTAGGATTTTCTGTCATGCAGAGTTTAAAAATATGGTGCATAGAGTTGATTCAAGAAGTCAACAGTTTCGGGCGCCTGGGTGGCTCAGATGGTTAAGTGTCTGCCTTCGGCTCAGGTCATGATCCCAGGGTCCTGGGATCGAGTCCCGCATCGGGCTCCCTGCTCTTTGGGAGGCTGCTTCTCCCTCTGCCTCTCTCTCTCTCTGTCGCTCATGAATAAATAAATAAAAATCTTAAAAAAAAAAAAAAAGTCAACAGTTTCAAATTCATTGACTGTAAAATGCAACAGTAAAGAGGATTGTGGGCAGTTATGAAACAGTGAGGTTGTATCGAAGATGAGCATGTTCTTGAGAAGAGCACCTGGGACGTGGTGTCAGAGACCGATGTGGCCGCCAACAGATGATTTGATCATATACCCACGATAGTCTGGTGTCCAGATAGTTAATACAAGTAGCTTTTAAATTTGGCCTTAGTGTAAGTGGATATGTGTTATTTTTATTTTCTAAAAATTATTTTTGAGGTTTACCAAATCGGTCAGTCCATAAATACTTTAAAAGAGTAATTCAGCACATGTGCTGAGACTTGCTGGGATACAGGAGTGAAAAGATAATAAAAGGCAGGGGCCTCGACCATCACGAGCTCCCTGTCTGAGGGCAGGGGTAGACACGGATGGAAAAATACGGATAAATATCAAGTCACACTGGGAGGCCAGGGAGGGCGCACTGTGGAGGTGGTGGTTGAGCTCACCGTCTGCAGGGAGAGCAGTAGGAGTTACCCAGTGATCTGTGGGAGGTCAGGAGGGTCTTGCACATGCGAAGGCCCCGTGTAGGAAGCAAAGGGGCCAGACCAGTTCAGGTTGGTCAGTAAGAAGGAATATTTGCGCCAGGAGCAGTGGAGATCCACTGAGCGAATCAGAGTGAGGGAGGGAGTAGCGTGGCCAGCATGGTCTTTGAAGGGTTCCTGGCTGTGGGACAGATTGCAGGGCTGGGACACCAGCGTGGTGGCCTGGGGAATGAGAGACCAGCAGTGTGGAACCAAGCCTGGGCATTGACAAGGGAGGGATGGGGGCGGGGAGGGATTAGAGGGAGGCTTGGGGTGGGAAACTGAGGCACCCCATGAGAGAGGAGGGGGCGGGGACATAGCTGCTTCTCTGTGTTTCTGGGTGTGCCCGGTCACCATGTGGGGTGCCACTGGAGTCGGAGACCTCATGGCAGAGAGACTGCCCAGCGCTGTGGGCGCCCAGGCCCTGTGCGGGGCCCTGCGGACAGGCATCCTGATGTCGACGGCAGATTTGCACACGCTTTCCCTCTGTGGGAGGTTGCACAGGTTCTGGGTGGTCAGAGCAGAGACCGCTGGGATAGGGGTGGTCAGAAGAACAAGGAACGATCTATCAAAGGGAGGTCCTTAGAGCCGCTCAGGTTTCTCAGTGGTCAGGGGGTTCTGAGCTCACGAGCGAAAGGGACTTACATAAATTTATTCTGAATGGTCTGTTTTCTATTATTATAAGTTACCGGCCTTACAGTTTTATAGTTGAGTCTATCCTGGGTATACGCTGAACCACCCGAGAATCTACCGTGTGTAAAAGAGAGACGTGACAGACGCCCACAGTGTCCTCGATAGCGTTGGTCACACACTATGAATAGAAACGCCTTTTTCTTTACCCAGACCACAGGCGTCTGGTTCCTGGTGCTGTGTGGTGGGGGTGGTGTAGATTGGACACAGCTGACCCCCAGAGGCACAGATGACCGTCGTCTGTCTTCGTTAGAGTGAGTCCCCAGGAGAAGCCAGGGCACCTTCTTCCTTCGTGGTGTTTCAGTAATCCTGGTTGCCTTCAACCTGGCGCTGTGGATATAGATTTTTCACAGCCCAGTTCCAGGATTTCATGGTGGAATTAGGAACATCTCAGAAATCAGCTCTGAAAGTTATTGTGAGTAATCCTAGTTACAAGAGTTACTTGGCTGAAATATTTCACTGCCAGGTAACCTTTCATGTATTTAGTGCTTTTAGATGTAGTACTAAAAAAGAAAAAATCCCTGTGAAGGTGGAACCATTGGGGGTGCCTGGGACCAACCAGATGGGCCTAGAGCCCGGTCGGGGAGCGAGGGGTCCACCTGGCCGTGTGGACCTGAGCGTGGCGCTTGGGGCTTGGGCTCTGCTCCAGCCCCGTGAACAGCTGACTTTCCATGTCTGCACTGCTCACCCTCTTCCCGCGGTGGGGCCCGGCCCCGTTCTCTCGGCTCACCTGCTGTGTTCTGACCCCTGCAGTCTACCCTGATGGCAGAGTCTGCATTTCCATCCTTCACGCTCCGGGCGACGACCCCATGGGCTACGAGAGCAGTGCCGAGAGGTGGAGCCCCGTGCAGAGCGTGGAGAAGATCCTGCTGTCGGTGGTGAGCATGCTGGCAGGTAATGCGGCCGTCCCGGCCCCGGAGGAAGGAGCCAGACAGCATGGGGGCTGCTTCTCTGTCCTCATGTAGTTTTGCCTTTATAAGTCATTTCGGTTTGCGATCTACATATGCTGTTTTCTGCCTTTCTGTTGAATTATTTGCATATGCTTTTCCAAGTGTAAGCACACTTTTCATACTTAGGAATTTTAAAGTTGACTTCGTGTTCTGTCTATTGTATGTTGAGCAGAATGAGCCGCGCTCCAGTCCTCAGGCATCGAGTTCGTGGAGTGGGTGTCTGCTCTGTCGCAGACGCTGGGTCCTGGGGTGTCAGGCTTGGTGTGTCCTAGACCCCATCTTTAAGGCCCGCTCTCTGAGGGGACTTTCCAAATCCACAGTGGCTGCCAGTCACTGATCCATCCCGACGGACACACACAGGGGCTGTTGGGCCCGGTCCCGGGACGGCACTGTCTTGGATGAGTTTAGAACGTGTAGGAGGTGACGAGCCACGGGGGAGGGAGAGGCATTCGGGGTGAGGCCGCTGGCTCTCGTGGGGGCACTGCCCGCGCCAGTTACGGCTCGAGCTCAGCTGGGGGCAGGGAGCCCGAGCCTCCCGGAATGCTAGCAGTGCCTTAGCAAGACTGTCCTTGCGGCAGGGTGTCTGTCGGGCAGCTGTCGCAGCGGCCTGGGGAAAGAGGGCTTCCAGGAGGCCAGGGACGGCTGCGGGGCCACGGGGACGGGTCGTTGGGAGACTGAGGCCTGCTGATGTGCACGGTGACCCCTGTGTTTCTGACCTCAGCGCCGGGGTAGAGGGCTGCCGTCTCTGGGGACAGGACTCTGGAGGGGCCGGATTGAGAGAAGAGTCTGGCGTGGGAGTGTCTGTTCTTGGTGGTTGCTCAGCCGGGGCCAGCTGTGGAAGTGAGGCTGCGAGCTCGTGTCTGGATAAGATGGTGGGTGAGGGGCCGGACAAAGGGGATGAGAAAGGGCACGGGGGAAGGAGAGGGGTCCTCAAGGGAACGTAGGGAGGAATGACCTAGACAACCAGGAAGGAGAGAAACGGAGGAGAGTTGGAGGAGGGCCGAAAGTGCTGTGGGAGGCCTCCGTGGGCCCTTCGGGTACCGGGAAGGCAAGGATGTCCGTGCGCGTTTGACGGCGGAAGCACTCGCCTCTCCATTCACACGCTGAGGGAGTGCATCAAGTGAGCGGCGGTGGTCGGCTCTCTTCAGATGAAAACTGTAGATTGTATCGTGAGACACGGTTTTACTATAAATTTTTTTCTTAAAAAGTTTTATTTATTTTATTTTAGAGAGTGAGGAGACGCAGAGGGAGAGAGAGTCCCAAGCCGACTCTTTAAAGGTTTTAATGTAGGGGCGCCTGGGTGGCTCAGCCGGTTGACCATCCAACTCCTGATCTCATCTCAGGTCTTGATCTCAGAGTTGTGGGTTCCGAGCTGGGGTTGGGCTCCACTCTGGGTGTGGAGCTTGCTTTAAAAAAAAAAAAAAAAAAAAAAAAGGTTTAATGTATTCCTTACATGCTGTTCTCACAGAGTACATGCCCTCTGTTCTGAGCTACTTTTCTAGCTCGGCCACGGCCGGCTGCCCCACTCGGTGCCCTCCGGCCTGGCCTGCTTTAAGAGGCTGCAGCCCTTAGTCCTCTGTGAGCTGTCTGGGCCCTGGGGTTTCTGCTGTCATGGGTGCTCTCTGCAGTCGGACCTGCTCAGGAGTCCCCTGAGCACACACCCTCCTCGAGGCCTGCAGGACCCCAGTCCTCTGCCTCCTCTCCTGTTTCCCACTTAGTAGCGCTGAGTTTGAAACGATGCACGTGTGGATGTTCACGGTCTGTAGGCGCACTAGATGGTGTGCCCTCTGCACACCCAGTGCCCTGCATAAGGCCTCACGCACAGGATCTGCCAAGGAAGGGTTTGTTGAATAAATGGGAGGAAAGAAGTCATCTTGGTTGGAGAAACAGAGACGTGGTGGCCGCAGAGGGAAGCGAGGCTGGGGCATAAGGGAATGGCCAAGGTCCTGCTTGTGGCTGTGCTGGCCTCTTGGCTGTCTTTTCTGTTCTGATCCAGCGCTTCCCGGTGTTCTAGCTCCCTGCCCCGCGGGCCCTGCTCCCTCTGTGTGTGTGTGTGCCCTGATCTGTCTGGGGCACCTGCTGGGGTCAGGTGTGCCCCTGGGCCAGACATCCACCTCGCCTTGGCCTCTGGCAGGAGCTGGGTGGGCAGCTGGAGGGAAGAGTGGGGCCCAGGGTTTCCAGATAGAGAGAACGTCTTTGACACTCGGGAGGTAGGGATCACGAGGGTGGGTCTTCGTGCCGCATGCGCGTGTCCCTGACTTCACGCCGCCTCTCAGCCCTCCCTCTCTCAGTCTGCCCACGGAGAGCTGACTTCCTTCCCTAGCTTTTCACAGACTCCCGAGTCTTCCGTTTGTCTCTGGGACACAGCTCCAGAAAGGTGCACGGGAGTTTTAAGTGATATACGGAAGACCTCGCCAGAGCCCCTTTCACAGGGAGCGCGACTCCTTCTCTTCTCTTTCAGAGCCCAACGATGAGAGTGGCGCTAACGTGGATGCTTCCAAGATGTGGCGGGATGACCGGGAGCAGTTCTGCAGGGTGGCCAGGCAGCTGGCGCAGAAGTCCCTGGGGCTCTGAGGCCCGCCCTCCGCACACGCACACAGGCGCCCAGCTGCGGCCGGCGCTTCTCTGCTGAACGCGCGCTGACGGTGACACTCTGTGCTGGTACCAAAAAGGCGAGCTTGCAGAACCACAGCGTCTGTGTTTTTCCCTGCCTTTCCCGCTCCAGCAGGCTTCTCTTCTGAAATTATGATGTGTGTAGGATGATGGCAGTCGGATGCAGTTTTACCGTATGCCTGGCACGGCAGTTGGGGGAGATGGTGAGAGCCGTCCCCACCCCCTCTCCCGGCCGGAGCGCCTGCACACCGCGCAGCGGCTTCCCTTCTGTCGCGGTCGGTGGGGGGCGTGTGTGCCACACTCCAGGGGCCTCGAACCAGTGCTGCTCCTTCGAAGAAGCAGGGCCTCGCAGCCAGAGCAGAGGCTGGGCGGGACGGCTCTGTGGGCCCCAGGACAGGGACATACCTTTGTTTCCGTGCTTTCTAGTACTTCATATGTGTTTCCTTAGCATCTCGATACATCTTTTTTGTCTGTTGTGTATTGCAAACTATCACACTTAGAGATACTTTCAGGAAATAAATACTTTTTAAAAATACGGATTAATGAGAAACGGGGTGTGTGAAGAGGTTTTACTGCTGGTTGTAAAGACTGACACTTTCTTCCCGGTCATATTTAGCCAAGATTTACATTTGTGTCCTTGTTGACTTGCGCAATCACTGGGGCAGAGGGACATGCGGAGCCGTGTGAACACTGGGAGCGCTGAGCTTCTGTACGCGTGGCCACAGCAGGAACGTTAGCTACCGAGACAGAATTGTTCTTTGCAGCTTGGTGTTGGAAGGGAACGTTCACCCTTGTGAGCACAGAGCGCAGAGGCGTGCCTTATCCCCGACCTTGGGTGGCGCCCAAGGCAGCATGGCGCTGTGGGGGGCTGGGGGGCAGCGGCACTTAGTTGTGGTCTGTGATTTTGCTGCAGCCCCGGAGCTCGCCAGCCTGGGCGGCTCAGCAGCAAAGCACCAGGGCCTCCGTTATAGGCAATAACAGAGCTGTTCCATGTAGAATCAGATATTTGGCCTGTTTCAGACAGGTTAAATTTAAATAGGAATCTCTATTTTTGAAATAAGGGACTGTCTGTACGACATACAGTAGGTTATACTTTCCATTATCCTTTCCCCCCTTTCGGACGCAGGAGTCTGTCTTGCTGAAAGCAGACGCGTACTTTCTTTGTGTTGACAAGTGCTGGTGGAAAGGGCTCCGTCCATGCTGGGCTTCTGTAAGGAAACCAGACTCTTCCTCGGATCTCCTAGGGGAACCGTTTTAAACTTGACGTTCAGTACGAGAACTTGTGTTTGGAAGGGCATCAGGGAAGAGAGAGAGGTATTGTAGCCAAAAAGTATTTGCAGGCCTCTGCACCCAGAGGGAAGGAATGGTTTGTGGGGGGATGTGGCCTGGGGGTGGCCGCAGCAGAGGGGGGCTTCCATGAAATCTGGAGAAGGAAGAGAGGCAGTCTCTTTGCAGACAAAGTATTTTTATTCACTTGTATTTATTAAATGGAAACGAAGAATCTCATGTCCTTACTCTGTGGTGGAGTTTAATAACTATGTTAAAAATAAAGTTCTATATTTTCCCCCTAGTCTGGATTGTATTTTTCCTTGTTGAATTTTATGTAATCCTACAAAAACCCAAGGCTGGTTGCGTCCGGGGCCCGTGGCGCAGGCCCTGAACGAGGTGTCCCGCGGCAGGAGCCATTTGGAGCGAGCGCCACTTCACCCCGGGGCCCGCGTGTGCTTCAGAAAGCTGCGGTCTCCTCGCTCCCGTGCTCGGCCCACTGCGCCTCTGCCCAAGGGGCCCCCGTGGTCAGCAGCGCGCTGTGGCCGGCCTCTCCTTGGAGCGCGGCGCTTCCTGCCGCTGGAACACGGGCCGTGGGGAGAAGCCAGCGGGATGATGACGCCACACGGTTCTGCAGACACCAGAAGGTGGGTGACTCTGGCCCGACTCTGAAGCGACAGGCTATGGACCGGCCTTGGACGCTGGTTCTTCACCGTGAGCGTGAGGAGGCGCACCTGCCTGTTCGGTGACTTGTGACTGGCTTGCTTTGGTCCGGGTGCTTTCCTCTGAGCCACCTCACTGGAGATCCAAGGACGGGCCACACCCTGCGCGGGTCGAGGAGTCGGGGTCCTGCCATCAGCACCCCCCGGCACAGCCCAGCCCAACCAGGCTCATTTCATGGACCCTGGTGCCTGCCAGGTGTGTGCCTCCACCTCCTGGGGTCCTGCGGCGACGGGAGCCCCACTCTGGCTCTAGCTGAGCTGACCCGCGAGCCCGCCCCGCCCTGCCCCGCCCCTCCCCTCAGAGTTTCTCTGCGCCTCCTCCCCCGCCCGCCCGGCCATGGGCCTGCCCCTCTCCCTCTGCCTCTGCTCCTGCTTCGCCGGCTTCCAAGGGTGGGGCCCTGGAGGTCACCACCACCTCCTACGGGACTTCCTGTCTGAACCAGGAGAGGCAGATGTCCCGGGCTGGGGGTGTGGCGGGCACAGGGTCAGCACCGCGACTCCAGAAAGGTCCGTGGAAGCCTGTGCGCGGGGTGGGTGGTGGCCCTGCTGGTGGAGGCTGGCCTGCCAGCCTGGGGACACGGGATCCGCGTGGTGGTCTTTTGCCCTTCCTTTCCTTTTTGACTCCGTTCATCCGTTCACAGCGGGCAGCTGTAGGTGAAAGGAGCTATGAGGAGCGTAGAATGCATAGGTTCACCGGGGAGCCGGGTCTCGTGGCACGGGGAGGTGGGGCTGGCCCTCACGGCCCTGCGCACAGGTCAGGGAAACCCTGCTCTAGCTGCAGATGAGGGTGTCTGTCGAGCCCAGCTTTCCTGTAGTTCTCAGCTCCTCCTCCCGGGCTGTCCTGGTGCCGGGCCTCTCCGGGGTGGCAGGGGGCTGAGCATCTCCATGGGAGCCCCACCAGGCCAGGGCATCAGGACCCCGCTCAGAAGGGAGCTCAGCATTTGGGGCTGGGGGGGGGGTCCTGAGGGACACCAGGTGCCTGGTAAGGGTGGGGGTCATAGTTGGGGGGACGCTGTGGGACTGCGCTGTCCCTCTCCAGGCTGCTGTGGTCCTCGCCACTGGCCTGTCGGAGGTGCCGAACCCCTGCATCGAGCCAGCCTAGGGGCAGCTCCGACTGGCCCCGGCTGTGGGGACTGCTGTTCATCCAGTGCAGGGAGCAGGGCCCGTAGGCCTCACAGGGGCTGGGCCCCGTTGGGTGGGGGTCACAGACCTGGAAGCTGCTGCCAGGTTGGTGGGATGGGCTTGTCCATGTGGGCAGTGGGGAGGGCCCTTGGGCCCCCATGGCGAGCTGTGCGTGTGAGCGTGTGCACGGCAGCGACCTCGTGGGCCGGCCTTGGTCCCCGGCCTCCTGTTTGCTGCAGGGAAGCGGTGGTGACAGGTTCCTTTCATGTTGTGCGTGTGCATGTGGGCTCACCTCTCTGGCAGAGGACCTGACGTTGGAACCCGTTCAGATGGAAACAAGAGACTGAGGGATTGTCTTGGGCTAATGGCTCTTTGAAATCCTGGGTAATGTGCTAAATGAGCTGGAACCACATTAAACAGTCGCAGCTTCAGGGCAGAGCCGGCTCGGGGCTTCTCACGGGGTTCTCCCACCTGGACCGCTGCCTGTCCAATGGAGCCGCTAAGTGGGCACTTGGCGGCAGCGTCGTCCCTCCCGCCAGACCCAGGGCACTACCCTGCCGAGCATGTCCCCCGTCCTAAGACCCGCGTACTTAACACACACGTACATCTGTACTCACGTGGGCGTGTGCCACTCCTCCGGGGATGGACTGAGCAGTGGGCGCCTGACCCCCGGCCCCTCCACTTGGCAGGAAGCGCAGTGTCTGCAGGGACGGTAGACACGGGGCCTGGGCCGAGCCCGAGCCGGTGCCCGCTCAGCGGGGACCCCAGAGCAGCAGAGCCCGGCGGCCTGCGTCGGAACACGTGGCTCCTCCCGTGGTGGCAAGAATGCAACCCGAGACCAGTGTCCTTGGCGTGTCCTTCAGGAGCAGGCTGCAGGGCCCGGTGGAGGTGCCGTGGCCGCCGAGGGCCTGGGCAGCTGTGCTCCTGGCTACGCGGTGGGGACAGGGCTGAGGGGTGCTTCCGGGCCGAGGATCCGAACCCTCCGTGCCTGTCGGGCGTCAGCAGCACTCTGGTGGGGGGCTTGGCACATGGCCGCCCTCCAGAGCTGGCTCGGTCAGGGCGCCCGCTGGGAGCAGGGTCGGAGTCCCGGAGACCCTGGAGTCAGCTCACCTCTGGCCACACACTGGCAAAAACCGCACCCGTTTGGTGTGGTGGCCGGTCCAGCCACGGGTGTGTGTGTCACTGGGGCTCTCAGCTCGGGCGCCCGGGCGGGCCCTGCAGACCTGACTGATGGTCGCGAGGGGGCGGGTGTGTGTGCCGTCGGCCCCAGTGGGCAGAGGCTGGGGCGCCGCTCCCGGCTCAGCCTGCTCAGGGCACAGGGCGACCGCATGGCGGAGCAGGATTGGGGCTGCGGGAAACAGAAGCACAAGCCTCCCTGCTTTGCCCTACCCACCCCCCAGCCTGAGCCCGGAGGGTCTTCCCTGGGCAAGCACCTGCCACCCTGACTCCCGGTGGTTTCTGGGTTAGCGTGCGTCACACCGGGGGTTCTGTATTCACATCGTCCTCGTATTTCTGGGGCTAGTCCAGTTCGGGGGCGGTGCGTTCCTCCTGGGGGCGAGCCGTTCGGTTGGATCGGCTGGCGCCTCGTCCGGCAGGTGGTGGGGGCCTGACGTCAGCTTTCTGCTGATGCCTTGGGTTCTGACGTCAGAGCTACGTGCCTCAGGGAATGCGGAGGTTCTTCAGTCTTTTTTCTCCTAGGATAACCTGTTCCTTGAAGGTTTTGTAGACCTAGGTTGTTTGAACCTCCCAGGCCTGCTGCTCTCTTTGGAGAAAAACTTCTTTTTTAATTTAACATTTGAAGCACCTATAGCCTTATATTTAAAGTGGGTTTCTTATAGACAGCATGTATTTGGGACTTTTAAAAATCTCTTACCTTAATTATTACTTAAAACGGGCTCCCTGCTCCGCGGGAAGCCCGCTTCTCCCTCCCCCACTCCCCCTGCTTGTGTTCCTGCTCTCGCTGTCTCTCTCTCTCAAATAAATAAAATCTTTAAAAAAATAATAATAAAGGGGCGCCTGGGTGGCTCAGTCGTTAAGCGCCTGCCTTCGGCTCAGGTCATGGTCCCGGGGTCCTGGGATCGAGCCCTGCATCGGGCTCCCTGCTCAGCGGGAAGCCTGCTTCTCCCTCCCTCACTCCCTCTGCTTGTGTTCCCTCTCTCGCTGTGTCTCTCTCTGTCAAATAAAATCTTTAAAAAAAAAAAAAATTATTACTTAAAAAATTTTTTATCTTTTAAGTAATCTCTGCGCTCAATGTGGGGCTCGGACTCATGACCCCAAGATCAAGAGTTGCATGCTCTTCCGAATGAGCCAGCCAGGTGTCCCAGTTTTTATTATTTTTTATCCAATCTGACAATCTCCATCTTTTAATTATAAGTGTAATTATGTTTAATGTAATTACTGAGATGCTTGGATTTCGGTCTACAGTTTTATTCTTTGCTTTCTGTTTGTCCCCTCTGGTGTTTATGACTTGATGTTCTGGCTTCCCTGCCTTCCTTTGAATTATTGGAATAATTTTTAGTATCCCATTTAGTTTATCTGCTTTTTATTTTTTTAAAGATTTTATTTATTTATTTGACAGAGAGAGACACAGCGAGAGAGGAGATACAAGCAGGGGGAGTGGGAGAGGGAGAAGCAGGCTTCCTGCGGAGCAGGGAGCCCGATGCGGGGCTCGATCCCAGGGCCCTGGGATCATGACCTGAGCCAAAGGCGGACGCTTAACGACTGAGCCACCCAGGCGCCCCTATCTGCTTTTTAAACATGATTGATTTGCATTAGAAGTAAACAAATTGTATGTTACTGTGTGTTGTACTCATCTTTCAGTGGTTGCTTTAGGGATTACAGTAACCCTCCCTGACCTTTCAGTGTGCTTAGAGTCACTGTTTTACCCTTTCAAGTAAAACCTAGAGACCCTGGAGCCGCGCAGGACCCGGTCCGCCCTTTGGCTCTGTCCCCGTGGTACGTCTGCACACGCCGGGCCACCCCAGACCTGTGCTGGCTTTTGCTTTCAGTGGTTAAAGAATCTGAGGGAGCAAAGAGTGTATTACACTTGCTGAGATATTCCCGATTTCTGTCTCCTCTGCGTGTGGAGGCCGCTGCTGCGCGGGCTTGGCGGGGTCGCCCTCGGAGCCCGTTGTCATCTGCGCCGGTCCTCATTTGGTCTTCGTCCCCGCAGGTATTTTCCTTCTGGATTCGGGCTGTCCTCTTGCAGACTTGGGCGGTGCCGCCCGCTGCTTGCGCCTGGCTGGTTTCGGACGAGAAGCGCCCGCCATTCAAAGGGCTGCCCCCTTGCTGTCCTCCGCCCCGCTCTCTGGCGCTCGCAGGCCCTTGTCCTTGTCTTTGGTTTTCAGGAGGTGGATGGTGATGTTTCTGCTTGTGGCTTCCTTTGACTGTATCCTGTTGAGGTTCCACCGGGCTTTGTCAGGACGTAGACTTACGTGTTCGCCAAGTTTGGGGAGTTTTCAGCCATTATTTCTTCAACCGTGTTTTTCTGCACAGATCTTTTCTGTCCGTCTGGGACCCCCGTGCTTGGACGCCCGGCCTCGTGGTGCACACTCTCCCCCGGAAGCTGTCCTTCTGTCCTTCAGGACGGACGCTTTGTCCTGACGGTCCTCAGTGCGTGGACGCCCCTCTGTGCTGTCTCCATTCAGCCGTCGAGCCCTCAGAGTAAAATCTTAACTTCATGTTTTGTACTTTCTCTTGTTCTCGAGTTAGGTCTTCTTGATGCTGTTTCTCTGCTGAGAACCTCCGGGTTTCCGGTCTGCTCGGCGCGGACCCCTCACCTTGTGGAGGGCGGCCAGGTGTGGATGTTTACGCGGACTGTGGGGCAGCTGTCAGGTTACGTCGTGTTTGCCGACTGGTTCTGCGCAAGCTCCCTGGAGACTTTCTCCTTCAGAGCGGGACATCAGCCCTCCCGGCTCGGATGGAAGCCCCGGCCTGCCTCTGTGGACGCGGGCTCCGAGGCCGGCAGGTGTCCAGGGCCTCTGACGGGGCAGACGCCACGTAGGGTCGGACTGGGCGTCACAGGCCCTGGAGTCTTCTGAGCCTGTCGGGCCCGTGCCGCTCTGTGTGTGTCGGGGGGCCCGGGAGCTGTGTTGGTGCATGGAACCCGGGGATCCCCTTCTCCAGCGCCCTACTCTGCTGGCCCTCCCACACCTCCCGGCCAGAATGTGGCATTCTCAGACCGCGGCCTCTGTCGTGCCCTCACTGCCGCCCGGTGAGGGAAACGAGAGACGGGAGCAGGTCCCTCTCTGGGGCCTGGGCAGCCGTTCCGTTAGCCAGAGGAGCAGGTGCTCTGCCGGGTTCTGGGCGCCCGCCCCGCTCTGGCTGCACAGGGGCAGCCCTGAGACAGGCGGCCTGGGGGCAGGGCTGGGCCGGAGCAGGAAGGACAGGGTTTCCCGCATTCCTTGGCTCGCAGCCGACCTTTGCCTGGTCCTCTGGTTGGAAACAGGGTTTCTCCTGGGGAATTTGCTGCCCACGCTTGCCCACAGTCCCGCCGCTCAGCCACCTCGCAGTGCAGGCGGAGTGGGAGGCAGACGGCCCCCCCCGAGTGGGTCTTCATGGGCCGCACTCTGCCCTGGTCTGCCCACCGCGTCCACAGGTACTCTCGTGTGTTCTGTGCCAAGTTTGAGTTGTCATCAGGGGTGGGGCCGTGGCAGCCCCGTCTTGGACATTTCCAGTGCCCGTCCTCCCTGCAATGGAGCCGAGCCGTAGCCGCAAGGCCAGCGGTACGCGTCCTCAAGTTAGGAGCCCCCCGGGGTCCTCCGTGCGCCCCACTGCTGCCACTTCGCCCACCTCCGTCCCGGCGCCTTCGGTCTCAAACGTGCGGGCCGCTCCTCCATCAAATTGGGGAAACCTCGTTCACGATCTCCGTATTTCTCTGTTCCACGCGCATCCTTCCAAGCACTAGCCACAGGAGGGTGGCAGCACTGAGGATTCTCTGTGCTCCCCGTCCGTCTGTGTCTGTTCCTCGGAGTGGGTGGTTTCTGTTCGTCTCTTTGGTGGTCAGGCCCACCAGTGATTATTCATTTCGGATATTCCAGGCCTGAGAAGTAGAATCTGACTTTCTAGTTTCTCGCTGCTGAGATTCCTTATGTTCCTGTGGATGCTCCTACTTTCGTTCTCTGCGGCTCTGGAGGACGCCAGCTTCACAGTCTCGGCGGCGCCCGGGGCGCGCTCCCTCGCCACGTGTCCACGGAACTTTGCCACTGAGATGGTATGGGCCCTGGGGCCTTCTCTTCCCCTGCTGTTGCTTTTGAGGGTTGCATCTGAGGCGTGTCCTGGGGCGTCCGAAGCTCTGCCGCCCCAGAGCGCACCCTGTCCACAGGGGTCACCGCTCACTCGCAGCGCCCTCCCTGCACACTCCACTCTGACCTCTACCTGCCACGCTCTGCCTGGAGGCCAGCTCTGTGCTGCTGTGGACAGCATCCTGGGAGGGGATCCGTGGCACCCGTGGCCTCACGTTCCCGTCTCGGGCTCACGGTCTGACACCAGCCCTTGCCCCCTGCCCGGAGTCACGTGCTTGCTGTCTGTCCACCGTGCCGGCCCAGGACTGGTTGCCACCTGAGCCGTGGTGCGACCCACGCTCTCACCATCCTTGCTTTGTATCGAATGCTACAGCTGACGCGTGTTATTGGCGGAACTCGACAAATAAAAGGTGAAGAGACTGAAACTCTGGGGAAGCCGTGGCCTCCCCGGTGCAGGGGCCTCCCTGACCATGTTTCGGGCTGTTGGGCGGGCTCACTGGCGGGCGCTCGCAGGGAGGGAATGGGGGAAACGGGGGTATTCTGCCTTTCCTCCTGTGACGGCTTGGGCCCAGGGGAGGGATACGGAAATAGATGCGGTTCCGTTTGATGCCAGGTCTTCACCCTTTAGAGATCACCTTTGATGGGTATTTCACATTAATTTTTGGTTTTAGACCATCATCTGTATGAACACACACTGTTTTGGGGCCTCACGCAGACCTTGATGTCAGGCCTATTCAAAGAGGCAGAGAACCAGACGCACCACAGGGCAAGGCCACTGTGCAGGTGCGCCTGGCCCGCCGGACTGGGGGGGCCGTGGTTAGTGGACTCTGCACAAGGGGGGGCACCCGCTGTCTGGGGCAAGCCCGCCCAGGGGCGGCCCCTGGCGAGCAGGGTGAGGGGAGATGGGAGTAGCCCCGGGCAGCAGGGCACCCTTGGCTTCTGGCACGTGGCGGGCACCTAGCCGTGGCCGTGTGTGCCCCTCGGAGCTGCTCTGCAGGGGAGGCAGGCCTCACTTCTGTGCTCGGCCAGGGAGCCAGTGGGGGCTGGGGGGAGGCCGAAGTCTGCGTGCAGGGGGCTGGTGAGGGTCTGGGGTGGGGCGGGGGCTGGGAGACCCTGCTGGTGTGCCCTGTGGGTGGGCCCTGTCTCCGTGTGCCCAGATTCACCATCTGGAACGTTCAGTCGTGCTGCCGAGTGGAAGGGTGGCTGGGAGGAGGAGACCAGGGAGAGGGAGCTGGGAGGGTGCCCAGGGGCCGGCTGCTGACGCGGGAGGAGAGGCTGCCCCAGGTCTCCGTGTCCAGGCTTTCCAAGCAGGGCCACGGGCTGGACAGGCCGGCCTGCTGCCCTGGTTGCACATTCATGTCTAAGTGTCTGAAAACCCCGTGTGGGGACCGCCACTCCGCACGCCGGACCAGAGACGCACCAGGCTCCCTCCTGCTGGCTGGCCGGCCGCCCCCCGTGCCCGGGCTGGTGTCCAGTCCGCCCGATAGGGCCCGCTTACCACGCTGTGCTTGGTGCTTGTGGACCGCCTTCAAGTGTTTTCATGTACCCTCGAGAGAATGATTAAAAAGCCATTAACCTAAATTTAGCCTGATTGTCCTAATAAATAAGCCCCACGAATCACGTGCAGTGCGCCAGCCCACACATGCTGGAGCTCCAGGCGAGCGCCACCACAGGGCAGACGGCTGCCCCCGCCAGCAGAGGGGGCCCGCCTCCGTCAGGAGGAAGCTGCCCCCTGCGGCTGTCCTGTCAAACCGCAGGCGGCCGGGGGTCTCCGGGCGGGCCGACATGCAGGTGGGGGCAGAGCCCAGCGGGCTTGCGGGGGGCCGGGGGCACCTGCACTCCGGGGAGGGGCATCCTCTGGGGCAAGACCCGGGGGTTCTCAGGATCTGGCCGTGGAAGCCACGCGTGCTGCCGTCCACGTCTCCAAACCACATGGGACTTGGTGGTTAGCCAGGGTGGGCCTGGTGCCATGCGGACGCACCCCTGAACCTCGGGGCTCTTCCTGCCAGCGTGGGTGGTGCTGGGGGCTCCGCTGGTGGAGCCCCCTCCCCTCCGTGTGGCCCTCCTGGGAGACGGCAGTGGGCTGGCCACACACCGGGGAGGCCACTGCGGGGGCCACACACGGAAACCACAGAAGCCATGCTAACTAGTGAAACTTTGCGCCCACCTCTTGAGTGAGATGGGTAAGGCTCCGCGTTCCCGCGCCTGGCGGCAGCGTAGAACAACACCCAGACTCTTAACGCTCGCCGTGCGGGCCTGGGTGTTCTGCGTAGAGCTGGTGATGCTGGATGTGTAATAAAGTACAGATGGACCTTGTTTACGCGTCGTCACATATTTATCCCATACAGTTTCTATTCCTCACCCTTATTTCAACAAAATCCCTAATTCTGTTATTCAAGAGTTTCATTAAATTAGTATCTATTAACAGTGTTGGTCTAAAATATCTTTAAAAACTACAATTATGTTCAAAATGTACAAAATGAATTCATTTCCATAAAATATGTAAATTAAAGTTAAATAAATGTAAAAATTAGAAAGTACTTTTTGGTGTTTACAAAAAAATTATTTTCCGCTAAGGTATTTAAATGTATTTATTGACATTAAAAATGCAAATTATAATTAATTTGTAAAATACAAATTATAATGAATCCAAAATGTAAATAAAAATTATTAAAATTAAGCTTTTGAAAATGCAGTTAAATCTTATTGGGGGTGCTCTAAAGAGAGAGTTTGCGATCTGAATAGTCCTGCGTGAGGCTCTCACCGGCAGCCGTGCGAGCCAGTCTGGACCCACATCCGCAGGGCATTTCAGGGCGTGAAATGCCCCCCCGGATGACTGGAGGTCCACGGCAGGTCCTGCACCAGCTTCTGAGGACCCTCGAGACCACCAGCTAGAACGCAGGGCAGAGCCCAAACTCAGCGGCCCTGCACTGCCTCGTCACCTGCGCACGTCCCTCCACCAGGCAGCTCAGATGTGGGCCTCTGGCCCCAGGACCTGGATGGTGGTTGGGAGAAGGCCGCGGAGGGCCGCGCCGGGCGGGAGCAGATCCCGGCGACGGATCCCGCCGGCGACGGATCCCAGCGATGGATGCGCTCCCTGCTCTCCAGTAAGCGTGTTGTTTGTGTTTGTGACCTGCTGTCTGACACGTGGGCCCAGGGCACGAGACCTCATGCCTGCCCTCTGGGATGGGGGTCCCTTCGCTCACAGCCTGTGGCCAGAAGCAGTCGCCCTGGGCCTGGCACTAGGGAGGTGGCCTCTCTGGGCTGAAAGGATTGGGGAACAGCGGTGCCCACACCTCCTCCAAACACGAGTCTTAGACCACGGCTTCCCTCCCAAGCCCTCCCTCACCTGGCACCTCCCCCTTCTCAAGAGCTGTGGGCTCACCTGGGAAATAGAGTGTGTTCCAGGTACGAATCCACCAGCCAAGATTCTGCTCAGCTGTATTTTTTTTTTTAAACTGTTAGTTTCCTTTCAAATTTTGCAAATGCATGTAACAAATACGGCTCTTTGGACCACCCCCAGGTCCCCTTCTGCCCGTGAGGTCGCCTGTGCATGTCAGGCAGACTGGCTGTCCTGAGAGGTGCAGGGCAGGGTCCCGGTGGCCGGGACCCCAGCACCCTGCATCGCCGGGGCCCTCCGTGGGGGCGGGGCGTGGGCGGGGCGTGGCCGCAGCTGGGGGCCGGCAGGAGAGGCACAGTGATCGCCCACTTGTTTCCAAACAGCGAGCCTGGTGGCTCCGGCACGTGGGACGGTTCTGTGTGAGGGCTGGGCTGGCCGCCGCGGCCTCTGCCCTGTCGTCCCTGCTGGTTCTGTTTGGGATCCCTCCCCGTGAGCGCAGGTTGGGCCTCCAGTGAGTGTTTGCCTTTGCTCTGGCCACCTCGTTCCTGCTCAGCCAGCCTGCGGTGCCCGTGGTGGCTTGTTTGGGTTTGGATCGGTCTGGTTCCAATCACCCAGAGGACGTGGCTGGACAGCGTGGGTTCAGCCGCCCCGCTCAGTCCCAGGCTCCCCTGCGGGTGGGGCTGGCATCACCCAGAGAGGGTGGCCCTTTGGGGACTTGTCCCCAGCTTCAAGGGCATAGGATCCAGGAGACGCCATTGTGGGGGCCCTCGGGGGCAGGCAGGGTTTCTCCCTTCTGGGTTCCTGCTCCCGACCCCCACTGGCCCTGGGGCCCCCGCAGAGGTGCTGGCCCCGGACGCCGAGCAGAGGGTGACCGGTCCTGCGGCCATCACTGCTCTGCTGGGCATCAGGCTGGGTCAGCCTCTCCCAACCCCCACCAGCGTGGCTCCCGTGGCACCGCCCTCGGGGACCCCTCTGCTTCCAGGTGTCGGGCTGCTCCTCTGTCCCCCCACTGGGAGCCCCTCCAGCTGCCCCTCTTGCGTGGGCTTCCTTGGAGTTCTCGCTCCGCCCCCCCCCCCCCGCGGCCCCTTGGAGCCTGCCACCTCGCCCACGTGCCCCACGCCTCGCCCACGTGCCCCACGCACTCCGACCACCCCTGCTCCCTACTCTGCTGTCATCTGGACCATGGCCGCAGCCTCTGATTTAAAAAAGTGAGAAGAGTTTTAAAATTCTTAATGCAAAGTCACTTTCTGATTGTTTTGGAAAATCAGTTTGAAAACCAAGGAAAGCGGAAGGTTAGCAACTAGGATTTGCTGGTTGACGCGCTGTCCGGGCTCAGCTCGGAATGTGCCCTCCTGGCGCGTCCACCCTGCTCTGCGCGCGCACCTCATGTCCAGACACGCGCCCCGTGCCTCCCGGGGGGCCTGTCTGCAGCATGCGGGGGGCTTTCCCCAGCTGGCGGGGGCTGCCTGGACCGGCCCCCCCGCCCTCGGGGCGCTCGCTGTGCGCGTCCTGGAGTGTCCTCCTCCCCGGAGCCACCAGTGTCTGCTCCTTCAGCCCTCTGCGTCCGACTGGGGCCTGCGCGCCCACAAAACCGTGGCGAACGATGCTTTCTTTGTACGCATTCTGGATTACTCCTGTGGCGAGTGGATGGCTGCTGGAGGCGGCGGGGAGGCCGAGGCCCTGTGCAGGCCACGTCCACACACCCTCGTGGGAAGTGCTGGTCTGCCGAATGTGCGGTGGGCTCTGGAGGCCGTGCAAAGATGCATGTGGGGTACGTGGGCCTTGCCTGGCACCCGGGACCTCCCTGCTTGTCCAGTGTGCTTGGGTTCTCCAAGTGTGCCGTTGGTCTTCCAGAACTTTCCTACGTTCCCGAACTCTAGGAAGAATGCCCACCCCTCTTCTCCATCACTCCAGTCCTGCTCAGTCCAACGTACATTTTAAAAATTAAAAAAGTAATTTGAATTTTGGGGCACCTGGATGCCTCAGTGGCTGGAGCATCTGACTCTTGGTTTCGGCTCAGGTCATGATCTCAGGGTCGTGGGATTGAGCCCCATGTTGGGCTCCATGCTCCGTGGGGAGTCTGAGATTCTCTCCCTCTGACCCTCCCCCTGCTCATGCTCGCTCTCTCTCAAATTAATACACAAATCTTTAAAAAAATAATTTGAATTTTGATTAAGAAATCTCAAGGAAAAGGGGTGCCTGGGTGGCTCAGTTGGTTGGGCGACTGCCTTCGGCTCAGGTCATGATCCTGGAGTCCCGGGATCGAGTCCCGCATCGGGCTCCCTGCTCGGCGAGGAGCCTGCTTCTCCCTCTGACCCTCCCCCCTCTCATGTACTCGCTCTCATTCTCTCTCTCTCAAATAAATAAATAAAATCTTAAAAAAAAAAAAAGAAATCTCAAGGAAAAGACAAAGAAGGTCAAAATGGTATGTTTGATTCATTGCAAAATACTGAAAAATGTCCTCCCACATTCCTTACCCTCCTCAGGAGCCTGCCTGTTCTTCAAGACCCAGTGCACCCCAGGGCCTTTGCTGTTTCCCTGCTAGCCTGTCTGCCCCGCGCCCCCTCACCTCCTGGGTCCTCTCCTCGAGTGTCGGTGCTGTCTGCCTGCCCTCGGCGCTTCTAAATCAGACCGTCCCCGGCACCCCCACCCCCCGTGTGTCTTGTTTCTTGTCTGACTCAACCGCACGAATGGAGGACCTGGGTCATAGTTGGGGCTGCCGTGCAGGACGCACAGACAGTGCAGCACGGCTGGGCTCTGGGGGGGCCTCTCCCTGGTGTGCAGACGGCCTCCTGGGGCAGAGAGAGAACCAGCTCTGGGGCCTCCTCCTCTCCTAGAAGGACCCCAGGCCCACCCTCGTGAGCTCCTCTCCTCCAAACACCACCGTGCTGGGGTTAGGGCGTCGGCGCGTGAAGCTGGGGGACGCGAGCCTTGAGACCGGTGCCCGGCTCAGGTGCACTGCTCTGCGCGTGCTGATGGTGCGAGTGGTGCCTCGGGGCAGCGTGCCGGGGTCCCCGTTCTCCCACCCTGCTGCTGCCCAGCGGGGAGGCGAGTCCAGGGCACCTGCAGCGGGGCTGGAGCGCGGTCCTAGAAGGGCCGGCCTACTGCCTGTGGCCTCCACGAGGGAAATCTGCCTTCTTTCTTGGACAGCCCTCACGAGCTCTCCTACGCTCGGTTTTCCCTAGTTCCGCGCTGACGTGTCCAGCCGTGCATTTCTGGGGCTTGTGGGTCGATGGGTTCAGCGAGTCCCAGGAAGCTCTCCACGGCCGCGTCTCCAGGCGCGGCTTTCTCCCGCTCTCCTCTTTCCTCCTGGACGCTACAGAAAGCGCTGGGCTCTCCACCGTGCCCACTGCGTCTCCCTCTGCCCGCCGCCTTCCATCCGGTCTCCGTCCTCACGTCTTTCGGGACCTGTATTCTGTTCTGATCTGTTGGCTACTTTGCTGTTTCCCTTTTCAGTTGTCAGGTCCCTGATTCGGTAACAGCAACTGAGGGGCAGAGTAGCGGCCCTGAAGATGTGCGAGCCCCAGCCGATCGCCAGTGAACACGCCGTCTACGGAAGGCACTGGCAGGTGCAACCCGGTTACGGGTCTCGAGCTGGGAGGTGACCCTGGGTTACCCACGCGGGTCTGATGGCACCACCGGGTCAGAGAAGGAGCCGTGACGATGGGCCGCGGGGCTGCAGCCACGGGACGCGGCGCCTCCAGGAGCCGGAGCGGGCAGCGAGCCGATCCCCGCCGGAGCGGCCTTGGCTTTGGCCCCGTGAGAGCCCCGCGGCGTCTCCCGCGGAGCCCAGAGGATGCACTGCGCAGCGGTAAGCCCCGGGGCAGCTCGTTAGTGCTTCTGTAGGGAACTGAGAGCGTCCCTGAATTTCAGCTCGTGTGGTTCCTACGCGGGTGTTTCAAACACGCACATTTCACTTTCCTGGTGTCTAGTTTCTGGTCCAGACTGTCCCACATGTTGGCTGTTCCCACCGTGGGGTCTCAGGGTCTGTCTCCACGTGTGTTGCTTTGGCCGGGTTTGTTCATGCAGCTCTGCCCTGTGTGTCTGCTGCCGTTGTGTGTTGGGCATTTTATTGGAAAGGGTGTTTGCAACATAGTCTGAGGCCTGCGACGTTGCCTTCCAGACCGTAGTGGGAGTCGCTCTGCTGGGCACCTGCAGGCGCAGTCCCGGGGGTGCAGGGCAGACTGCAGGGGTGCTCCCGGGGGCCCCCGTGTGGGGCAGGCCTGCCTCCGGTGCTCTGAGCCCGGGGCCTCCGAGCCGGCCCCCACAGCAGACCAGCTCCCGGTGCTGGCCCCGGTCTCCGCCCCGTAATGCCCTGCGCTTGTTACCTCCTTGGTGACATCAGTGAAACATCAGAAAACGCGGTTTTCCTCGTTCTGAGCCGTCTTCCATGTGAGGAGGCCACCTGGCTGCCGTGGGGAGGCGGCTGGTCCGCGGTGAGCGCTCCCAGTGCAGAGTTCATGCCCGCAGTGGCCACGGGCTCCCGGGCTCCTGCCCTGAGGAAGCCCCCAGAAGCCGGCCCGCTGGTGGTGGGCGGCCTGTGGGAGGAGCCGAGTGACCAGAGTGGGGCACTGACTGAAGCTGACCCCACGCCCCCCTTCTGAGCTCGGACCACGGCATTCCATTGAGGGCTTCGCAGGGCGGCCGAGGGGCAGTTTAGGAATTTGGCTGGGGGGCCAGGCGGACCCGGGTTTGGTCCCGGACGCCCCGTGCAAGAGTGTGTGTGCGGTAAACAGAACCCGTTCTTATTACTGCCGCGTGGCGCCCAGAGCGGGACCGTCCCGAGTCCTCGAGGGCCCGGTGCTGTGACAGTAGGAGACGCTTTCTACGGTGTCTTCCGAGGGCTACCCACCCGCCCCACACCCCGATGACCAGCACTGGGTGCAGCCGCCGGCCGGGGACGCGGGGACGGGTCCGGGCCTCTGAGCGGCACTGAGGTGACGTGTGAGCCCCCAGGGCTCCGCTTTCATCCTGCTGGGGAGACGCGAGTCCGGACGAGTCGTGAGCTGCCTCATTAGCGATGGCACATGGCGACGTCGCTCCCGGTGCTTTACCCTGGAAACCAGAGTCACACTCGGAACGTGTCCAGCTCCCTCCCCTTCAGCCACCTGGAGATTCAATCACTCACTTGTCTGGCGAGATCCTATCTGCCCGCTCGAAGCCACTGGCCTGCCCCCAGCTTTCTCTGCCTGCGGCGGGGGGCGGGGGTGACTCACACAGCCGCAGAGTCGAGTGGGGCTAGACGGCCACACACACGGGCGCACACACACACGCCCAAGTACACACGTGTGCACACATGCACACACATACCCATGCCACACGCATGCACACCCACGCACACGGGCGCACACTCAGACCCGTCCCACATGGGCGTGGGCTCACGGCCCCCATGCGTAGACGCGCACGCACACACGGGCGCGCACTCACGCACACCAGGTACGCACATGCGTGCGTGCACACACAGTTGTGAGCTGCGGCTTCCCCAGGTGCGGCTGGGCAGGGGCAGGCCAGCATGTTGAGCTGCTGCTCTGCAGGCAGTGGGCCACGGGAGATTTAAGGAGCCAGAGCGGCGTGTTTGCAGTGGCGGGCGGGTGGGGCAGCAGGCAGAGGCCGGGGCCAGCAGGGAGCTGCGGGCGAGGGGTGGCCGGGCTATGGGAGCACCGTGAGGATGTGAGGATGCGGTGGTGGACGCATCGGAGAGAGCTTCAGGGCAGAAGCAACAGGATTTGCCAGCGGGTCAGAGGACAGAGGAGAGGGGGCGGGCTTGCTGGCTGGAGCTGCGGGGCAGGCGGGGGGACAGCGGGATGGGGACAGGCTGGGGGCAGTGTGGCCTGTGAGGTGCCACAGGACAGGCCTGTCTGCTTGGGCCCCAGGCCCCTCCTCCCCT
The DNA here is from genome assembly GCF_011800145.1 of Mirounga leonina. Lineage (NCBI taxonomy): Eukaryota > Metazoa > Chordata > Mammalia > Carnivora > Phocidae > Mirounga > Mirounga leonina. The sequence goes on from NW_023270699.1 coordinate 1,807,177, forward strand.
GCTTTGGCGGTCTCCCTGTGTCCACTGCGTGCGGTTGGGCGGGACATGGGAGCGGGTAACCACGCCTCGTCCACAAGGGCTGTACCGCCTGGCGTGCGAGCCCTGAGCCCGGGTCCCGGGGATAGACCGCCCCAGAGCACATTCCCCTCTCAGGATGGAGTCCCGGCAGCTCTGTGACCTGGAGCCTTCCGCCCACCTCAGCCCGGCCGGGGAGCTTTGTCCCTTCCAGCCGGGGAGCCCGCCGCTGACCCCTCTGCAGCGCTCACCCCAGGAGTTGGGAAGCACAGGCGTCCTGGGTTCAAAGGACGATGGCCGCTAAGAGGCGCAGGTCCTGTCAAGCAAAACTGCCTGGAGTGTGTTACGAGTCGCTGCTGGAGGGGCCTGGGTTTCACTGGACGTTCTTCCTTCAGCGCCCACCGTCGTCAGCCTGAGATGTCCTGTGGATTCCACGGGAACGCTGCCTGCCGGGCTCTGCTTCCCTGGGGATGTTCTCTGCCCCGTGTGTCCGTCCCCGTCCCCGGGGCTGGCACGGCACCAAAACGGGCAGGTGCACTCCAGGGAGCCGCGGCTGGGTCACCGCTGTTCCTCGCGGCCGTCACCCTCGGTGCCCATGCCCCAGCTGTGCTCTGTGAACGCGGCCTGGCTGGTATTTAAGCCTCCCTTACGTGACTCCTCCCAGCCACGGTGGGGTAAGGAGCTCACGCGCCTTCAGGGACAAGGCGCTCTGGTATCAGGACGAGAAGCCAACAGGGCTGTGTTGCCTATGGTCAGGGTGTCTGGGCGCCCACACATCCCTCGGACAGACCGTGCAGAGCGCGGAGAGAACCTGCTCGGTCACAGCTGCATTCACGGGCAGAGACATCCGTGGGACACCATGGGCCACGGTTGTGTCACGTGGTTTGCCCCTCAGAGCCACACGGGCTCTTGGTGAGGCTTCGGGCAGCCTCGCTCCCGGCCCCTCGGGTGCTCGGGACCAGTGAGAGCCGGGGCTCCTGCCCCAGACTGGGGTCCGGGTCCTGGGGGAGGCACGGCGTGGGGAGCTTCGGGGGAGCCCCAGATCCAGAGCAGGTGGGCTGTCCAGCCCAGGCATCAGCCACTCGTCAGTGGGGCAGGGACATGCATGATGCATGTGCTCCACACGAACGTGTCCTGCTCAGCCCGGTGGTGCAGGGGGAGCCCGCTGTCAGACTGTGGCATGAGATTTTGGAAAGATCTGACAAAACGCTTCAGACCTCTCGGACGGGGCGGCCTGTGCTGTTGCTAGACACCTGCTCCCGAGCCTCAGCCACCAGGCCTAAGGACTGTTTTACTTGAGGGTCAGGCGCCTCTAGGTGCTGGGAAGGCTGCTGAAACACAGACATTGCAGAGTGCAGCCCGCAGCACGGCAGGTGGCCGGATCGGGTGGCGATGTTTCACCGGGGGGCACCTGGGGGGCAGTGGTGTAGGCTGTCCTGGCCAGGTGGGAGTTCCTGGGACAGGCCTGGGAGGCGTTGGGGTCCTCTGGGTCAGCAGTGAGTGTCCCGTGTCTGGAGACCCCTGGCCTTGTGGACGTGGGAGCCTGAGCACTGCCTATCCTGCTCCCGGCCTTCCTTGTTCAGTGGCCGCAGGCAGGGCTCTGGGATGGAGCCATGGGGTGACGGGTCCCAGGGGGTGAGGGCCCCTGAGATACTGCTGTTGTGGAAAGAATCCTCCTGGGCCCAGAGCCAGGAGCACAAGCGTGCCCCCTCAGCCTCAGAGTAACCTCAGCGGCTGGGGCGCCCGCATCACAGCCAGGCCAGGCCCCACCCTGCGCCCACCCGGTGGCCACGGCGCCCCAGCACCCCACAGCGGGAGGCCCAGGAAGGGCGGCGTGCTGACCACGGATGGCCATTCTCTGGTCGGTGGCCTTTGAACGGCTGTGCAGACTGGTGGGGGCGCGCCAAGATGTCGCTAACAAGGTTGTGGGCGGGCGGTGGGATGGAACCCACTGTGGCACCAGCTAGTTTGTTTTTGAGATAAAATGTGTATAAAACCAACCACTGTAACGTGAACAGCTCAGTGGCATGTAGCACATTCACACTGCTGTGCAGCATGGTCTGTTAGTTCCGGAACATTTCCATCACCGCGTGCTCTCCCCTGGCCCCCAGTCATCCGCTCTCTCCCACCATGTTCGGGTCGGTTCGTGGAAACGAAATCCCACGCTCTCTGCTCTTGGGGTCTGACCTCTCTCACCAGCATGGCTTCCAGGCTCGTCCTCCTCCCCCCAAGCACGGTTTACAAACAACTAACTGCCTCGGGGGAAATGCAAGTGGAGCGTGGCCTCCGGGCAGGGGCTGGGCCTCAGGGAAGCGGTTCTTGACCTTCTTTTGTGGTGTCCAGCTCCCTGACCTCTCTGGAGCGCGGTGTTTTCCCGTCCACGGCTCTGTGTGCCTGTGGGTCTGGGGGACTCGGACTTTCTGTTGAAGTTGTCCCCCTGGCTCCTGAGACCCTCCTCATCCGCAGTCTCCCCTTGCCGGCCCCCAGCACCGCTGAGAGGTTCCCCGAACCCACAGCTGTCCTTCCCCAGCATCAGAGGAACTCCCAGAGTCGGGGTGCAGCCTGAGACTTTACCTTGCTAGTGAGCTCCCAGCTGATGCCTCTGGCCCAGGGAGGACCACCTGCACGGGGAGGGGGCCACGGGTGCTGGGACACAGTAGGCATTCTTCTCTGAGAAGTGCTCTCTTGCTGAGACAGGGGTTTGGATTTTCCTGTAGTTGGCGTGTCCTTGACTGACGGTGATATCACAGTCACATTGGTAATAGTGGCCTCGGCCACGGGAGCACTGTGACAACGGGCGATGCACCTCGTTTGAACCAGAACTGACACTGCACTGCTGTTAGCGTGATCTGAGTCAGGTCAGTGTCTGGTAGGACCGAACGGGCAGCTCACGGTGGCAGACAGCTGACAAGGAGAAGGGCTCATGCGCAGTCGGAAGGGGCCGTGGGTTACAGCGTCCGTGCTGGTTGTCTGCTGCCCTCTAACGTGTTACCCCAAACTCGGCAGTCTAAGACAGCCACTGTGTGTCCTCTCCTCCCCGAAGACCAAGGACCCTGGGGTGGCTCAGCTGGGTGGTTGTGGCTCGGGGCGTCTCAAGGTTGCCGTCAAGGTGTCGGCTGGGCAGCCTCATCTGAAGGCTCGACCGGGGCTGCAGGGTCTGTCACGAAGATCCCCCTGCAGGCTGGCTGTCGCAGTGCTGGCTGTCGGCTGGGTGTGCACCCAGTAGGAGAGCCTGGGCTGCTTTACTGGGGAGGGAGAAATGGGAGAGGAGAAGAGAGGGAGTTCTGGTGTGTGTCCTTGTCCTGTGCATCACTGGTCCATCAGAAGTACAATGTGAGCCCTCCAACCTCCTCCTCCTGGAAGCTGTGCAAACGTGCAGCAGACAGGAGGCTGTGGAGAGACATGGGGCAGAGCGGTGTGGGTGTGGGGATGAGGGGCAGGGAGGACACGAGAGGTGTTCTGCCAAGTGCCATTTGGATGCGTGAATCTCCTAGTGCTGACATACCTGGATGGGCAAGGGCCGGGGCACAGAGAGACCCCTATGGCCGTCTTGGAGTTCTTCCTGGCATTGTCCACACTCACACAGGACTGTCCCTGGAGCTGTACATCCTCAGGCAGGTGCCGGGGCAGAAAAGGTGGGAACTGCCCATGGGCTGCCTGCACAGCCTCCCGCTGTGGCCCCAGCAGCCCCTTGTCACAGCACACCCTCCCCTTACAGCTCCAGGGATGCGTCTGTCCCTGAAGCTCCAGGGGACTTGGGGATCTCTTGTCTGGGTGTGAGTGTCCCCATTCCCTCTGCTGCTGTCTTGCTGAGGTCACTGCTGCCTTCTCTGCAGGACTGTGTATGGCCTCAGCCCATCCAGCACCCCTCATCTTTGCCCTGCTAGCTGCTGTGTGCTGGCCGTGACACCCATGCCAATCGGGGGAGTCAGGTCCAGCCTCCTGGCTCCAGGGCAAGAGAGGGCTTGGCTGCAGGATGGGTCTTCCTTACTTTGTGTGGGCTGGGTGGGAAGATGACATTGGCCGGCCCTTGTGGAGGGGACTGGGCAGCTACACTCAGCAGTCTCTGCCTGAGCCCAGCCACTCTGCTCACTCGGTGCCGTCAGGCTCGGGCTGGACCTTGATGCTTAAAATAGATTGTTTTGAGTAGGCGATGTGTGTGCACGGCTTAAAGCTGCATGGAGTGACACTGAGCTCCTCCCGCGTGTGTCTGCCAGATGCCCGCTTTGTGCACGTTCAGCAGCTGGCGGACCAAGACGCCCACGGTCCCTGTTCCTCTTGATCACCTGTCTGGGCTCTTGTGCCACGGACAGCCTGCAGCTGTGCCTCCGTCCTCTCAGGGGCTGTCCTGTGTCCCTCACATGGATGTCCCAGCCACTCTCAAGGCCCTTCCTGACTCACAGTCGCCTTGTGTCCCTCTCCTGCTCTTGGACACAACATCGCCCTCATGGCCTTGCTCACATGTCTCTCTGCAGATGCGGGAGTGAATCTGTGACAATGTCCTACATGGGATTAGCTGGGTCAGAAGGGATTGCTGTTCTGAATCCTGAGAGACTAACCACGTGAGCCACGCTGCCGCCAGATGGGCGTCGCCCCACAGCGCCCACGGCAACGCTGCTGCGGTCCACCTTCCCCACCATTGGTGGTGAGCTCGTAAGGCCTCTTCTGGACCTTCTGGTGAACGGCAGGATGAGTCGCTCCTGCATGTTCTCTGCTGAGAGCATCTGTCTCCTCCTCTCTCCACCAGGCACCCTTGCTCATCCTTCAAGCCCTGGCTCACGCACCTTCTCTTCCAGAAAGCCTCCCCAGAGCACGCGAGGTCTCCCCTCCACCTTTGTGCACAGACTCCTCCATCCCAGGGGGTCGTCCAGCGGAAGGGGGCTGCCTCTGCTTCCCACGTGGGGGGACTGTGCTGGCCTGGGGCGTCATTTATTTCCCATGTCCTTCTAGAAACATCTTCCTTTACTGTTCAAAATGCTTTATCTGGAATATGACACCTTTTAAACTTATTTCCCCCAAAATCACTCTTGACACTGTGTTTTTGACCAAAGTGAGAAAAATACAGAGGCCATGTGGTGGCGGTGTGTTGTCTGCAGTCTGGCCGAGCAGCGGTGTGCAAGGGAGGGTCCCCTCTTGCTCGCCTCCCACACACCTGCAACCCGGCCTGCTTGGCCTTCAGAGGGTGTCTGTGTGTCTGTGCTGTGCCCAGACGTCTGCCCTGGACATCCCAAATCCTCCTCTGCCCCCAAGTCTCAGGTCATGTGCCCCACCCTGCTCAAAGCCTCCCTGGCTCCCTGTTACTCTGGAGTAAGACCTCAATCCCTTCCCTGGCCCACAAGGATGAAGGCCCTGCAGACTCCTGCCCCCCCTTGGCCCCTCCCCCTCTCCCTGGCCCCTCCCCTCTCATCCTGCCCCTCCCCCTCTGTCCCTCCCCCTCTCATGCTGTCCCTCCCTTTCCCCCAAAACCTCCCCTGTGCCCCTCCCCCTCCCCTCTGCCCCTTCCCCACCACCTGTCCCTCCCCCCTCTGCACCTGCCCTCTCCCGACTCCCTCCTCCCCTCCCCCACCACCTATCCCTCCCCCCTCTGCACCTCCCTTCTCCCCACCCCCTCCTCTCTCCCCCTCCCCCTCTGTCCCTCCCCCACAACTGTCCCTCCCCCACCCCTCGCCCTCTCCCCGCCCCCACCACCTGCCCCTCCCCCTCTCACCCCCTTCCCAACTCTTTTCTGTAAACTTTAGCCTTGCTCCCCTTGTTTCACTGCCTCCCCTATCAAGTCACTTCTGTGGGTGTCTTGCTCTAATCCAGCCCCTCCATTACTCTCTGCTTCCCATGCAACCCTCCCCTCCCCTCCCCTTCCCTCTGAGACCTTGGTTTCCATCATCCACTGGGACCAGGCTATGGCTCCATACCAGCCCAGAAAAGGCTTGTGGGCTGGAGGTGTGGGTCCCCGCAGGCCACCTAAGCATGCGGTGCCCATGCCTTCCTGTGGATGCAGTGGCCCCAACCTTACCAGCTTGGCCCTCAGAGGTGCGGCCTCCTGCACCTTGTCCCCCCGCCCTGCTCACTCCTGTGCGAGCACCTTGGTGAGTGATGAGATGGAGGGCCAGGGGCTCTGGGCTGGCACTCGGTGGGACGCCCTGCAGGGAGGGGCGCATGTGCCTAGGGCCTCTCTGTGGCTCCGGAGGATGGAGTTGGGATGTTGGTGGTCCCAGGGACCCAGGGATGTGGCAATAGGGCGTGACACACAGCCCCAAGGTGAGGCTTTCCTGGGGAGCCCTGGAGGCTCAGGGACGAAGCCCACAGTTGGAGTAAGGCCCCTGCTCCCTCGGAGAAGCCCCTGGCACTTTCCGCTTGGCTGCCCAGGCTGGACTTTGTGACCTTTGAGGTCAGTCAGTACAAGTACCCACAGTTCTTGCTGGTCACCTACTGCAGGTTGAGTTGTGGCCCCCCAAAACATGTTGGAGCCCTAATCCCCAGTTCCTGCAAATGTGACCTTGTTTGGAGACTGGGTCATCGCAGACGTAATGAGTTAAGACGATTTCAGACTGGAGCAGGTGGACCCTAATCCAGTGGCTGTGTCCTTACGTGGAGGCCGAGTGAAGACACAGGGAGAAGCCACGTGACGATGGAGACACAGCGCGGGCTGATGTGGCACAAGCCAGGGGACCCTGGAGCCCCCGGAGCTGGACGAGGCAGGACGGATCCTCCCCCAGAGCCTTCAGAAAGGGCAGGGCCCTGTGCGCCCTTGATCTGGGACATCCGGCCTCCAGAATGTGGGAGGACAGACCTCCATTGTTCCAAGCTGCCCTGCATGCATTCATTTGTCCAGCAGCCCCAGAAAGCGAATACACCTGCCATCTCAAGTCATCCAGGCCTACTTGGGGGAGAGAACTAGCACCTCAATCCCCCATGGCGCCTGCCTTGGGTTGTGCCCCCCAGGACCCCCTTGGGGGGTGGAGACCCCGAGAACTCTGCGGGCACATGACATGCCTGATGGAGACACTCTGCTCCCCTCGCTGCGGACGAGCCCCACTTCAGCTTTGGGTTGGCTGACAGCAGGAGGGAGGGTCGTCTGCGGGTTCTGCCCGCCGTCCGTCTTGGGTCAGAGCCAGAAAACACAGCCTGTCAATGTTGGGTTGCTGTCAGAAGGCAGGGCCTCTGTGGGGTAAACAAGCCTGGGGAGCGCTGGGGGCGCCGGGGGATGTGTGCTCTGTGCAGCTGGACGGGAGTGCTGGAGCCCCGACCGCCCCTGAGCAGGTCTGGGCCCGGGAGCTCCGAGGCTGTCTCGCGCTCTCCAGCCCAGACTGCACCCCCACGTGACCCGACTTTCAGATCGTGTCAGCGACACCGTCCAGCGGGCCTCAGGGCTCCTGCATCCCACACAGAGTTCCTGGGCCCCCAATCCGTCCTGCCTCCTGGAACATTAACTCTCCGCCACTGAGAAGACAGGAGAAACCCACAGCCCTGGCCCCTCCAGGACCAAGGAGCCCTTGCCAGGCGGGTACACGGGCCAGCCCACGGGGGGCTGAGGCAGTGGGGCCCGACCCGCCTCTTGTACCTGCTCTGCCTCTGCTCCAAGGTGCCCGGCGGCCTGCTACCCTGGAGGGGCTGCTCCTGCCGTGGCCCCAGGCCTCCGCTTCTGGGACGGGGCCTTGAGACCCAGGGCCCGGCCCCAGTGGTGCCAGGCTGCCGGGCCTGAGAGCAGGAGAGGGAGGCGCCCTGGGCAGGGGACGTCCTGGCTTTGCTCAGAGCCAGAGGTGGGGAAAGGGTCAGCTCTGCACGGGGGTCGGGGGTGGGGGGGGCGGTCCCACGCACCCAGGGGGCAGTTCCCCTCCTAGTACCGAACCCAAGGTCAGCGGCCCATCGCTTGAAAGGGACTCAAGAGACGAGTTTGGATTGGAAAGGAATTTGAGCTCTACTGAGGAGGCCGGCTCCCTGGGAGAAGGCGGACTCTTGTCCCAAACCCGAGACTCCAGGGTTTCTGCCAGGCCCACACAGGGTGCTCAGCGGCTGCAGCCTTCTCGGTCACATGCAGACCGGGGGTGCGGGCTACAGAGTGGTCTCAGTGCTGGGGGCTGGGCCGGGGGGTCCGGTTCTTGTGACGTGCAAGAGGACCCTGTTCTTTCTGCAAAGGGGGCCCGGGTCTGCAGGTGCACAAAGGGAGGTCTGTAAGTCATTTGTGTGCCCTGAAAAACATTGTGCTAAAAGATTGCTGGACGAATCGGAAAGCCGAGGCAGCTTCAAACAGGCTTGCTGGTCTCTGTGGCCGGAACGTTCTGGTCCTTCTCTCCTCGGGGCCCGTGGTCCGCAAATCTCAAAGTCAGTAAATTCTGTTACAGGTCAAGGGCCTTAGCCAGCAAGGAGTGTGTCATCACGAAGCAAGTGAACCCTTGCAAGGGGCTGGAGTGCTGCTCAGGAGAGGGGCACCGCGGCGTCCCCCGGACCCAGCAGTGTCGGGTGGGCTCTGTGCTTCTGGAAGCTTGTCCGGTCCACTGTAACGCCAGCTGTGAGGAGGGGACAGAAGAGAAGCGTGTGTCTCCCCGTGCGCTGGCTCATGTCGTGTGTGTGTGTACCTTGTATGGTGTGTGTGTGTGTGCATCGTGTGTGCGTGTGCGTGTGCGCCGTGCACACAGTTCTTGCTGCTCTACACCACGATGCCAAGTGATTCTGCCGGGAAGATTATGGAGTTTTCATTTCCTCCTTTTTCTCATCAGAATGTGATGAAGTTTCAACAATGCACCTATTTTTACTTGTGTAATAAAAATAAAGTTATTTTTAAAAGCAAATGTGTGTCTAAGTGATGTCGCTTATTTGCTGGGGATAATGGCCTAGGGCTGTGGCGGACGCAGCCCGAGCTCCCTGGCCCGTCAGCCCTGACCGCGGGGAACAAGCTGCAACACTCGGTGGCCTTTCTGTCCCTGTTCTTCTAACAGATCAAACAAGACGCGCGCGCATTGTGGTCAGACGGCGCAGAAAGTGGGGGCTGGGCACCTGCGGGCACCTCAGACCCGCACGGGGAGAAACGCAGCTCTGCGGATTGGGGGGCCGGCCCCACGCGGGGTCTGAGGTGCTCCCTCTCCCCCACCCCGCCCAAAGCACGCTCCGCGAGGACCAACGTCCAGCGACCGTGTTGCGGGCTCGGTTCCCGATGTCCGAAGAGCATTAGCACCACCGTGTGCTTTATGTATCTACTTTATTTTAAAGAATGACACCTTGGCTCTTCTAGGCTGAGTTGTGTCCCCAAGTCGTCTATCGGAGTCCTGGCCCCCCGGACCTCAGAGGGACGGTCTTTGGAGTCCGGGTCTTGGAGGGGTGACAGGTTAAATGGGGTCGCCGGGTGGGCTGGCGTCCTCATAGAGGAGGCGGCGAGGACCCAGGCTCGGGGAGGAGAAGCACTGTGCTCCTCGTGGGTCTGGCGCCGCTCCTCCCGCGGCCCCAGGCCCTCCCCATCTCTCCCTCTTCCTTGGCTCCCACTCCCCCTCCCTTCCTCAAGCTCTTCCTCGCCCCCCCAGGCTCCCCGCTCTGCTCCGTCTGTCTGGGCGCACTGCTGGCCGTCCCCAGGGGGCTGGCATCTGTCCGGCAACCCCTCCTCGCCCCTGGGGCCGGAGGTCGTGCACTGCTGGGCTTGCGCACCGCCTGGTGCGGGGCCCCTCTCCCAGCCCCCCGGCACCGGCCAGCTCAGTGGCGCTGGCCCTCGGTGGCCGCCGCCCAGCGCCCTGCCGTCCAGACCGACTGAGCGCGGGGAGGACCCGCAACTCTGCTGGAAAGCCCCACAGCCAGCCCGGCAGCCGAGGGGCCCCAGGGTCTCGGGCCCCAGAGCCTGCGCCCCCCCCCCCCCCCCCGGGCCCGGGTACTGCACTGAGGCCCCACCGCGCGGCCAAGCGCGCGTCGCACGCGTGGCAGCTCCTGGAGGAGCGGGCGGAGGGCAGCGGGGAGCTCGCGGGCCGCGCCCAGACGCGGGAGCCCGAGGAGCAGGAGGGGAGGAGGGGGGCGGCGGCGCAGGGGCTCGCGCGGGACAGCGGGACGGCCGGCCCCTCCAGGGCGCCAGCACCTCGGGGACAGGGTGGAGCTGAAGCAGTTCTCAGAGCGCTCAAGACCCCGACGGTGAGAAGGGCCGCCGGGGCAGATGGGAAGGGACGGCGCCGAGCCCCCGCCCCTCGGGCCGCCTCCCCGCCGGCACGCAGGGCGCGCGCAGCCCCCGGGCCCCCAGGCGCGGGCGCTCGGGCCGCGCGCCCCTCCGGCCTGCCCTGGGGCGCCGCGGGGGAGCGCGCGCATGCCCAGAGCCCGGCCTCCCGCTCCCTCCCCGAGGGGCGGGGCTCGGCGGAGGGAGGCGGCCCGCGGGGTGTGCGGGGCCGGGCGCGGGGCGGGGGCGCGCGCCGCCCCAGCGCGGGCCCCGGGCGATTCGCGGCGGACGGCGGCGTCTTTGTTCTGCCGGCGGTGCGCGCGCGCGCGGGGCTCCCGGCGGCCCCGAGGCCGGTGCCTAATTACGGCTCTGCCCGCGCCCGCCCCGCGCGCCTTTGAAGTGGGTGCCCCTGCGCCGGCGGCGCGCACCCCGCTAATTGCAGCTTCCCCCCGGGCCCGCTGCTGGTTGCTAAGCTTCCCTGCGTCTTTTCAGCAGGTTGTTTGGGAAATTACAATGCAGCGCCCAGGAGAAGGTAAAACCTATGCTTTTATGGCGTTTAGATTAATGTGGGTTCAGCTGTAAAGAATGTTAGGAACATGCTTTGCCTGGAGGTGGGAACGGGTGCCCTGGGCAGGCTGCAAATGACAGGCTTGGCGAAGGGGCGGCAGCGGGTTTGTCAGGGGGCCACAGAGCAAAGGTGCCCCGCGCCCTCCTCCTGCCTCTGGAGCTCGGCCCAGAGCACACAGCCCTCGCTGCTTGGCCCCCTCTGCGCCCGCTTTCCTTGTCTAACCAGTTAATAAGACTAACTGGAGCGGCGTCTGGGCGGCCCAGTCGGTGAAGCGTCTGCCTGCGGCTTGGGTCATAATCTCAGGGTCCTGAGATCGAGTCCCGCCTCGGGCTCCCTGCTCCGCGGGGAGTCTGCTTCTCCTTCTGCTTGTGCCGCTCCCCCGCTTGCAAGCTCTCTCTCGCAAATAAATAAATAAAATCTTAAAAAAAACCTAACTTGAGTGATTACGAGAATGTGCTTTGGATACAGGAAACAGGCCCAAAGCCACTTAGTGGGGGAGGCAGGGAAAGGTTTGGTTCTCCAGAAGGAAGCTCAGCGGGGGGGCCTTTAGAACCGGCTCCTCCAGCTATCCATGCGCTTCTAGAAATCACCACTTGGCTTACGACGGAGGGTTTGGTGTTCCTGAAGTCACCGTCAGCGTGCCTCCCTCTCTGCGTGCTCCTGCTCTGGACAGAGGCTCCCCTCAGCCCGCCCCCGTTTGCTCTCCAAACACCCCCGGGAGGTCCGCCGCAGCCAACCTGGCTGAGCCCAGCGCCTTCCGAGGGAAACTCCAGGGCCCTCCGTGAACCGCAAATACGACAGCCTCCTGAGGCCTTGGAGGGGCTTGTCTGGGTGGAGTCCAGGCTGAGGAGTCTCTCAGAAGCTCTGGGATGTTATTACAGGGCAGAATCGTGTAGAAAACAGCAAATAAATGCCTAAGGCATGTCATAACCTGCTCAGGGAACGGAGGGGCCCCTGGAAACAGATCCTACCATCTGAATCCACATAAAGGGCCCACAGTGAGGGTCCTGAGAACCTTTAAGTGGTTTCCACTTAAAGTTTAAGAGAAACTTCCCCCCTAAATGGACGTTACACGGAACACTGTGCAGATAGGTAAACGCAGAACTCCTGTTTGCAGACAGGTCAGCGTCCAGAGCCTCACTTTCCCAGCTCAACTTCCTGCCCCTCCTCCCCCTCTTCCTCCTCCTCCAGC
>NW_023270699.1:1819084-1868989 GCF_011800145.1 Mirounga leonina
GCCCCTCCTCCCCCTCTTCCTCCTCCTCCAGCTCAACTTCCTGCCCCCCCCCCCCCCCCTCCTCCTCCTCCAGCTCAATTTCCCGCCCCTCCTCCCCTCTTCCTCCCCCAGCTCCATTTCCTGCCCCTCCCTGCCCCCTGTGCCTGGAAGGGAAGTTAGGAAGCACTGCTCCTACTTTAGTAGTCCCAGTTCTCCAGGGAAACGGAGCCATGTATCTACTGACAGAGCCTGGGAGAGTCTAAGGAACCGCCTCATGTGACTGGAGGCCAGCAATCCATGGTGACATTTGCAGAGAGGGCTGGCGGGGGGAGAGCCAGGGAGAGCTGATGCTGCTGATCCAGTCTGAAGACAGACTTCCGGCAGAATTCCTCCCTTGAAGGGCCCTTTCTCATAAGGCCCTTAGCAGATGGGGCAAGGCCCACTCGTGTTGCCGCGGTGGATAGCCAGGCGCACCCAGAGCGCCCTGGTTTAAACGGTCGTCTCATGGAAGAACAGGCCTCCACGGCAGCACCCAGGCGCTCTTGCCCTGCGGCCCAGCCAAGCTGACACAGAATTAACCCTCACACTGGCAAACTTTGAGCATCATTCATTTCCCAAATGAAGGCATTTTCTCCCGGGATGTTTCTGGCGGTCTCTGAGCCTGAGACCCGGCTGACTGGCGCCTGTCCTGCGGTGTGGACGCAGCTGGGGTCCCGCAGATCGTTTAGCTCAGTGGTGAAGAAGCATTTAGGAGGAGAGGCAGGCAAGGGGATGAACTGGGTATCAGGCTTGAACTGGGGTGAGTTCATCGGTAGGTTCTGAGGTTCTCACCATGTGCTGCTATTTCAGGACTGGCTCCAGTGTGTCCTCTTTTGTGCCGCTTTCCCCAACTCCCCAGAGGGAGAGCTCCTGCAGGCTCTCCCGGTACTTTCCGTGTCAGGCGCAGGCGTCCAGTGGGTGAAAGCTGAGACGGGTGGTGGGGACGTCAGGTGCTGTGGGCGCAGACCGCGAGCTGCCCCGGGGGAGCCGGGAGGGCCCGCCTGGGCTTCTCCTGTCCCTGCCGCCTGGGGGAGGAGGAGGGGAGTTGGTTGTGGTGGGGGCAGAGGGCCAGGGTCGGGTTCCTGGCCCCAGTGCGTGTGTCCGCAGCAACCTCAGCTGGCTCGCTGCCAAGGAACATCACTCAGGACTTCAAGAGCCTTGTGCCAAGAACCCCAGAGGGTGCAGTTGGGCGCCCCCTCACACTAACAGCTCCCTCGCCCCAGTTCTGTGGGTTCTGACCCGAGACCCCCCAGGCCAGCGGCAGAGGACTGTTCATTCCTTACAGCAGGGGCCGTGGGCAGGGGCCGCGTTTCTGCACCGATTTCCACGGGGGACACAGCACATGCGGTGGCCTGTAGCGCAGGGAGGAGCCTGGATTTTATCAAAGGCAGGGTGTTCGCTTGTGGGGGCCGCCATCAGAAAGCTTAGCAAGCAGCAGTTCATTGTGTCCTTGTCTGGAGCCTGAAGCCCCATCTCCAGGTGTTGCCAGAGCTGCTTCCCTTGGGGCCCCGAGGGGGACTCTGCCCCAGGCTCCCCCCTGCTGTGCCTGCTGGCCGCTCCCTGGTTCCATGGCTGGCCTCTCTGGGGTTCGGTGGCTGGCCTCTCTGGGGTTCCATGTCTGGCCTCTCTGGGGTTCCATGGCTGGCTGCTCTGGGGCTCCGTGGCTGGCCTCCCTGGGGTTCTGTGACTTGTACGTGCACCACCCAGTCTCTGCCTGTGTCTTCGTCTGGAGTCCATTCCCTTTGGTGCATGTGCGTGTTCAGATTTCCCCTTGTTACGAGGATCATCCTCTTGGACCAGGGGTCTCTCCTGCTTCAGTGTGACCTCATCTGAACTAACAACATCTGCAATGAGCCGATTACCAAATAAGGGTCACATTCTGAGGTCCGGGGCTCAGGACTTCAACACGTGAGTTAGGGGAACAAAATTCGCTGCCTAGCGGGCCACGAGCACGACCACGTTATGCTTCTGCGAGAGACAGGACGTCTGACTTCCAAGGCCGTTCCCCACACAAATAGCCTTGACGAGGTAGCTGAGGACAAAGGGCCTTCAACACCCCTGAGGCTCAAGGGACAAGCAGAGCCGCCAGGGACCCAGGGAGACCTGTCTGTCGCCGAGCATTCAGTGATCCTAGTGAATCTATGAACCGTTTCAACGCCACGGGAAACCCTCTTCCTATTTAGCCATCAGGAGGTGTCGCTCTGAAGAACCAGGGAGCAGCCCCTAGAATGATGAGGTTGTGTGTATTTATCGGAAAGTCAAGGTGTTTTGAGTGTGAGTGAACAACAGAGACAACCCCAGCCCCTCTGTGTCTCGTGCTCACACGTCCAGGACTGTTCTAGGAGCTTCCCGTGGGTGCTACCTCATTAATCCTGCCTGCGTCCCGCTGAGGCAGAGGCATCGTGATCCCATCTGTCTCATGAGCAACCAGAGGCACAGAGAGGGTGAGGTAGCTGCTCAGGATTCCCAGCTAATAATTAGCGGAGCCAGGACTCAAAGGCTCCTAACCCCACCCTGTCTGTCCACGGGCCAAGATGTATTGCACAACATGGCTTTGCAAAAGCCGCGTCAGCTGTGCATTTACATACAGACTTCTGGAAGGATCTAGACTAACACATTAGAAATGATTGTGAGTGTGGTACAGTTACAGACCCCTTCTCCTCTTGTGTACAACAAGAATGTTACATGAATACCGTTTTATGGCTAAGGAGATGTGTTACATGTGAGACTCTGGCGTGGGCCCCACCTCATAAGCATCTTTAACTCCAAGGCAGAACGGGGATCGACCCCAACGCCCCTGGTTCTGCATTTCCTCCTGCACAGATGAAGGATGCAGAGAGGGCTCAGGCTTCCCCGCAGACCCCACGTCTTCGGAACCCAGCGGTCTCTTCTGTGTCTGGTCTCTCCGGAGGCTGCAACAGGACTCCTGGTCAGCCACCGTCCCCAGCCAGCCGAGCCGGCCTGCGTGCAGCTCAGCCCCTCGGTCCTCCCCGCTGACCCCTCTGCCCCTTTCTGTGGCATCTGCAAGGCTCACGCTTTGTCCACCCCATCTCTTGTTGCCAGGTTTTCTTCAGGAAAATCAATTTCTGCAACTTAGAGTTTTTCACCCAGATGAGAAAAAGCACCAGCTCAAGACAGCGAGACAAAGGTGCATGTTTTGTAAACACATTCAACAAACTTCTAGAAAGGTAAGAGCTTGTGGTAGAGAGGAATGTTAGAAACCAACCAGGGAAAATAAGCTGAGAGCACCTAGCGCTCGCAGACCTGGATGTACCCAGCAAGATGGCATCAGCAGTCTGATGCGGCAAAGGGCCGTGTCCCAGGGCGGGGAGAGCCGAGACCCCGCAGCGGGACGGGTGCTGGGCGGATACTGTTGCTAAAACCGCCTGCCAGATAGAGGAAAAATGTACTCGTATGCTTAAAAAAAATGTATAAATACATGAAAGCCCACAAACTGAAAGGAAGAGCTATAATAAGATGTCGGGTCCAGGAAAAAAAACAAGACAATCTAAGGACTTGGCGAAACACCGTGTTAGTAAGAGAATAAAGCATGGATATTCAAAAGGCCGGTGGATCACATGACTTTCATGGCAAACCTTAAGAAAAAAGTAAAGAATGCCAAAATATGCAGCATCAGATACGAGAAAAAATATAATTGCAGATACAGAAGATACTAATTTTAAGAGAATGTGATGTTAATTCTTTGGCAATAAATTTGAAAATCTGGAGGAAGTGGGTGATTTCCCAGTAAGATATGAGTCATCAGGGGCGCCTGGCTGGTTCAGTCGGTGGAGTGTGCGACTCTTGATTTCGGGGTTGTGGGTTTGAGCCCCGTGTTGGGTGTAGGGTTTACCTAAAAAAAAAAAAAGGATATAAGTCATCTATCCTATGAAGGAGCAGAAAAACAGAATAAACAAACAAAAGAAATGGAAGTCTATTTGAAACATTTGCCATCAAGAGTCCCATTTGGAGTTTAAATATGGTCACCGTATTAGCTAATGTTGTTGGATTAATGGTATTTTTCCTGGATATGATGATCCTATTGTAGAAATGTTGGAACGTGTCCTTTTTCAAGGAAACACATGCAGAAATATCTAGAGGGAAGGTCATATTAACAATTTATGTCCAGATGACTCAACAGACAAAATGTTCACCCAGGCGCATGCAGACATGCGAGAGAAGCAACACGACACGTCCTCACCCATGGGTGCGTCAAGGCAAAGTAAATGTTTGGTCAAGTTTTCTGTAGAATTGGAAAGTTTTAAAAAAATGTTGCAAGAAGAAGGCTGAAACATTTTCACAAATGAGACCCAGTTTGTTTGCGGAAAGCGAATTCTTACACTAAAGTCTTCTAGAGCATGGAAAAGCATGGAGAGCACTTGAGTTGGTTTTATCAAGCGAGCATGACCTTCACATCTCCCGATGGTCGAGACCGTAAGTTCGTGAACCGATTACATGTTATTGAATGCCAGGATACAGGGCTGAGCCCAGAGAGGCATAGTCTGGGTGCCTGGAGTTTCCAGCCTGGGGAGAAAGACACATGTCATTCACAGGATCCCCTCAACGGTAATCAAAGGGGCCCGAAGGAGAGGTGGAGGAGGCGTGCTGAGAGGCCCCTAATAAGGAGGCTTTCCCCAGAGGAGTTAATTAGGCCAAGGAGAGACAAGGATGTCAAGAGAGAGCCCAACCTGGGAACAGCCCTGGTAGGAGGAGGCCCATCTGGGATGTGCTGGAGCCTGGAGGGGGGCCGTGTGTGTAGGGGGGTGACAGTGCAGCGGGGTGTGGGCAGGTTCAAAGCCCAGGGCCCTGCAGGCCATGCCCCGAACACTGTCTTTATTTGGGGAGCAGTGGGAAGCCAGAAGGGAGACCAGTCTGGCCAGGTTTGGGTTCTGCAGAGATCGCTCGCGTCAGGCAGAGGTCCAGAGGGTACAGGACCCGGCTGAGCGGTGACAGTGTGGAACAAAAGTGGCCAGACCAGGAAGGTGAGCGGGTGCAGGAGGCAGAGGTGTCTGGGGGTAAACTCAGAGGGACTTCCTGAGGGAGGTGTCAAGGATGAGTTCTGGGTTTCTGGCCTGGAGCCCTGGGTGAGCAGCGTTGGACCGTGCCTTTGTGACACCCAGGAGGGTGTCAGGTGAGCAGCCTGGTGCTCAGCACAGAGGTGGGGCTGAGACACACATTTTTCAGTCTAGGGGAAGATGGGAGCCTGAGAGGTCACCTGGAGAGAGAACGAGGAGAAGAATGTGAGCAGGAAAGCAGCATTCTAATGAACTGTTGGTTGGAGTCCCACAGTGTATTACAAGGAAAATGCACCATGACCCCTGTGCTTTATGCCAGGAATGTAAGCGTGGCTCAGCTTTAGGGAAGAGGGCACTGTAATTCAGTCCACTGACAAGTTAACACAGAAAACACATGAAGTCATATCAATTGATGTGCAAAAGCATTTGAGGGATACAAACACGGTGATCCGAAGGGGCACCTGTACCCCGATGTTCATAGCAGCAATGTCCACAATAGCCAAACTGTGGAAAGAGCCCAGAAGTCCATTGACAGATGAATGGATAAAGAAGAGGTGGTATATATATACAATGGAATATTATGCAGCCATCAAAAAAACCCCCCACAAATGAAATCTTGCCCTTTGCAATGACGTGGATGGAACTAGAGGGTATTATGCTAAGCGAAATAAGTCAGTCAGAGAAAGACAAGTATCGTATGATCTCACTCATATGTGGAATTTAAGAAACAAAACAGAGGAGCATAGAGGAAGGGAGGGAAAAATAAGTTGAAATCAGAGAGGGAGACAAACTGTGAGAGACTCTCAACTCTGGGAAACAAACTGAGGGTTGCTGGAGGGGAGGGGGTGGGGAGGATGGTGTAACTGGGTGACGGGCATGAAGGAGGGCACGTGATGGAATGAGCACTGGGTGTTACATAAGACTGATGAATCACTTACCTCTGAAACTAATAATACACCATATGTTAACTACATTGAATTTAAATAAATAATTTAAAAAAATTTGAGAAAAATGCAGTGGTCATTCCTACTCTAAGTAAAAGAGAACGAAAACAAATTGGTACACATATTAAAACAGAAGAGCCAAAATTACTCTTCTTGGCAGACAGTATTTATCTAGAAAAACAGGAGATTCTAGAATCAGTAAGTTTAAGGTTGCTAGATACAAGATAGTTGTACTAAAATGAACCAGTTTTCTTTATACTACCAATAACTAATTACAGGTAAAAATGGGGGGGATAATGTTCATAATGATGATAAAATTATAAATAAATGTACAGGACATTTACAGGAATAATTTTACAGAAAATGTGTCGGACCTCTGTAATCAAAACTATAAAAATTTTTTGATGAACTTAATTCAAGTTTGGAATAAACAGAGAGATATCCATGTTTCTGAGTGGGAAGACTTTGTATCATAAAAATGTCCATTATTCTGAAATTAATCTATAAACTTACTGCCATTCCAATAGGTATTCCTATAATATCTTTGCTTGTTTGATTTTGGTTTTGGAGGTAGAAATGAGAACCAATAATTTTTAAAGTTCACATGAAAGGGAAACTATGAAAGGGAAAAAGAGAACCACCAATACGTTTTTGAAGTGAGAAAGCTAGTGTGTATGCCCTTGATCTATAGGTATGAGCACTTACTGTAAACACGCACAAATAATGTGTTGGCAAAGGAAATAGACAAAGAGATTAGTGGAACAGAGATTAATGGAATAGTTCCAAGTATGTGTAGAGGCCTAATCCATCATAGATGTGACATTTCAAGGTGGTGGGGAAAGGAGAGGCATTTAGTAAATAGTGCGTGCATAACAGCTTTCTGGAAACGGAGCTCAAGTCAGTGCATTCCAGATACCCCAGATCACACCCCAGATGGAACAGGGAGCCAAACAGAAACACAGCATAACAGCAGAGACATCTAGAAGTTGTATTTTAAGACCCAGAAGTCTTAAGGAAAGTGTTGCTGACTAAATAAAAATTTTAAATACTTGGCAAAAGACAAAAGCATCAGAAAAATTGTTTAAAGGAACCAAAAAAGAAGAGAGAGGGGAAAATATTTGCACCCACCCTTTAGCAGATGGAGGATTACTAGCACTACCATCCAAAGGACTCATCACGTGACAAGACAAACAAACTCTTATTCTCTCCTTCAGTAACGAGTCCCCCTAAGTCACTTCTAGAACGGGATTCTAGTCTGTGCTCCTGCACACAGTGGCCCAGTGGCCGACGGGGGCAAGGCTGGGCGCTGGGTGGGGGCCAGCTTGCCGGGTGCCCATCTGGACTCACTGTCACACGCCAGGCGCTCTTTCTTCCCCAGAGACCCTTTCTTTTTTTTTTTTTTTTTAAAGATTTTATTTATTTATTTGAGAGAGAGAGAATGAGAGACAGAGAGCATGAGAGGCAGAAGGGTCAGAGGGAGAAGCAGACTCCCCGCCGAGCAGGGAGCCCAATGCGGGACTTGATCCCAGGACTCCAGGATCATGACCTGAGCCGAAGGCAGTCGCTTAACCAACTGAGCCACCCAGGCGCCCCCCAGAGACCCTTTCAATCATCCTTAGAACCGGGGTCACTAAATGTCAAATTATGGTCTGTATTCCGGAGGAGTTTTTGCATCTTTATTGAGAGCCCCTGAGGTTCAATTTGATCTCCCAAAGGGCGGCTTAGTCTAATAGAGCCTCAGCGTCTTCTTTCTCTAACCTGGAGTTACTGTTTCGAATTTCCCCTTTGCTGTGACTTCTCATCTTCCTGGAGAGAGCGTCACTCCCTGGTTGGGATATGTCGACCTGGGAGAGGTGGACTCGCTCTGGCCACACGGCGACGCACTGTGGCCACGTTCGAGGCCCGTGGTGTGCGTGTTGGCGGGCCGACCCGTGTCGCCCGCAGAGCGAATGAGGTCCTCCTCTGTCACCACGGTGGACGAGGGGAGTGACGGTCTGCACCCGAGTTACAGGAGACGTTCGTGCGGGGACAGACTTCTGTTTTTGCTCTGGAGGCAGCGAGCAGACCCGGATGTGCAGTCGGCCGCTCCTGCCTCCGTGCCGGGCGGGTTGGGCCCGCGACTCACTGCCTATGCAGCCTGCGTCCCCGGGCGCGCGAACCCGGCTGTGCGAGGCTCCGGCGGGCTGTGAGCCATCACTCCAGCCCTGGTCTTGGTGTGCGGCGGGGACTCTGCTCTCACACCTGCCGCTCTCAGCAGCGTCTGCATCAGCGTGACTGCGGGGGCCACTGGTGAGGGGCTTCCAGGGCCAGGGTGCTTGGAGGGAAGGGCTTCCTTTCTTGCCCGGGGAGGGACAGGGGCTCCTGCGTCCGCGTCCCCTCCTCCTCCTTACCAGCATCTCCAAGCCCATGTGCAGCACGACCTCGCCTGGGTGTCGCTTTGTGTAAATTACATCCGGCCCCTAAATTATGGGCTCTTCCCGCCATGCGGGTCCCACCGGGCACTTCCTGCAGACATGGAAATGAGAATTGGGAGCATTTAAGTGGCTTGTCTGGGGTGACACAGGAGCCAGTCCGGAGAAGGAAGTTCTGAGCTTTTTTTCTGCGCTCGGGCACATGTTTTTCTAGTTGTACCCATGAAGAGGATTTCCCCTGATGAGCCCTTGTTTGTCACTGAGCATTGCTGGTGTCCCTTGGATGGAACGTAACAGAAGGAGACGGTCCCGGGAGGGCTCAGGGTAGCAGGATTGTGATTCCTCAGACCCGGTTGTTACAACATGATGCATAATCATTTACCAACAGTTAGAGGTCAGCAGGAGACGTCGGGTCGGAGGTCAATGTCAGGTGGAGAGGTCAGCGGGAGTCACAGGGATGCTGCCTGGGTCTGTGTCCTGTGGGAAGTCCCCTGCCCTCCTGACCTGTGACCGCCCAGGCCACCGAGACCCTCAAAGTTATCTGCCAATGGGGAAGGGAGAGAGGGAGACTCTGTCTGGTTCAGACAGCTGTCCTTTCTGTCCCTCCCCCATCCTGGGACGGGCGCCTGCCTGGTGGGGTCAGGAAGGCTCTGTCCCTACGCTGGGCTGGCGGGGGTCCTGGAGCAGGGGTGAGGGAGGCCACCTGAGGGTCCGCCGGGCGCTATGCATGCGGTCACGGGCAACCTTTCCAGGTTTCCCTCTGAGGACCTCAGTTACCCGGAACCATGTGACTAAGACAGACGGCGTTTGTTAATAGCTGTTGGAGATGTCTGTCTGTCTGTCTGTCTGTCTAGAGACAGAGACAGAGAGAATCTCTCCAGCCACAGGCAGTTTCATGCAGAGCCTTGGACATTCTGTCTCCCCCGCCTCCCTCTGTCTCTGCACCTCTGTCTCTGTCTCTCTCATCTGCCCCCACCCAGTCCCCCCAACAAGCCTAAGCCCAGGGTCTGCCCCCGTCACAAACACCTGCGGGCGAGCCCCAGACCTGGGGGCAGGCGTGGTGTCCGCGGCCACAGCACTGTCCTTCGGCAGCGAGGAAGATGTCCCTTCGGGGGCCCACGGAAGGGGTCCTGCTGCCCTGGGGAAGCCATCTGGCACTGGCGGGGGAGCGGGGTGAAGGCCCCGGTAAGCCCTGGAGAGGGGTCTGCGGCCCGGTGTTTTAAAAAAAGAACAATCACACTTCAGAGCTGCCCTGCCTGGGGCAGCGTTTCGTGTCCACTGTGGTTTTGGGAGGTCAGACCCTTGGGCCTCGTCTGGAAGAAATGAGGCTTCCCCTGTGTGCTCGGCGCTCCCCTCCCCCGGGCGATCCTCCCCGAGTCTTCTCATTAGCCGTCCCGGGGAGGACTTTCCCTCCGGAGGGGAATTCCTGAAACCCAACAGTTGACAAACCCACACACCCTGGGGAGGGCCGGGCACCAGATAAAAGCCGTCCTCCCAGCCAGCCCCTCCTGGGGACGCTGTCAGCTGGCCCCGCAGAGGCTCTGCGCCCTGGCCCCCCCGCGGGTGGCTGTCCTAAGGCAGGCAGCCCGGGATCTGCACCCGAGGAAAACAGGTTCTCGGAGTTTTTCTGGTTGGCTCCCAGCTCTCGCTGGACGATCTGTTTCTGTCTTTCCTTTGGGAAAAGCGTGCTCTGCCAATGAGTAATCTCCGGGGAGCTGGGATGCTGTCACTTGTCACCTGCGCGGCGGGACCCAAGCCCGTGCGGAGATGAGCTAGGCTGCCGCCCCGACCTGCCCGCACCAGCTGCCCCCCCGCAGAGCCCGCAGAAGCTTTGCTGCCCCCCGCCCCTTGCTGGCCGTCTGTCCCTGCCGCAGGACTCCGGCATGTGGCCCTCACAGTGACTGTCCCCCGCCCCCCCACGCTGCCACCCCCGGAAGGGCTGGCCCAGGTGTCTGAGGAGGAGCTGGGGGCTGAGGGCAGGGCCCCTGGATGGAGCTTGGGACCCGGACCTCCCATGTCTGTCCTGCTGATGCTGTGTATGGCACTCTCGGCCCTGGCGACCCCAGGCCAAGGCACCCGGCAATGGGAGCCCTGCACAGGTAAGGGGGTACAGAGCTGGGAGCCGGGAAGGGGGCAGCTGCGGGTCAGCGCCGCTTCTGGTCCCCCGTCCCTGGGTGCCCGGGTTTGCTTTGGAGGCACCAGCAGTCCGCCCGGGGGGACGGACAGGGGGATGGCAGAGGCAGAGATGAAAGGGATGGGGAAGGCCGGCTCAGTGGAAATGCTAACAGGGTGGGGACCGGGTTCAAAGCGAGAGCCAGCCGCCATCTGAAGGCTTCACAAGTATTCCAGTATTTACCTGTGTACTCTCCTGGGGAAGGGCCTTGCACCTGTTTCAGGAATGAGCCAGCCCCTCGTGGGGCCCAAGCACAGAGAACCCCAGGTCTGCACTTAGCAAAGCACAGGGCCGCCCCTGGGCTGGCTGTTCCATCCCGCAGCCCCAAACTCCCACGCCAACGTGGGGAGAGCGCCACTGGCTGGCTCCTCGAGGGGAGGTTCTGCTACCCCCGCTTTTAGGAAGGCCCTGTTGACTCGCTAATGACCATGACATCACCGTATCTTTCTGGAGTTTCTACCTAGAGATTTTATTTATCAAAACTAACATTAATAACAAAGCAACAGGAAAAGGAGGCCTGGTAGCTGGAGACCCACCGAGCACGTGCAGCCTCACCAGGAGGCCAGCGGGGTGGGATGGTTTGCAGTGTGGTTGCAGTTTTATTTGCAAATTACTCATCCTGGGCCCCCTCCCTGTTATAGCTCTTGGCTCGAATGGCCCTGGTTCCCAATGACACGACCAGGAGATGATGGATGATGACCCAAGTCTGGAATGCTTGGTTGGGTGTCCAGGGCAGGTGGGAGGTGAGCAGACCCCGGGGCTGCTGGGGCAGCAGCAGTGGGCAGGGTGGGGGCAGGACCGAGGGCCCCCCACCCCCACTCTGGGCTCCTGCCCGCAGTGACTGCCTTGGGACTCACGATTTGCAAACAGTACAGGAGCTAGTCAGCCTGTGGCCAAGCGAAGTCCCCCGGGGTTCAGGGGACAGAAGGCTGCCCCCTCCCCAGCAGAGAACGGCCTGCCCCAGAAGGACCCCCCCTCGCCCACCGCCGCCGGCAGCGCCGAGCCCAGCCGCTGTCCTGAGCACACGGCAGTCTCTGTGTTGGGGGATGAGTCACCGACATGCACCTTCATGCTCCCTTCAGCCCTGGGAACAGCATCAACCTGCACGGTAATAATAAAGGTTATTTATAAAGCCCGCCCCCTCTGCCCTGAAGGCTGGTGCAGATAGTTAAAAGATGACCCAGTTACAAACACCGGGGACTCGGGAGGAAAGATAAAAGACAGGTAAATAGTATCGAACTGCTGCGTTTGGAGTCCTTCCAACACACTTGCGCATCAAGTCAGGACTTCAGTGGTTAAAAAAATCACTTTGATTCCATTCCGTTTTGAAAGGCCCCTGAGTTTCCACTGCTGGGTTGTGTGAGCTGGGGTGGGGGTGAATCCCAGTGGCCTTCGGGCCTCCCGCATGTCTGCCCCGCTGTGCGGGTGGGAGGCGCCTTGGCGGCCACCACACTGGCTTCTGAAGGCCTGGCCCTGAGTCTGGGACACAGATGAGTCTGCAGCAGTGACCAGTGGGTGACGGGCCGTTTCCAAGGGCTTCTGTACCCCTCGCTGGGGGGGGGGGGGCTGTGCTGGGGGGCTGGGCAGCTCTGATGGCCAGGGCCACCTCGGGCTGCCCTCTGTAGGCGTCACTGGAAGGCTGTGGGGGCCCGTGGGGGCAGCAGAGGAATGCTTACGCCTGCACCTTGGAAAGAGGGAAAGAGCTAACGCAGTGCTCTGCGGCGGCAGGTAGGCCACAGTGGCCCAGGGGCTGGGCGAGCAGGGACGTCGAGTCTGGAGGGCCTCGAGTTCGAGTTCGCCGTTGAGGAGGCGTGGGGAGGACAGTCCAGGAGGCCGGGGCGTGCAGGGAGGGCCTTGTCTGTGCGGCTTTCCTGCAAAGCAGACACAGCAGGAGCTGGACAGCTGGGGCGGGCCTGGGCTGTGGGCCGCAGAGCTGGCTGGGCTTGCGGGGAGACCATGGCCAGGGTCACGCAGGAGCTCAGGCTGGTGAGCAGCTCACCAGTGCCCTTCTGGGGGTGGGGCTCGCCACTCGCAGATACCCCTTCCAGGCTGGGGTTTTAGCGATAGGGACATTGGGTTCAATGTCTGCCCAGCGTGTGGTTCAGACCCTCTGCTGAGAGGCGGGGCCTGGGACGGGCCTTTCTGAACAGGTGCAGGTGCGTCTGAGGATGGGTCATGTCTCTGAGAGCCTGGGCCCAGCCAGCCAGATGACCTGGCCGGCGGTCAGCATGAACAAGGCCACTAGGGGGCAGGTGGGGGGTGCAGGCCAGGGAAACCGGGCGCAGGGTGGGAGAGTGGAAGGGAGTCCCGAGCAGAGTGGCCGGGGGCTCGGGGCCTGTGTGGGGTGTTGGGGTGGGCTCCCTGGGGGATGAGCGTGGCAGGCAGGATTCTGCGGTGAGATGCCTTTTATAAGCTGTTGGCCTCCCTGACCCCAGGAGCCAGCCTCAGTCTTGTGACTGTGGACCCCTCAGCCGCTCCACTGAGCTGGGCCAACGGCTTCGGGACAAAATGGTTGAGATATGGGTCCCTCCGATCCTTCCTGGCTCCTTTTGGGCATCCATGGTTCTGGGCTGCATGGTGTGTGTGGTGCCAGGAATTGGCTGGGGCTGTCCTGGGGGAGACACCTGGGTGGGCTGTGTTCTGGATGTGGGCTCGAATCAGGGGGAGCAGCAGCTGTGGGTGGGGAAGGGTGATGCTGGGGAAGTGTCATCTATCCCACACCCAGTCTGCACGGGGACAGAAGGCCAGGGCGTTGGGAGTCTGTGGGAGCCATGCTGGGCACATCATGTGCATTACGCTGGACCCTCCCGGGCAGGGGTCACTGGCGGTGTAGGAAGCACAGCTCTGAGCTGCTGCAGGGTGTCAGGATCACCATGTCTTGTCTTGCGTTTCATCTGCACCTGGTGCCCCCGGGGACATAGATACCTGGGAACACTCCCGGGTGGGCTCCTCACCGGGATTCGGCCTTGGTGACGCTCAGAACCTAGTCTAAGAGTCTTGCCTCCTTCATTCGCTCAGTCCCCAGGCGGGGACGGTGCTGTGCCCCCCCTCCCCAGTGGTGGAGCCCGCACCTCGCTCAGACCACAGCTCCGCCAGCCGCCAGCCCACAGAGGCCCTGGCAGTTGCCTCCTCCCCCAGCACGGGAGGGGCTCGGGGGGCTTCAGAGGAGGAAACCTTCAGGGTGGGGGCAGGGGACCCCAGAGGGCTGCGTGCAGGAGTGGGTGGGGCGGTCAGGCCTCGGGCTCTGGGTGCCTGTGGGGAGCCCGTCCCTGGAGAAGAACCCACAACAGGACGGGAACAGATGTGCATTTTAAAAGCTGTCTGGCAGGGTGGGGCAGCATTGGGCCTCTTTTGCATTTTGGGGGGCAAGAAGCCCTCCCCCCACCGCCTGGGCTGCTCTCAGGAGCCACCAACTTTGTCCGCAGGCTTCTCTAACGGAAGCTGGCAGGAGGGTGGTGCTTTCCAGCCCGAGTCCTGGGGAACTCTGGCCCCTCCGCGAGGCCCGAGTCCTGGGGAACCCTGGCCCCTCCGCGAGGCCCTCAACGCGGGTTCCCGGGAGACTCTGCGTGGGCACGACGCCCGCTCCTGGCGGCTCCCGGAGCAGGCGTGAGCCTCTCAGCCTGGGGCAGTGGGGACTGCTTGTGTGTCCCCGCCGCCCTTTGTCAGCGCGCCCTGGGCGGCTTCCCGCTCTGAGCCAGGAGCGGTCCGCGGGGTGCGGGGGCCTCCGGGCGGAATGTGGCCGCCGGGGCCCAGGTCCCATCTAAGCTCCGCACCCCCAGGCCTCGCCTCGCGCCGCGCTGGGCAGCGGGGGGGCTGCTGCAGTGGGGGGCAGACTGTCACCACGCTGGTCGTGCTGAGGCTTTTTATCTAGTCCGTATGTGCAGGTTCAGCGACCTGTCCTCTGCAGGAGACCCCAGGGCACCCCTCACCTTTGTTCCCCCATCTCAGAGACAGGCACCCCTCTCATTCCCCAGCGCAGAAGAGGCCGTGCCCCAACCTGGGGGTCCCCAGTGCCCCTAGGGGAGCCTGGCCCTGTCACCCTGACGCTCACTTTCGTTTTTAAAAATTCTCACCCATTAGGCCAGGGCACTTTCTTGTTTGCACAAAAGTTAGGAAACAAAGAACATTCATTTTTATCCTGGAACCTCATACGCTGTCTGCAGGTTCTCTGACTTGATCTTTAGGGCTAATCACGTATTCACAGGTGGCCTTTGCCACAGTAGAATCAACAAGCCCCCAGGCTTCTTCTAGTCTGGACTTGGTTCCCAGCTGCCCACCCCCCTCCTGCCCCCAGCGCAGAACGCGCGACGCTCAGTTCCCCGCCCCTCCCCGCCCCACCCCCTTTAACCCCGCCTCATCCCCCCCCTCGCGTCCTCCTAGGTGGACTCTGAGCTCCTGGCCAAGGGGGCACGAGGGCGCCCACTTCTCTCTCCCCACCCTGAGTCTGGGGGAGCGATGCGTGACCTGGTCCTTGGACATTACCCTCCGCCTCCTAACCCCGCGGATCCGCCTGAAGGAGCGTGCGCCCGGGGCCTGGGGCTCAGTGAGCGAGCGGCTCCGCGACCCTCTGCCCGACCCGCGATGCCCCACGTGCTCGGAAATCGGAGGGAGGGGGAATTCGGCCGCGGAAGCCGGTGCCCTGCTTAGATGGAGCTTAGATGGTGCCTCTGGGTCCCGGAGGGACGCGTGCGGGGGCGGGGCGGGAGGGGGCGGGGGGGGGGTGCTCCCGCGAGTGTGACTGTGTGCACCTACAAGCGTGTGTGCGTGTGAGCGCCCGCGGGGAGAACCCGGGGCGACCCCCGCCGTAACATTTGTCTCACCGGTGTGGACGCCCCGCTGGGCCTTTGCGCATCCAGGTGCTCAGACGTCCGTCTGGGCCGCACCCGGCGCGGGGCTGCGATCCCCTGTCCGGAGGTGACCGGCCAGGGTTGCAGCAGGCTGGGGGTCCCGCCTGTCGCGTGTCTGGGGGTCGCTCCAGGGAAAGGGCACCGGTTTTGGGGACAGACTGCCGCTGATGTCCCCGCAGAGCAGTAGTTCGGGAGGCTGGGCTTTGGGGGCTCCTTTCTGGTTCAAGCCGGCTGCTGTTGGCCAGGTGTGTGCTTTCCCTGAGTGAGCAGTGGGCTCCCGGCAGCGTTGGCGGGTGGAATTCAGGGCCCTGAATTTTTCCTAACCCTGATGCAGACCCAGCTACCATGAGGGATGCAGAGGTGATGCGGGTTGCCACCCTGGCAGCATGGGGACGGTCACCAGCCAAGCCACCAGCATCCTGCACCCCATTACAGATGTGCATCCCGCTCCTGTCTGCATGAGAACCCGCTCCCCCCCTTTCTTAGTGCCTTCATGGAGAAGCCTGCATCTCAATGCATCATTTGCTTTAAAAGTATTTTGATAACTGTGTTTTCACACAATTATCTCCCCTTGAAATCTGGAGTGTTGTATTTGACACATTTCAATACACGTTTCTGACAAGGGGCCTGTGGGTTTTAGCCACAGGCCAGAGAGGCTAAGGCACACAGGTGGGGGCTTCCCCAGGGCACTGGTGTTCGGGGGCAGGAGAAGCTGGCCAGAAGGTGTAGAGGAGCTCATGGTGGGCAGACTCCCGGGGGTTTTCTGGCCCCCATAACAGGAGAATTGATTTCTCCCCTGCTTTCTTCCATACCAGGGTCCCACGAGGGAGGAGGGGCAGGGGCCCCAGGGAGGCAGGGGCCCGAAGAAGGCTTATTCTAAGGGGGGGGGACGTTCACTGTTGACCACCTCCCTTTGGGGAATGGCTTGCAGGATTTCACGGCCTCCTGGGAGGGAGGGCGTATGCTGGTAACAGGGTAGGGTCTAGAGCCGGAGGAAGCACTGGCGAGAATGGAGGCAGGGGGTTGTAGGTTAGGAAGTGACTCTGTCTAGGAGTGGGGTCTGGGTGCAGGAAGTTCCAGGAAACGTGGGGGCCCCATCCAGACTGGCCTCGAGGGAAAACCCTTGGAGGGCAGCAGGCCTGGGCCTCAGACGCCAGTGTGGGCCCTCAAAGTCGCTTACCCTCTGGCGTCTTCCTCTTGACCTCTGCCACTCTGGGCCAGGCCTGGGGCCGGGGACAGGGCGCGTCCCTGTCCTGTGCCGGCAGAGAAAGGCAGCATCAGGACATTGTAATAAAACCCTGACGTTCAAGGGGAGATGGAGAGATAGACTCAGGAGGCTGGTGGTCAACAGAAATGCTCCGCCCCAGGTGTGGCCCCGGAAGGCCCTGGCCCAGCCTCCTCCTAGCCCAGAAGCGAACCTGGGCCCTGCCTCCTGCTGCTAGACCAACCAGGGAGACGGAGGCCTGGGCAACGGGGCCCTCCTGCCAACGGGCCTGCTGTCCAGGTGGCTGTGGGCCACCTGAGTCCCGAACACTCAGCGGGGCTACCCCAGAGTAGCCTGGAGGGACGGATGGGGACCACCAGGGTGGGCCTCAGCTCAGTGCCGCTGGAAATGCTCCCAAGATGGGCTTGTCAGCAAGATGGCCAGGGTTATGTTAGCCTGGAGGATCGGAAATCATGAAACAAAGCCAGGCTGCCAGAGAGAACCAGTAGAGGCAAGGATGCAAGATTGATTGATTGATTGATTTTAGGGGGGAGGGGCAGAGGGAGGGAGAGAACCCAAGCAGACTCCCTGCTGAGTGCAGAGCCTAACATGGGGCTTGATCTCATGACCCTGAAACCATGATCTGAGCTGAAATCAAGAGTCAGATGCTTAACTGACTGAGCCACCCAGGCGCCTGGGCAAGTTTATTCACTTAGCATCACAAGTATGTTTGGGTTGGAGGCAAACAGCTTCCAGGAGGGGCAGAGACAGGGCAGGAGGCCATGGCTGTCAATAGCAGGGGAGGGCTGTCTCAGGTCATCGGGGCGTGGCGTGGAGGCTGCAGCCAGGCTCAGCCCTGGTTATTAGGGTCCGAAGAGGGTTCATGCTGACCTGTGCACTGGAGCTTGTGCTGGCTTAAATCCTGAAGGAGGCAGGGCGAGAGCTTGGGGTCCCCCATAGCGCCCAGCTGGCCCCGGTGGGGACGTGCCCCGTCAGCAGCAGGACTTCTGGGCCGAGGTGGGCACACAGCAGGCCTGGCGGGGGCCCACGGGCCGGCAGAGCAGGGACACGCAGGAGGAGGGTCTGCAGCAGGACAAGGAGCAGGGGCTGGGCCAGCTACAGGAGGGGGCTGAGCAGGGGGAGGCCTCACAGCAGACAGGGGTGCAGCTGACGGGCTTGCAGCAGGCAGGGGTGCAGCAGACGGGCTTGCAGCAGACAGGGGTGAAGCAGAGGGGCTTGCAGCAGACAGGGGTGTGGCAGATGGACGCACCACAGGCTTCCTGGCAGGGGGAGGAGCTGCAGCTGGAGGGCCGGCAGGAGCTGGTGCAGGCTGATTGGCAGGGGCTGGACCCGCAGCTCACGGGGGTGCAGATGAGGGTCAGGCAGGAGCCCGGGGTGTAGCCGCTGGACTGGCAACAGCTGGGGGTCCAGCAGGGGGGGGCGCAGCAGCTCTCTGGGCAGTCGTCCACCTGCCAGGAGGAGTCGGGGCAGGAGTCCCAGGAGCCGGGCAGGCAGACGCGGCTGCCGTAGCTCAGATCGTTGGAGCAGACGGACAGGGTGGACGCGGCCATGGCGGGGGCGGTGGGGCTGGAGGAGGGTGTGACTGTGAGTGGGAGTGTGTGAGTGTGTGTGAGTGTGTGAGGCGCTCGGGGTGTTTGGGGCTTATATACACCTCAGGGCTGTGTGCTATCCATCACGAGGCCTTGAAAAGCTTGTTTCCTTGTTGTGGGAGCAGGTCCCTGAGGATTCATGTCACGGGCTCACAGCTGATAGTTCAGCTCATTCATGACCCAGGAGGGTCAGTGGCTCTTGATACCAAGCCCACCCCTGCTCCCAGCATCTCTTGGGGCTCCGTACTATTCATCCCCATGCTCCTCAACAGTCAGTGGAATCATACGCATATTTTGTTCTTCTTTTTCATATCATCTTTATTTGGGGATATAAATTCTCTCCTGAGTCCATGAACCAACGAATGGCTGGGAGCTGTATTTATTTTTAGCATATTAGCAAACACTTATGTGTAATCGATCTCCTATGCCAGCAAGTATTCTGAGCAGCTTTGTACATGTCAACTCAGTGACCCTTACAACAACCTTGTGAAGCGGGAGCTGGGGTTCCCACTTTACCAATGGGGAAACTGAGGCACAAGGAAGCACTTGCACCAAAGCCCACACAAGTGAGCAGAAGAGCCTGGATCAGAACCCGCGGCCCGTGTTCTCAACCACAGACTCTGGTGCCCCGGAAAGCAGAGAGCAATCTGGCTTCTGGGAGAGGGGTCATTTAGACCTGCTGGTGCAGGAGTCTGGGCAGGTGCATGGTGGGTGCCCGGCAGCTGGAACCACCCGACAAGGAGCTGCTTCTAAGAAGGCACCAGCACTTGCACTTATTTTGGCAGGAATGTGCGCAAATACGGTGGGAGGTGAGCTTGCGGGAGGCAGGCCGTTGGTAAGAGCGAGACTTCACCCAGCTGAGAGTAGGGAGGGCTGCTTGGGAGGTGGTGGGGGGCATCTCTGGGGAGCGTGGGGGCTCCCAGGAGCCAGGCTGGAGCCCGAAGCTCGAGCGTGGTGAGGTGTAGCTGATACCGGCTGAGGGCCCCGGGTGGGGCTGGTCCACAGACTCCTCCTTCCTGAGCTGAGGCAGGGGCAGGCGCTGGGTTCTCTAGAACAGCCCCCGCTCCCACTGGGCATGGGCAGGACACACGCAGCCACGGTCAGTGGGCAATGCAGCCAGACGCTAGTGACCAGCGGGAAGCCAGATTTAACTGAGGGTCACGCAGTCGGACTAAGACTTGGCATGTTGCTGAGCAGGTAGGTGTTCACAGAGAGATGGGGAGTGAATGTGAAGAGGGTCTTTGCTGGGGAGCCCATCTGGCTTTGCCGCTGGCACTCTAGGGTGAGGCCCCTGGCTTCCAAAGAGACGAGGCGGCCCGTCTTCCCTGACTTCCTGGGGAGGCTGCGCCACCTCGGGCTGGCTGTTGTCAGGTGTGGGCTGGAGCTCACGGAGATCGGTTAGGCGGTCCGAGCTTCCCAGGCGAGCGCCTGGGGGGCTGATGCATCTCCATCTCTCAGTGCTCGCCTCGGCCCTCAGCTGCCCACTCCCCCCCAACACCCACCCGAATGCACGCTTGGCCCCTGGGCGGCCGGCGACGTTCACACTCCTGGCCGCCCAACAGGCGAGTGCTCTAAGGGCCACAGTGAGGAGGGGCAGTGCCGAGCCAGAAAGGGCACCTTAAGTGCATTCCCGTTGTTGTGCAACTGTCCTCACCGTCCGTCTCCAGGACTTTACCATCATCCTGATCTGAAACTCCGTCCCCATTAAGCACCACCTCCCTGTTCCACAGTCGCCCCAGCCCCCGGCACCCCATCCTACTCCCTGTGTCTGAATCTGGCCCCTCTAGTCCCTCCTACATGGGTGACCGGACAGTACCTGTCCCTCTGGGACCAGCTTATTTCACTTGACGTCACGTCCGCAAGGTTCACCCAGGTAGAAGGTGCCTGCTCTTCTTTCAGTTCGTGGTGAAGAACACCCCACTGAGTGGATGGACCACATTTTGTTTATCTGTCCACCTGTCTGTCCTTGGACCCCTGGGTTGCTTTTACCTTTTGGCTGTTGTGAATAATGCTGCAAAGATCATCTAAATCCCCTTTACCCCTTTTTTAGGTATATTCTTAGGAGTGGAATTTCTGAGGGCATATGGTGAGTGCCCAAGTGTTCCCACAGAGGTGCTCCCCTCTGTATTCCCATGGGCAATGTTTGAGGGTTCCAGTCTCGCCACATGCTCACCAACACTGGTTCTTTTTCTTCCTTTTTAAATTACAGCCATCCTAGTGGGTGTGAAATAGTATTGTGGTTGTGGTTTGCATTTCCCTGATGACTAATAACGTGGAGCATCTTTTCGTGTGTGTGTTGACCATCTGTACAATTTTGCTGGGGAAATGTCTGTTCACGTCCTTTGCCCGTTGTTAAATCAGGTTGCTTGTCTTTTTGATGCTGAGTTGTATGAGTTCTTTATATATTCTGGATATTAAACTCTTATCAGATACACGATTTGCAAATATTTTCTCCCATTCTGTAGATTGTCTTGTCACTTTCTTGATGGTGGCTTTTGAGTCACTGAAGTTTTGAATTTTGGTGAAGTCCAACTTATGTTTTTCTTTTGATCTTCATGCTTTTGGCGTAGTAGCTAAGAATCCATTGTCAAATCCAAGGTCACAAAGTATTTCCCCTGTGTTTTCTTCTAAGACATTTTGGTTTTAGCTCTTATGCTTGGGATGTTTATCCTTTTTTTTTTTTTTCAAGATTTTATTTATTTATTTGACACAGAGAGAGAGATAGTGAGAGAGAGAGAGCACAAGCAGGGGGAGCAGCAGGCAGGCAGAGGGACAGGGAGAAGCAGACTCCCCGCCGAGCAAGGAGCCTGTTATGGGGCTCGAACCCAGGACCCTGGGATCATGACCTGAGCCGAAGGTAGCTGCCCAACCGACTGAGCCACCAGGTGCCCTGATGTTTATCCATTTTAAGTTAATTTTTGTATGTTGGGTGAGGTGGGGGGTCCAAAGTAAGGTTATTTTGCATGTAGAAATCCAGTTTTTCCAGCAGCATTTGTTGAAAAGATGATTTCTTCCCCCACTGAATAGTCTTGAAACCCTTGTCAAAAATCAATTGGCCATAAATATATGGGTGTGTCTCTGGACTCTCAACTTTATTCCTTCATTCTATATGTCTGTCCTGGGACGCTGGTTCAATCACTGTACTTTTGTAGTAAATTTTGAAATCTGCAGTTGTGAATCCTCCAACTTTCTTCCTTTTTTCTAAGATTGTTCTCTTCTAGGCCCCTATCAATTCGGTATGATTTTGAGGATCAGCTTTTTCATTTCTAGAGAAAAAGGCTTTGGGATTTCAATAAGGATTCCATTGAATCTGCAGGTCACTATGGGTGGTACTGTCACCTTAACATTGTCTTCCCTTCCATGAACATGGGATGTCCTTCCACCTACACTTGTTTCTTCTGCTCTTGTGGCAGTGTTTTATAGTTATCCCTGTACAAGTCTTTCACCCCTTGGTTAAATTTATTGCTAGGTATTTTATTCTTTTGGATGTGATTTTTTCTGCTTTAAAAAAATGTTGAAAAGCAGATGACTGCACAAAAAAAATACATCTCACTTAGTTATAGAAAAACACCAATGCTTATTTAATATATCTATTACCAATAACATGCTGTCATGTTTACTGCCTGCTTACGTGCTGTTTACGTACTTTTCTACTCCTCTGTTTATTTATAGCATGCTTATGTTTGGAAGCACAAGCTGGATTTCTGTCACCAGGACTTTGTGAGCACTTTTCCTGAAGTTTATTGCATGCGGCGTTGTTAATGGCAAGTCTGATGCCAGTCTGACATTTATTTTTCCGTAGATGACTTCTGTTTGTTTTGTTCTCTGGGGATGCTTTTGGGAACCACTTATTATCCCTAATGTTCTGCAATTTCAACAGGATATGTCTGGGTTTTCCCCATTCATTTTTCTTGGCATTGCTTAGTCTTTTCAACCTGGAGGCTGTGTCTTCCACTGTGGGGCGTGTTCCTCCCTGGGGTTGCATTTCCTCATCCCCCTGTGGCCTTGCTGTGCTCCCTCTGGGAATACCACACAGCAGAGGCTGCACCTCCGGGTGGGTCACTTATGCTGGTTTCTTTTCCCTCATACTTTCTACCTCTTCGACATTTTGTTCTAAGTCAGAGGGATTTCTCAACCTCACCTTCAAGCCCCTCTGTTTAATTTTAAATATCAACAACACATTTGATACCTATGATTTTTTTAGGGTAAGTTTTATAATCGCTCCTTTTCACAGCCTCTTGCCCTTGCTTTATGGCTCTAACATCTTGATGTCTGAATATATTTAAGATTTTTACATTTAATTTAACTTTTAATTTCAAAGGTGATTTCTGCTTTGTAAACTATATGCTTCCTCTGGGGTGTATTTTTATGTTGGTAGTCTCAGGCTTTCTTTCTCAGGCCACTGGCTTTGCTCATGTGCTGGGGTGAGGGTGGGGGGTGGTCCTTGGTAGTCTGGGCTCCTCTTCCACCATGTGACAGTCTGTGTTGAGTTAGAGAAAGCTCACCCATGTGGGGAGGCTGACATGGCACTCTGGGATTGAGGTGGGGGTCTGCCAGGTGGTGGGCTTCACTTGGGGATAAGAAAGTTGGGAGCCCAGAGTCCAGAATGAGAGTTATGTACCTGGGGGTGCCAACAGCTTCCCAGGAGCCTCAGCCCTTCCTGGGTGAGGTGTTCAACTGTCCTAGAGATACACATTGGTGATGTTCTGGGGAGAGGTGGGACTGCTGGACACTCGGCCTTGGGGAGTGCCTGGCCAGGTGGCTCTGGCTCCTCCCCTCCATTGAGGACACACCCCTCCTCCACCGGGCCTGCTCATGGGGAGCAGGTGCTGTCCTGCTCCAGGGCCCCTGCCTCGGGGTTGGCACACTCGCCTGTTTCCCATTGCATTTGTGGAGTTCCGCACCCATCGTAAGCTGACTTCTCCCCCATAGTGGGCCCTGGGAGGGCTGACGTGGGAGCTGTGGGCTCAGTCCACCATCTTGAACGGCAGCGTCCACTCTCCTGGAGTGCTGGCTTTCCCACAACCACACCCGTACTCTGGGTGTTTGGCCGACCCACAGTCCACCCTTACTCTATTGGAATGCTGAGTATCCAATTCACTTTGAAGATTAGGTTGCCACAGCATGGAGGCTATTGGTTTAATTTCCTATCCAAAGCAAGAATCCCATGTGTGGCTTGTATTTTTTTTTAAAGGAAAATTTTATTTTAAACTACTTAGCTCAACAATTATTTTCAACTATTTTTTTCATTTTATTATGAAAAATTTCAAACACACAGAAAAGTTGGAAGAATTAAGCAGGGTGTATCCATGTACCCACTCCTCGAGCCCATAGCTAACACTGAGCCTCATTTACATTCTCAGATACTTGCCATCAAACCACCCCTCTCTCCATACATCTTAGTTTTTTGGAGCATTTCAAAGTGAGTTACAAACAACAGTACACCTCACTCAAACATTTAGGAAGAATACCATTAACAGGAATTCAATTTTTGTGCTTTTGTGTGTGAAGTCATATGAATCCTAGGTGTTTCATTTGATGAATTTTCACAAATGCATTCACCTGAGTAGCCCAAACCGGATCAGGACCCACACCTTGACCGTGCACCCAACCTACCAGGGCCTCGGACATGACCTGTGCCCACCCCTCTGGCCGTGGACCTAACCACTCTCCCCAGATGTCCTCTTCTGCCTAGTCAGTTTCACCCAAATCCTCCAGAAGCAGCCATTGTTCTGATCTTTATTTATTTATTTTTTCCCTTCTCTCTCTCTCTTTTTTAAATTTTATTGTTATGTTAGTCACCATACAATAATACATGATTAGTTTTTGATGTGGTGATCCACGATCCATTGTTTTCATATAACACCCAGTGGTCCATGCAGTACGTGCCCTCCTTAATACCCATCACCGGGCTAACCCATCCCCCTCCCCCTCCCCTCTAAAACCCTCAGTTTGTTTCTCAGAGTCCATAGTCTCTCATGGTTGTTCTGATCTTTAAAAAGAGTAAATTAGTTCAGCTTGTCTTAGAGCCTCACTTAAATGGAATCATGCAACAGGTGCTCTTCTGCCCGACTCCGTCCACCAACACCATGTTTTTGAGATTCATTCATATTGTTGCAAATGCAGTTCGGTCCTCTTAATTGCTGATTTGTATTCCATTGTATGACTGTCATGGTTTGTTTATCCATCCCTGTTGATGGACATGTGGGTTGATCCAGTTCTGCCTCTTATTAAGAGAGTGGAATGAATGTACCTTCTCTTCAAGGCTTCAGCACCCAGAAGCTGGAACAGCCTCCAGGAGCCCATTATTTTGTAGGGTAGCTCTGACTTTTAGGGAACTCTTTCTTCTTTGAGCAGAAATCTGCATCCCTGTCACCCTGGCTCCTTGGTGCAACCTTTGGGGCAACACACAATGAACATCTCCCCTTGGGAAGCCCCCAAGGCACATGACTGCAAGCTGCTGTGGGTCACTTGGGCTGTGTCTCTTCCTCCCATTGTTTGCCCCTCATTGGCACAGTTCCTAGGATCCCAAGAACCATGCATGACGTCCTCATTTGAAACAGTGGGAAGGAATGCCCCATTCAGATCCAAGAGCCTGGATTACCACTTTTCCCAGAGGGGTTCCCCAACGTGCTGAGGGGCATGACCGTCCCAAGAGAACCACCCTCGGACAGGACTTCTCAGCCATTGGCTGGTCCAAGGGAGCAGATGACACGGAGAAACAGCTTCAGGGCAAAGTCACAGAAAGACACAGCACTGAGGAGCAGAGAGATTTATTTTTAATCATCACTAAGCTTTCATGGCGAAGAAAACCACCATCACTGATTCAGTAATGAGACATGGTGGGAGAGGTCAATAGAGAATTGATATTCCAGGTGATTTGTCAGGAGCAGTTAGGGGTGCCACAGGGGGCAGGCCTGCAGACCAGGGTGGGGCAGGAGGGCTGCCAGCCCCCAGAGGACTGGCAGGAGGGAGCCACATACACAATGGGCTTGTAGCTCACGGGCAGGCACACAGCAGGCTTGCAGCTCACGGGCAGGCAGCAGGACGTTTGGCAGGAGCTGGGGGTGCAGCAGGTCACCTGGCAGGACCTGGGAGTGCAGCAGCCTGAGCTGCAGGAGGAGGCCTGGCCGCAGGCCACTGGGCAGCACAGGGACGGGCAGCTACGGGCTGACTGGCAGGAGATGGATGAGCTGCACACAGGCTGACACAGGAGAGCCACGCAGGGGGCACTGCAGGAGCCCCCACAGCCTGGGGGAGGGCAGCAGGTGGGGATGCAGTCCAGGGAACCAGGGCAGGATGTCTGGCAAGAGCTGGGGGTGCAGCTGGCCTGCTGGCAGCCTGTAGAGCAGCTGGTGAAGTACATGGCGGTGGAGTGGAGTCAGGGTGGAGGCTGGAGTGGAGTCAGGGTGGAGGACAGGGCTGGTCTGGAGGTTCCTTCCCCAGGCAACCTTTATACCCAGGCTGTGGCATCCTGGCAACAAGCCACACAGGTGCCTTCCTCCTGGTTGCCTGATTGTTTGCCTCCTCCTCCTCCTCCTCCTCTGTGCGTCTCTTCCTGGAGTTTCTGGGGGAAGTGACTCGGTTCAGGAAACTGCAATAGCTGGAGGCTCAGTATGACCCAGCAGGCCTGTGATTTCTGGACTCAGAGCCCAGGTTGGATGGTGAAGGACCATCAGCGGGGGATAGGAGACCCCACATCAGGATGTTCAAGGTCCTCCCCCAGCTTACATACCCTGTCCTCTGTCCACATAAGCACCATCCTGCTCGCCAGACCAGGGGTCCCCTGCTTTGATTTGGAAACTCCGTGATCCAGAAGGTCTTCCCAATGGACCAGAGCCAAGCAGCTGGGCTCCTCACTGGGGACAGCTGTGGCCATGTCATCCACCATGTCATCCAGTCCCAGCTTTGTGCCTGGCACCGTGCTAAGCCTTTTACCTGGATCAGTTGATCACTGACTAGTCACCAATCCTTGCCGCCATCCAAGGGGTAGGTGATACCCCTCTTACATGGAGGCGCAGTTAGATTCCATGATGTTTGTGTGCTCGCACCACTGGGGTGAAGAAGCAGAAATTGAAGCTGCTCAGCTTCACTCTGGAGTCTGTGGTCTTTACCGTAGTAGACAGAAGGGCTCCCTACATGGCCCGGTAACAAGTCACACTAGTTAAGTTATTCCAAGACTGTGGTCTTGGGGGCTCAGGCTGTGGTCAGAGCTGAGACAATGAACAGCCTGGAATCTGCCTGAGACCACACAGTGGCGTGACCTTGAGACCTGTGGACGAGCCATGAGTCTGTGAGGTCAGCGGTCCACACACTCGCTCCTCCGTTGGCTCTGACCACAGGTTAAAACCGCAGTTAGGCCCAAGAGGATTCAGGGCAAAAGCACGTGACCACATGTCCAGCTGTGACCTAGTAATGGAGTTGCACATTTCCATTGGTCACTTGTGGTCCAAGCCAACCATGAGAAGAACGAAAACGAGCCTTTCACTCCTGCTCCTTCCTCCAGCCCATAGGGCTCCTCCCAGCACCCCCCACCCAGTCTTCCTTGTCGCGCACTCTGCTGCTCGTGGTTCTCTTCGCTTTCGTTTTCCTGGAAAGGTTTCGTCTCACCCTCTTTCACAGGACTTTCTCTCTCTCTCTCTTTTTTTGCTATACAGGGAATCCTTGATTGGCAGTGTCTGTCTTCAGCATCTCAACACTGTTCTCATCTGTCCTCTGGTCTCTGCTTCTGATGAGAAGTCAGCTGTTACCTTTTTTTCTCGTCTGTGAAGTGTTTTTCCTCTCACTGCTTTGAAGGCTTTGCTCTGTATTTTCAGTTTTCATCACTATAACTATTATGTGCGCAGAGATGGTTTTCTTTGTATTTATCTAGCTTGGGTTTTTCTCTAAGACCCTGGGATCTGTAAGTTGGTGTCATTTTTTTTTTTTAATCAAGTTTGGGAGAATTGTCCATTGTGTCTTCAACACATTTTTATGCTTTGATTTCATTCTTTCCTCTGGAGGTTGAACTTAACCTGTGTGTTAGACTGTCTGACACGGGCTCACAGGCTCTTTTTCTTTTTTTTTTTTAAAGATTTATTTATTAGAGAGAGAGAGAGCAGGGGGCTGAGCAGAGAGAGAGAGAATCCCAGGCAGACTCCCCGCTGAGCACAGAGCCCGAGACGGGGCTCAATCTCATGACCCTGAGACCATGACCTGAGCTGAAATCAAGGGTCGGACGCCCAATGGACTGAGCCACCCAGGCACCCCTCTTTTTATTTTTCTTAACTCTTCCTTTTCTTTCAGGTTAGATAATTTCTCTCGATGTGTATTCACTTTCTCATACTCTTTATTCTTCTATTTTTCACTTCCCAGTGGACATTTCATTTCCACCATTGTGTTTTCAGTTCTAGAATTCCTTTTTTTTTTTTTTTACCAGTTTCCATTTATCTGCCCAACATTCCCTCTCCATTCAGTCATGAAAATAATACTTTCCTTTAACTCTTTGAACATATCTTCCTTGGATTCTTGAAACGTATTTGTAAGAGCCGCTCTCCCGCCGTTGTTTGCCAGCCAACGTCTAGACCATCTCAAGTTTCATGACTACTGATGGACTTGTTTCTTTAACTGTGGATTATGTTTTCTATATCTTTTATGTCTAGTGATTTTTTATTGTATATTGAACTTAATTATGACACTAGATATAGGACGTCTGCATTCTCTTTTACTGGCTATTGATTTTTGTTCTGGTAGACGGTCAGTTATTAACTGACCATCTCAGACGTGTGCAGCCTGGTCTTACACTTTGTTGGGGCGGATCTGTTCCACCAGCTGCAGGTGTCTAGGTGTGTGGTTAGCTGTGTGCCTTCCAGAACAGAAGCAGACAGACTCTCCTGGAAAATCATGGAGGACACCCCCCACCCCAAAAAGAGGTCAGAGTCTTTATGCTGAGCTTGCCCTGTCCAGGTGGACCCCAGCAGGTGCTGTCTGCATGTAGGCGGGCTCCAGGGTCTCTGTGTGCAAGGAGTGAGGAGTGGCATGGAGGAGGGGGTGAGGGAGCAAAGATGGACGACTCTCCTCACGCAGGAGACCCCGGAATGGGAAACAGTGTCTCCCTAACAAAGAGGCTCAGCCTGTGAGTGTCTGGGTCTGGATGTGTATGCCTCGGTGTGGGTGCCTGGACCTCGCTGAGCTGTGTCCATCTTTGGGGACCTGCTCTGGAAAATTCTTGTAAACCAGTCCTGAGTCTTATAATTCAGCAGCGTCTTGCAAGAGTGTTTTCAGAAATACCGTCTTCTGCATTAAATTCTAGAGCTGTTCTCACCATCAAGGGTGGGGTGGAGGGGAATGCAAGAGATGGCACGTTCTTTGTAAGAGCAGTGTGAACTCCGAAGTCTACCAGCCAGAGCCCCGGGGGTAGGGGCAGACAGTGGTCCTCCCTGCTGGCTTTCTGGTGGTTGAGGTCAGGCGAGAGCCCCAGAAGGAGTGGAAGACCCGCCACCAGACTCAGCCAGTCCTCCTCTGAGTCCCACGTGACTGTTGACATCTGTGGGCTGCATGAGTGTGGCTGGTGTCCTCTCCCATTTCCTGGGGACACCCCTGCTTCTGATGGGGCTGCACGCAGGAGGTCCATGCCTTTGTCCACTGTGCTTCTCTAATGAGGAGGCTTTCTCGAGACAAGGATCTGAGGTCGCTGCCCTCCAGGAGTTCTCCGTG
This sequence comes from Mirounga leonina, assembly GCF_011800145.1. NCBI lineage: Eukaryota > Metazoa > Chordata > Mammalia > Carnivora > Phocidae > Mirounga > Mirounga leonina. The sequence continues at coordinate 1,848,002 of NW_023270699.1, forward strand.
ACCCACGCCCTTCCGTCCACACTCATGCTGCGGGAGGGTGGTCCCAAGTGTCGGCCGTGCTTGACCTGCGGCCGGAAGCTCCTGGGACACTCAGACATGAGCCAGACACATCTGTTCTCCCGGCACCTGCCCTGGAGCCTTCCTGATGTGAGGGAGGCTGTCCAGGGACCATCGTCCCATGCAGAGGGAGACCAGGACACCCATGTTTTCAGATCTACACAGAAGTAGCTCTGGCGAAATCGTAAGGAGGCAGAATCCGGCTGGTGCCAGTGAGACACTTGGGCGGGTTTCCAAGTGTAACGCGTGCTTGAAGAGGGGGCAATTAGTCATGAAGGTAAGGGCCAAACAAATAAAACATCTGCAACAGAAAGCCAAGTTCCAGCCCAGAAGAAGCACAAACAAGGAAGACGGCAGCGTGTCCCATGCTGTCCGGACACCCGCAGCCCGGGTATAAAGGCCGCCCAGGGAAGGAGCCTCCAGACATCACCGCCCTCCTCCCTGACTCCACTCCAGCCCCACGCCACCATGAGCTTCACCAGCTGCTCCACGGGCTGCCAGGCGTCCTGCTGCATCCCCAGCTCCTGCCAGGCGTCCTGCTACGTGCCCGTGAGCTGCCAGCCCGCTGTGTCCATGCCCGTGAGCTGCCAGCCCGCCGTGTCCATGCCTGTGAGCTGCAAGCCCGCCGTGTATGTGGTCCCCTCCTGCCAGTCCTCTGTTTGCCTGCCCGTGAGCTACAAGCCCCTCGTGTTCATGGCCCCCTCCTGCCAGTCCTCCGGGGGCTGCCAGCCCTCCCACCCCCCCCTGCTCTGCAGACCCATCTCTTGTAGCACCCCGTCCTGCTTCTGACCATGAGCCTCCCACCCAGCTGCTCCCAGGGCACAGGGGGCCACACCTGCTCCCCTCCTGGAACAAGTCTTCAGTGGCCTCCAGGTTCTGCACAGGGCAGATGAAGAACATGCCCAACGGACCCTCTGAAGCCTGTGGCAAGGATGTAGCAGGATGATCTGGATCCCTCTGTGTCCCCACTGGGAGGCCCTGGTTTCCGGGGTCCTCTGCCTCCAGCAGGGACCCAGCCCTGTGTGAGCCAAATAAACCGTGCTTTCTTGATGCAGCTCTGTGCGCCTGTCTTCTATGTTTTCTGCCCACCTAGTCCATGCTACGAAGGGGGAAGGCTCAGCCCTTCTCCCAGTGGGAGCCCCTGCGAAGGGAGGGGCGGCGCACGTGGCTGGGGGCCATGGCTCGCCCTCTTCTGGTCCTAGCTGCTCTTGCTTCCCCTTGGCTGTCGGTTCCTGCCTCGGCATCAGGACAGGCTTTCCCCTTCGCGTCAGAAGATGTCCTGTGTCCCGGGTCCTGGGTCCCAGAAAGTTGAGTCCAGCCGTTAGCTCTTTTATAGCTTAGATCTGCAGAACCCAATCAGTTCTGGCCCCCAGCTCGACTCACTTCTGTTGCCAGTCCACGTGTGGCCCATTTTTAATTGACTGATGATCAGTTATTGATTATTTTATTTTAATTTATTTTATTATTTTTAAAGATTTTATTTATTTATTTGAGAGAGAGAGAGAGAATGAGAGAGAGAGAGAGCATGAGGGGGGAGGGTCAGAGGCAGAAGCAGGCTCCCTGCCGAGCAGGGAGCCCGATGCGGGACTCGATCCAGGGACTCCAGGATCATGACCTGAGCCGAAGGCAGTCGCTTAACCAACTGAGCCACCCAGGCGCCCAGTTATTGATTATTTTAATAAACCTCCACAAACCTACTACCTAGAACACCATCAGTACTTTACCCCTGGCTTCTCGGGGTAAAGATTTGTGTGCTCTTTGTTTGCTGCCTTTTAAGAGAGAGAGCAGGGCCACCCCTCTGTGTCCCAGAAAATCAAGTTTCCTCATGCAGGGCTCTAAACGACGGTAGGAGGTCATCCTGCACGCACTGGCCAGAACTTTTTCCACCCCGTGGGCTCTTGCTAGGATTCCTCGCATGTCCTGTGTCGTGCATCCTCTTGACCCTTCCCTGCTGCTCTATTTGGGGGCTGTTTCAGGTTAAACCTGCTCCTATACTTGGGCAGGTGTGGGGGCCGCGGGGACTGGGGGTGGGAGGGCCTGGCCGTGGACTGTCCCTTCCCCTCCTTTGGCACCTGTGATCCTTCCATTGAGGCTCTGGGAACGGGCACCAGCTGGAATTCCCTGGCTGCGCGGAGATACAGGAAACTCGGCTTCTCCCTCACCTTGTCTCCGAAGACACCATAGCTCCATGCCTTGTTTCTGGGGGTTGGTTTTGGAATGAATTTTCTGGGTCAGAGAGGTGGGTGCATTTGAGACCCACCAACCTGGCACCTCATGGGCATGTAGCAGGAGGGGGCCGGGCTGCAGGCCACTGGGCAGCACGGGGACGGGTGCCATGGGCCATCCGGCAGGAGACACAGCGCTGCCATGCAGGGCGCGCATGCGGGGGGCACAGCAGAGGCTCCCCTGGCCTGGGGGAGGGCAGCAGCTAGGGGCACCGCAGGTGCAGGTGGTACACAGGGGCTCGAGGCTGGGCTGGGGACAGCGCGGGGACAGCAGTACAGAGCAGAACTGCTGTCTCCCTGGACGTTCCTACCACCCAGGCATCTGGATCTGGTGTGTGGGCTGCACTGCGTGGGCTGCGACACCTACCACAGGCTCTGCAACCCCTCCCGCTGCGGAAGAGGAGCCTGGTCCTCTGCCTCCAGTCAGTTCGGTGCTCGACCTCCCAAGCAGGTGTGGTGTGGACAGCACCACTGATTTGACTCAAACCTGCCCCAGGGTTGCCTGTCCCGGGCATCGGAGGACCGTGAACCAGGAGAAACCCAGGAGGGGCCCCTCAGCATCCCTCCCCAGAACCTCTCCCCTGGGTGCCTTCTGTCTGCCCCCATCTTCTGTCTCACCCACCTCCACCTGGTCCTGTGCCATAGCCAACATGGGCATGCACACGCGGGCATGCACATGTGCACACACAGGAGCATGCACACCCACGAGCACGCACACGGGCACACATGGGCACACACCCAGCCCTGTGCTGGCTTACCGGGCTCCCTTGTGAAACTGGCCAGTGGGAGTTCCCATGAAGCTCACAGTGTAGGTGGGACACAGGACGCCCGTGCGGGGAACCTTCAGCTATGTTGCCGTGTGAGAGGTGTGTGGCAAGACAAAGGCTGCTGGCAGAGTCCAGAGAAGGGAAAGGAGTTTTACTGGGTTAGAAAAGCCCTCCCCAGTGCCCTCTGCAGGAACCCCACTTGAGATTGGGATTGATCACCCCAGTGCATGTCTTCACCCGTGTTCTGAAAAAATGCAGTATATTCCTGCATGTTTTTAACACTTAAATGGCATCATAAACTGTGCATACTTTTGTAACATGCTTTTCTCCCCCTCGACATTATGTTGGAGCAATTCATCCCTGATGATACCTGTAGCCCTTGCCATTCCTGTTCATGGCTGTCTAGTATTCCACTGCACAAATATACTGCAATCTGTTTATTCTCCTTCATGGACATTAGGTTGCACTCGATTTTTAGCTACTGCCTCAAATGCTGCCATTTCTATTCTTCTAACTTTTCTGGTGCACGTGGCCAGTGTTGCTCTCTCCAGAAGTGCTCCTGTGTGTATGCGGTCTTCACCTACCCTGAATGTACAAACCACTGTGCAGAGTGGCTGTCCCCACCTCACACACCAGCTACTGTGGCACCAGCTATCCCATCTTTTTTGAAAAAAAATTTTATTTAAATTCAATTAATTAACATACAGTGTATTATTAGTTTCAGAGGTAGAGGTCAGTGATTCATCAGTTGCATACAACACCCAGTGCTCATTATATCACGTGCCCTCCTTCATGCCCGTCACCCAGTTACCCCATCCCCCCACCCCCCTCCCCTCCAGCAACCCTCAGTTTGTTTCCTATGATTAAGAGTCTCTCATGGTTTATCTCCTTCTCTGATTTCGTCTTGTTTTGTTTTTCCCTCCCTTCCCCTATGATCCTCTGTTTTGTTTCTTAAATTCCACATATGAGTGAAATCATAAGGATAATTGTCTTTCTCTGATTGACTTGTTTCACTTAGCATAATACCCTCTAGTTTCATCCATGTCATTGCAAATGGCAAGATTTCATCCTTTCTGATGACTGTGTAATATTCCATTGTGTATATGAACCACATCTTCTTTATCCATTTATCTGTTGATGGACATTTGGGCTCTTTCCATAGTTTGGCTATTGTGGACATTGCTGCTATAAACATTGGGGTGCCAGTGCCCCTTCGGATCCCTACATGTGTATCTTTGGGGTAAACACCCAGTAGTGCAATTGCTGGGTCTTAGGGTAGCTCTATTTTTAACTTTGTGAGGAACCTCCATACTGTTTTCCAGAGTGGCTGCATCAGCTTGAGTTCCCACCAACAGTGTAGGAGGGTTCCCCTTTCTCTGCATCTTTGTCAACATCTGTCTTTCCTGACTTGTTAATTTTAGCCATTCTGACTGGTGTGAGGAGGTATCTCATTGTGGTTTTGTATTTCCCTGATGTCAAGTGACATTGAACATTTTTTCATGTGTTGGCCATTTGTATGTCTTCTTTGCAGAAATGTCTGTTGTGTCTTCCGCCCATTTCTTGATTGGATTATTTGTTCTTTGGGTGTTGAATTTGCTAAGTTCTTTATAGATTTTGGATACTAGCCCTTTATTTGATATGTCATTTGCAAATATCTTCTCCCATTCTGTTGGTTGTCTTTTGGTTTTGTTGATTGTTTCCTTTGCTGTGCAGAAGCTTTTTATCTTGATGAAGTCCCAATAGTTCATTTTTGCCCTTGCTTCCCTTGCTTTTGTCAACATTTCTAGGAAGAAGTTGCTGCGGCTGAGGTCGAAGAGGTTGCTGCCTGTGTGCTCCTCAAGGATTTTGATGGATTCCTATCTCACACTGAGGTCTTTCATCCATTTTGAGTCTATTTTTGTGTATGGTGCAAGAAAATGGTCCAGTTTCATTCTTCTGCATGTGGCTGTCCAAATTTCCCAGCACCATTTGTTGAAGAGACTGTCTTTTTAACATTGGACATTCTTTCCTGCTTTGTTGAAGATTAGTTGACCATAGAGTTGAGGGTCCATTTCTGGATTTTCTATTCTGTTCCATTGATCTATGGGTCTGTTTTTGTGCCAGTATACATACTGTTTTGATTACAGCTTTGTAATAGAGCTTGAAGTCCGGAATAGTGATGCCACCAACTTTGGTTTTCTTTTTCAACATTCCTTTGGCTATTTGGGGTCTTTTCTGGTTCTGTACAAATGTTAGGATTATTTGTTCCAGTTTTGTGAAAAAAGTTCATGGTATTTTGATAGGGGTTGCATTGAATGTGTAGACTGCCCTAGGTAGCATAGACATTTTAACAATATTTGTTCTTCCAATCCATGAGCATGGAACGTTTTTCCATTTCTTTGTGTCTTCCTCAATTTCTTTCATGAGTATTTTATAGTTTTCTGAGTACAGATTCTTTGCCTCTTTGGTTAGATTTATTCCTAGGTATCTTATGGTGTTGGGTGCAATTGTAAATGGAATCGACTCCTTAATTTCTCTTTCTTCTGTCTTGTTGTTGGTGTATAGGAATGCCACTGATTTCTGTGCATTGATTTTATATCTTGTCACTTTACTGAATTCCTGTATGAGTTCTAGCAATTTTGGGGTGGAGTCTTTTGGGTTTTCCACATAAAGTATCATGTCATCTGAGAAGAGTGAGAGTTTGACTTCTTCTTTGCTGAACTGGATGCCTTTGATTTCTTTTTGTTGTCTGAATGCTGTGGCTAGGACTTCTAATACTATGTTGAATAGCAGTGGTGATAGTGGACATCCCTGCCGTGTTCCTGACCTCAGGGGGAAAGCTCTCAGTTTTTCCCCATTCAGAATGATATTCGCTGTGGGTTTTTCATAGATGGCTTTTATGATATTGAGGTATGTACCCTCTATCCCTACACTGTGGAGAGTTTTAATCAAGAAAGAATGCTGTATTTTGTCAAATGCTTTTTCTGAATCTTTTGAGAGGATCATATGGCTCTTGTCCTTTCTTTTATTAATGTAGTGTATCACATTGATTGATTTGCAGATATTGAACCACCCTTGCAGCCCAGGAATAAATCCCACTTGGTCGTGGGGAATAGTCCTTTTAATGTACTGTTGGATCCTATTGGCTAGTATCTTGGTGAGAATTTTTGCATCCATGTTCATCAGGAATATTGGTCTGTAATTCTCCTTTTTGGTGGAGTCTTTGTCTGGCTTTGGGATCAAGGTAATGCTGGCCTCATAGAAAGAGTTTGGAAGTTTTCCTTCCATTTCTATATTTTTTGAAACAGCTTCAGAAGAATAGGTATTAATTTTTCTTTAAATGTTTGGTAGAATTCCCCTGGGAGGCCATCCAGCCCTGGGCTCTTATTTGTTGGGAAATTTTTGATTACTGCTTCAATTTCCTTGCTGGTTATGGGTCTGTTCAGGTTTTCTGTTTCTTCCTGGTTCAGTTTTGGTAGTTCATATGTTTCTAGGAATGCATCCATTTCTTCCAGATTGTCTAATTTGCTGGGATATAGTTGCTCATAATATGTTCTTAAAATTGTTTGTATTTCTTCAGTGTTAGTTGTGATCTCTCCACTTTCATTCATGATTTTATTTATTTGGGTCCTTTTTCTTTTCTCTTTGAGTCTGGCCAGGGTTTATCAATCTTATTAATTCTTTCAAAGAACCAGCTCCTAGTTTTGTTGATCTGTTCTACTGTTCTTTTGGTTTTTATTTCATTGATTTCTGCTCTAATATTTATTAATTCTCTTCTCCTGCTGTGTTTAACTTTATTTTCTGTTCTTTCTCCAGCTTCTTTAGGTGTAAGGTTAGGTTGTGTATTTGAGACTTTTCTTGTTTTTTGAGAAAGGCCTGTATTGCTATATACTTCCCTCTTAGGACTGCTTTTGCTGCATCCCAAAGATTTTGAACAGTTGTGTTTTCACTTCCATTTGTTTCCATGAATTTCTTAAACTCTTAATTTCCTGGCTGACCCATTAATTCTTTGGTGGGATGCTCTTTAACCTCCATATATTTGAGTTCCTTCCAAATTTCCTCTTGTGATTGAGTTCAAGTTTCAAAGCATTGTGGTCTGAAAATATGCAGGGGATGATCTCAATCTTTTGGTACTGGTTGAGACCTGATTTGTGATCCCATATGTGATCTATTCTCTAGAATGTTCCATGTGCACTAGAGAAGAATGTGTATTCTGTTGCTTTATGATAGAATGCCCTGAATATATCTGTGAAGTCCATCTGGTCCATCAGTGTGTCATTCAAAGCCCTTGTTTCCTTGTTGATCTTCTACTCAGATGATCTGTCCATTGCAGTGAGTGGGGTGTTAAAGTCCCCTACTATTATTGTATTCTTATCAATGTGTTTCTTTAATTTTGTTATTAATTGGTTTATATAATTGGCTGCTCTCATGTTAGGGGCATAAATATTTACAATTGTTAGATCTTGTTGGATAGACCCTTTAATTATGATATAGTGTCCTTCCTCATCTAGAATAATAAGAGATGAGGAAGGACACTATATCATAATTAAAGGGTCTATCTAACACAAGGCAAGAAACAACAAATGTTAGAGAGGTTGTGAGAGAAAGGGGAACCCTCTTACACTGTCGGTGGGAATGCAAGTTGGTACAGCCACTTTGGAAAACAGTGTGGAAGTTCTTCAAAAAATTAAATATAGAGCTACCCTATGACCCAGCAATTACACTCCTGGGTATTTACCCCAAAAACACAGATGTAGTGAAAAGAAGGGCCATATGCACCCCAGTGTTCATAGCAGCAATGTCCGCAATAGCTAAACTGTGGAAAGAGCCAAGATGCCCTTCAACAGATGAATAGATAAAGAATAGATAAAAAAAAAATATATGTGGTCCATATATACAATGGAATATTACTCAGCCATCAGAAAGGATGAATACCCAACTTTTACATCAACATGGATGAGACTGGAGGAGATTATGCTAAGTGAAATAAGTCAAGCAGAGAAAGTCAATTATCATATGGTTTCACTTATTTGTGGAACATAAGGAATAGCATGGAAGACATTAGGAGAAGGAAGGGAAAAATGAAGGGGGGGGGAATCGGAGGGAAAGATGAACCATGAGAGACTATGGACTCTGAGAAACAAACTGAATGTTTTAGAGGGGAGGGTGGTGGGGGGATGGGTTAGCCCGGTGATGGGTATTAAGGAGAGCACGTACTGCATGGAGCATTGGGTGTTATATGAAAACAATGAATCATGGATCACCACATCAAAAACTAATGATGTATTGTATGGTGACTAACATAACATAATAAAATAAAATTTTAAAAAATCGAATTTGTCTGATATAAGGATTGCTACCCCAGCTTTCTTTTTTTTTTTTAAGATTTTATTTATTTATTTGACAGAGAGAGAGGTTCAATTTACATATAATAAAATTTAGTCTTCTTAGGTGTACTTGTAAAGAACATCTATAAATGTGCACAGTTTATATATATCACATCTGCACCACAATTATGGTACAGGACTTCACAGCCACCCCAAATGTCCTCATGACCCTCCCAGCATCTGGAAACCACTGATCTGGTCCCTTTAGTTGTGCTTCTTCTAGAATGCCATAGAAATGAAACCAGTAGCATGAAGCCTTTCAAGTTTGCTTTCTTTCACTTTGAATAATCCATTTGAAGCTCATTCATGGTATTGCATTCATCAGTAGTTTATCCCTCGTATTTGCTGAGTAGTATTGGACACCCACTGATCAATGGTAGACATTTGGTTTGCCTCAAGTTTCTGGCTATTATGAATGAACCACTATAACATTCATGTACAGGTTTCTTTTGTAGACATATGTTTTTGTTTCTCTTGAGTAAATGTCTAGGAGTGGAATAGCTGGACTGCATGCTAAGGGTCTGTCCTGCTGACACCATCTTGCCTTGATCAATGTAGCTTTAGGGTAAGTCTTGAAATCAGCTACTGTTTGTTTTCCCCTCCTTCTTTAAACAAGTTGTTTAGGCAATTCTAGTTTCTTTGACTTTCCATATAGATATTAGAATAAGCTTATCAATATCTACAAAAATTCATGTTGAGATTTTGATTGAGATTGTGTTGAAACTATAGATTGGTTTGGAGAAAATTGACATATCTGGCAATCCATGAACATGGTATATTTATTTAGGTCTTCTTTGATTTCTCTCACCAATGTTTTATAGTTTTCAACATACAATTTTGTACATTCCTCTCTACCAAGATTTATCCTTATGATTTTTTGATATTTTGATGATATTGTAAATGGTATTATTTAAAAATGTCAGTTTCCAATTAATCATTGCTAGTATTTAGACATAAAATTTACTTTTGTATATTGACCTTTATTCTTTGTCTTTCCTAAATCCACTTACTAGTTCTAATAGCTTTATTACAGAATTTTGGGATTTTCTAGATAGACAGTAATGCAACATGTTAACAGAGACTGTGTTATTTCTTCCTTTCCAGTCTATATGCCTTTTACTTATTTTCATTCTTTTATTACACTGTTTAGGAACTCCAGTATGAGAATGAATAGAATAAGTGAAATTAGAAATCCTCACTTTGTTCCTGATTTTAAAGAGAAAGCATGCCATCTTTCATCATTAAGCTTGATATTAATGTAGATTTTTGGTAGTTGCCCTTTAAAAGAAATTCCTCTTAATTCCTAGATTCCTGAGAGATCTTGAGTGGATTTTAAATTTTGTCAAATCCTTTTCTGAATCTATTGAGATGATATGTCTGTTGATATGATCAGTTACACGAATTGGTTTTGAACACTGAACCAACCTTGTATTTCTGGGATAAATCTCACATGACCATAATCTTTTTATTTCTTTTATATTTCCAGATTTGATTTGTTAATATTTTGCTATTTGAGGATTGTTGATATGGAGGATATTGAGAATATTTTTGCATCTTGGTTCATGAGAGATATTGGTTTATAGTTTTCTTGTAATGGTTTTTTCTAATTCTGATATCAAGATTATGCTGGCCTTATAAAATGAATTGGAAAGAGTACTCTCCTTCTATTTTCTGGAAGAGTCCATGGAATTGACAGTATTTCTTTCTTAAATATTTGGTAGAATTTGCAATGAAGAATTTGGTCTTGGAATTTTCTTTGTTCTAAGTTTTTAAACTGCAAATTCAGTTTCTTTGACAGCTATAGGACTATTTGGGTTCTCTATTTCTTCTTGAATGAGCTTTTGTAGTTAAGTCTTTTAAGGAATTTGACCATTTCGTCCGAGTCATCAAATTTATTGGTACAAAGTTGTGTTATTCCCTTATAATCTTTTTAGTGGCTGTAAGATCTATAACAATTCTCTCATTTCTAATATTGGTATTTTGTGTCTTTTCTTTCTTTTTTATTTTACTGATTGGGCTAGAGTTTATCAGTTTTTTTTTAAATTATTTATTATTTGACAGATAGAGATATATATAGAGAGAGCACAAACAGGGGGAGTGGCAGGCAGAGGGTGAGGGAGAAGCAGGCTCCCTGCTGAGCAGGGAGCCCAATGTGGGGCTCAATCCCAGGACCCTGAGATCATGACCTAAGCCAAAGGCAAATGCCAAACAACTGAGCCACCCAGGCACCCTGAGTTTACAAATTTTTTTTAAAAAGATGTTATTATTTATTTATTTTAAAGAGAGAGAGCATGTGAGTGGGGGGAGGGACAGGGAGAGGCAGAGAATCTCAAGCAGACTCCAGGCCGAGCCCAGAGTCCGATATGTGGCTCAATCCCACGACCCATGAGATCATGACCTGAGCTGAAATCACAAGTCTGACGCTCAACTGACTGAGACGCCCAGAAACCCCTAGAGTTGGTGAATTTTGTTGCTCTTCCCAAAGAAGCAGCTTTTGGTTTCATTGTGTTTTTTATATTGTTTTCTATTTTCTATTTCATTGTTTTTTGCTTGTATTTTCAATTATTTCTTTTTATTCACCCATTTTGGGTTTAATTTGCTCTTCTTTTCTAGTTTAAGGTGAAAACTTAATTGATTTCAGAATTTTCTTCCTTGTGAATATAAGCATTTAATGATATAATTGTCCCCGTAAATGCTACTTCAGCTGTGTCCCACCTATTTTGACATATTGTCTTCTTTGTTCAAAATATTTCCTAATTTCTCTTGGCACTTCTTTTGTTGAACCATGGATTATTTAGAAGTGGGTTGGGTAATTCCCAACCCACTTCTAAATAATCCATGGGGTTATTTCCATCTATGCTTTTGTTATTAATGTCTAATTTAATTTCAGTGTAGTCAGAGAACATATTGTATTATTTCAATGCCTTCAAATTTGTTGAAGTTTATTTTATGGTGTAGAACATGGTCTTTTTTATATATATTCTATATGCACTTGAAAAGAATGTGTATTTTACTATTGCTGAGTGGGGTGTTTAATAAATATTCACTAGGTCAACTTGGTTGGCAGTATTGTTGGGCCCTTTATATCCTTAATGATTTTATGTCTACATGCTCAATTGCTGAGAAGCTGAAGTCTCATGATAACAAAACATGTGGATTTGTCCATTTCTCCCTGCAGTTCTTTCAGTTTTTTGTTTCAGGTGTTTTGAAACTTTGTTGTTAGGTGCTTACACATTTAGGATTCTTAAGTTTTCTTGGAGAACCAACCCTTTTATTATTATGTACTGTCCTTCTTTATCCTTGGAATTATACCTTGCTCTGAAATATACATTTTTAAATATTAACATAGCCATTCCAACTTTATTTGATTAGAGTTTGTAGGGTATATTTTTCCACCTGTTTACTCTTAACCTATCTATGTTTTTCTATTTAATGTGGGATTTCTGGTAGATAGCAGATAGTTGGATCTTGCTTTTTTATCCAATTTAAAAATCTCTGTCTTTTGATTTCGATGTTTGGAACTTTGGCATTTAATGGAAGTTGTTGATGTACTTAAATGTAAAATACCATTTGCTGGTTGTGTTATATTTGTGCCATCAGTTCTTTTTTTCTCTTTCTCTTCTTTTCAGGTTTAGCATTTTTAATTATCCCGTTTCACCTCTACTTTTGGCCTCATCAGTTACACATCTTTTCGAAGTGGATTGGTGAAGAGTTTATAATTTACACCTTTAGTAGAACACGATCTACCTCCAAATGCTATTATGCCGTCCCTCTGTGGTGTTGGGACTCTGTAGCAGTGTACTTCCACGTCACATCATCTGAGGGGCTGCTGTCTCCTTTACCTCTACACGTGTGAAGAACCCCCAGTGCATTTTGATGGTGTCTGCTCTAGACAGTTGATTATCTTGTAAAGCTTTTTATATTGAGCTTCTCTCTAGAATAATTTCTAGAGCCATTTTTTCCCTTGCATACATCAGGTTTCTCTCTGCTCTCCCAATCACTGGCTTGAAGAAATTTTCTTAATGTTTCTGGTAGTGCGTGTCTGTGGTTGGTTAATCTCTCTCAGTTTTTGTTTATCTGAGCAAGTGTTTATTTCACTTTGATTTTTAAAGATGCTTTCTTAAAACATTGGTAGATTTGATAGATTTTTCTTTTAGTATTTTAAAGATGCCATTCTGTTGTTTTTTGAATTGTATGCTTTCTAATTAGACTCTGAAGAAATTCTTATCTTTGTTCTGTATGGAACATGTCTTTTTCATGTGGATGCCTTCAAGATTTTTTCTTCTCTTTTGGTATTGTCCTAGAGCTCTTTGATGTTTTGTTCTTTTTTTTCCTCCCACTTTCTCTTTGTGTGTGTTTAAAGATTTTATTATTGTTTTTAATCTTTACACCCAACGTGGGGCCAGAACTTACAACCCTGAGATCAAGAGTTGCATGCTCCACTGACTGAGCCAGCCAGGTGCCCCTCTTTGTGTTTTAATATGGGAAATTTCTATTTACTTATTTTCAAATTTAATGATTCCACACTTGGCTGTGTGATGTATACTCATGAGCTAATGGTAGGAATTCATCTCTGACACTGTATTTTTAATTTTATAGTATCTGTTTGGCTCTTTCTTATAATTTCCATCTCTCTGATGAAATTCCCCATCTGTTCATATATGTAGTCTGTGTTTTATACTCTATCCTTTTATATATTGTGATATTGTGAGCCTGGAGAGTCATGGAAGCTCTCTACTCTCTCCGCATGCATGTCTTGCCCTCTGCATCTCTTCCATCTGGCTGTTTCTGAGCTGTATCCTTTTATAATAAACTGGTAATCTAGTAAGTAAAAGTTTCTCTGAGTTCTGTGAGCCACTCTAACAAATCAATTGAACCTTAAGACCTCTGCTCTAGAGCTGGTTGGTCAGAAACACAGGTGACAAGCCAAGCTTGCAGCTAGATCTGAAATGGTATGGGGTCAGTCTTCTAGGACTGAGCCATTAACCTGTGGGATCTGATGCTGTCTCCAAGTAGATAATGTCAGAACTGAGTGGAATTTTAAGACACCAAGTGGTATCACAGAGCACTGTTTGTTGGAGGTATGGGGAAGCATTCCCCACACATATATGAAAATTGGGTCTAAGAACCCAATGTACATATTAATCACAGTTAATTAATTAATTAATTAATTAAAAACCTTTTTTTGCCCCCCATGATTCAATGCTTCACTCCATCCCACAGGTAACTATTGCCCTAAATTTAATATTTGTCATTCTCATGCTTTTAGCTATACATTTACCACATGTCCTCCATAAATATTTATATCTCTTACATATTTGCCACTTCTTTGACTCTTTTTGCTGCATTCTGGATACTTTCTTTGGACCTGCCTTCTGATTTTTCTAATTCTCTCTTCAGTTGTGTCTAATATTTTATTTAAGTTGTCCACTGTTTCTAATTTCCATTACTTGACTTTTTTTAATTTCTAGAAGTTATCTTTGTTTCCCTCAAGTCTGTTTCTTTCTTCTATTTTAATAGAGACTCAATTCTCCTATTTATATTTCTCTCTTTATTTCTTTAAATATAATAACGTGTTTTATTTTACAGTCACTAGACTGTACATTACATCCCAAGGACTTATTTTGTGAATGGAAGTTTGTATCTTTTGATATCCCTCACTCATTCACTCTCCCACCCTCTACCTCTGGAAACCACCAGTCTTGTTTTCTACATTTATGACCTTGTTTTATTTTGTTTTGTTTCCTTTGTTTTGTTTTTTAGATTCCACATATAAGTGAGATCATACAGTATTTGTCTTTCTCTGACTTATTTTGCTCATCATAGTTATTTTAATGTTTCTGTCTGATAGCTCCAATATCTGGGTCATTTTTGAGTTCAGTTTTGTTGATTGTTTTGTCCCCTGACAATGGATAGATTTTTTTCCCTTGCTTTTTTTGTATGTCTTCTAATTTTTGATTGAATATCAGATATCATGTATTAATTGAAATGGACATAAACAGTGTTTCCTCCTGGAAATGGGTGAGTCTCTTCTGTCAGGTCATCAGTGTGGTGGGGGGAAGTTTGGATCAACCTGCTCAGATGTTGACCTTGTTTTGGGTTGTTGTTATTGTGATGACCTTCAAGGTACCTAAGACTTTGGATTCCTTTTTGGTGGGCTTCCAGTGTCATGTGCTTAGGGCAAGCACTGGAGGCACAACATTCTTGCTCTGCCCTAAGTTTTCAACTGTCCCTGTGTGCCTGGCACATGGAGGGGACCTCTATACATGCCTGCCTCCCCCCAGGGATTGCCACTGCTCCTGCAGGTGTACCAGTCAGGCTGAGGTGGGAACAGGAAGACTCTGTTGTCCTGGCCCTGGGTCAGTCTTATTTTTTTATTTTTTATTTTTTAAATATATTTTATTTATTTATTTGAGAGAGAGAGAGCACATGCAAGCGAGAGAGCACAAGCAGGGGGAGCAGCAGAGGGAGAGGGAGAAGCAGACTCCCCGTTGAACAAGGAGCCTTATGTAGAGCTTGATCCCAGGACCCTGAGATCATGACCTGAGCTGAAGGCAGACGCTTCACCTACTGAGCCACCCAGGTGCCCTGGCCCTGGGTCAGTCTTGAGCAGGGCCTATGTGCCTGGGTCTTGGAGGGTGAGGCTTTCTCACTTCCTGCTGCTCTCCCTGGTGATGACCAGACTCCATTTTGTAGTTGGGGTGGGTTTGTGTGAGCTTTCCCTGCCCTCCCAGTCATAGAGCTCCGATTCCCATCCCCTATTCAGTGTGGGTAGTTTTTCCTCCGCCCTTCCCCATCTACAACGTGAGTCTCAGGTGGTGGATGTGGAGAGGGAACCTTCCCCCTGCACCCTCCAAGGACCCCCCACCTCCAGCTGAGCTGTTGGAGAGAGGGCTCTTTGAGGAGGGGCTGCTCTGTTTATGGCTGCATATGTCTTCAAGAAAAGAACTTAAAAATACATGAAGATAAACCAGAAGGACAAGCTGTATCAGGAAAGCATGGTTTATTTGGCTCACACAGGGTTGGTTCCCTGCTGGAGGCAGAGGACCCTGGAAACCAGGGCCTCCCAGAGGGGACACGCAGGGTTACAGAGGGTTCCAGATCATCCTGCTACATCCTTGCCACAGGCTTCAGAGGGTCCGTTGGGCATGTTCTTCATCTGCCCTGTGCAGAACCTGGAGGCCACTGAAGACTTGTTCCAGGAGGGGAGCAGGTGTGGCCCCCTGTGCCCTGGGAGCAGCTGGGTGGGAGGCTCATGGTCAGAAGCAGGACGGGGTGCTACAAGAGATGGGTCTGCAGAGCAGGGTGGGGTGGGAGGGCTGGCAGCCCCCGGAGGACTGGCAGGAGGGGGCCATGAACACGAGGGGCTTGTAGCTCACGGGCAGG
Source organism: Mirounga leonina (assembly GCF_011800145.1). Classification (NCBI taxonomy): domain Eukaryota; kingdom Metazoa; phylum Chordata; class Mammalia; order Carnivora; family Phocidae; genus Mirounga; species Mirounga leonina. The sequence goes on from NW_023270699.1 coordinate 1,863,803, forward strand.
CAAACAGAGGACTGGCAGGAGGGGACCACATACACAGCGGGCTTGCAGCTCACAGGCATGGACACGGCGGGCTGGCAGCTCACGGGCATGGACACAGCGGGCTGGCAGCTCACGGGCACATAGCAGGACGCCTGGCAGGAGCTGGGGGTGCAGCAGGACGCCTGGCAGCCCGTGGAGCAGCTGGTGAAGCTCATGGTGGCGTGGGGCTGGAGTGGAGTCAGGGAGGAGGGCGGTGATGTCTGGAGGCTCCTTCCCCGGGCAGCCTTTATACCCGGGCTCTAGGCGTCCGGGCAACACAGAAGCACAACTTGTTGACTTCCTCATAGTTGTTTCCACCATGTTTCCCCCAACATCTGTGGGACGCACTCTCCTGTGTTATGCTCCACTATAACACATTTAGCTTAGAGGCCAATTTCTTCTTCTGTAAACAGGATCTTCTGGTTTGCCTGTGCGTGGGGTTCGTGCTATTTCTCCAGGCCAGTAATGTGCACATAACATCATGCTCCACTCAGGACCGCGTCCTTTATTCCTTTTCGTCTCATGCCCTTCAGTGGTGACTTTGAGGCAGTGATGCATTTTGAGCTTTTATTTTGTATAGGAAAGCATTAAACTAGCGATCTGTAAACTGGGAAGCAGGGAAGTCTGTGGGACAAACCTGGCTTGCTTCTTGTTTTGTAAATAAAGTTTTATTGGAAACAACTATGCTCATTTACTTACGTATTGTCTAGGGCTTGCACTATAATGCAGAGTGATTATGAGAGAAACCATGCCCCTGCAAAGCCTGAAATATTTACTATTTTCCCTTATAGAAAGGTGACCAACTTCTGCCTTCTAGTAATCTATACAATAATTGATTTGTTCATGCAACAAATATATATTGTGTGCTGGCTACAGAGACATCCTAGCCTCGTGAGCCTTGTGGGGCAATGAATAAACGAGAGCATGAAAGTTAATGCATGAAATGATTCCAGAGCGGGCTGAGTCCCAGAAAGGAAAACAGGTTCAGCAGGTAGAGAGGAATAGGGGTGCTGGCGAGTGGTTTGGGGACCTCTGTGTGGAGGCGATGCTGAGCTGGCATGTGGGTGACATGGATGGGACAGGGGTGGTGTTCCAAGCAGAAGCAGCCATGGGGGCATGAGGACACTGCTGCAGAAATGGGCATGTTCCTGGAACAGTGGGAAATCCTGCAGTGTGGGCGCTGGGCCGCAGGTGCAGGTGGACAAGTGCAGACCACACAGCTTGAGTCCAGGCATCACAGTCCAGGGCCGACAGAATAAGAAAGACTGTCAATATGAAGACACATCAGTAGGAATTACCCAATCTGAAAAAGAGAACAGAATTAAGAATCATGAAGAGGGTCTATGGACAATATCAGCAAGTCTAACAATAAGCAATTTTAACCCAAGGAGGAGAAGAGAATAATATTGAAGTATAAATAAGGGACAAAATTCCCCCATTTTTTTTCAAGTAGGCTCCATGTCCAGCATGGAACCCAATGTGGGGCTTGAACTCACGACCCTGAGATCAAGACCTGAGCTGAGATCAAGAGTCAGATGCTCAACTGATTGAGTCATCCAGGCAACACCCCAAATTTGATTTTTTTTTTTTAAATTCTAACTTACGAGGGCGCCTGGGTGGCTCAGTTGGTTAAGCGACTGCCTTCGGCTCAGGTCATGATCCTGGAGTCCCGGGATCGAGTCCCGCATCGGGCTCCCTGCTTGGCGGGGAGTCTGCTTCTCCCTCTGACCCTCCTCCCTCTCATGCTCTCTGTCTCTCATTCTCTCTCTCTTTCAAATAAATAAAATCTTAAAAAAAAAATAAATAATATTTAAATAAATTCTAACTTACGGATCCAAGAGTCTCAGAAAACCCCTAAAGCCCCAACATAATTTGGCACAATGGTAAAGACCACAGACTCCAGAGTGAAACTGAGCAGCTTCAATTCCTGCTTCTTCACCCCAGTGGTGCGAGCACACAAACATCATGGAATCTAACTGCGCCTCCATGTAAGAGGGGTATCACCTACCCCTTGGATGGCGGCAAGGATTGGTGACTAGTCAGTGATGAGCTGATCCAGGTAAAAGGCTTAGCACGGTGCCGGGCACAAAGCTGGGACTGGATGACATGGTGGATGACATGGCCACGGCTGTCCCCAGTGAGGAGCCCAGCTGCTTGGCTCTGGTCCATTGGGAAGACCTTCTGGATCACGGAGTTTCCAAATCAAAACGGGGGACCCCTGGTCTGGCAAGCAGGATGGTGCTTATGTGGACAGAGGACAGGGTATGTAAGCTGGGGGAGGACCTTGAACATCCTGATGTGGGGTCTCCTATCCCCCGCTGATGGTCCTTCACCATCCAACCTGGGCTCTGAGTCCAGAAATCACAGGCCTGCTGGGTCACACTGAGCCTCCAGCTGTTGCAGAGTTTCCTGAACCGAGTCACTTCCCCCAGAAACTCCAGGAAGAGACGCACAGAGGAGGAGGAGGAGGAGGAGGCAAACAATCAGGCAACCAGGAGGAAGGCACCTGTGTGGCTTGTTGCCAGGATGCCACAGCCCGGGTATAAAGGCTGCCTGGGGAAGGAACCTCCAGACCAGCCCTGTCCTCCACCCTGACTCCACTCCAGCCCCACACCGCCATGTACTTCACCAGCTGCTCCACGGGCTGCCAGCCGGCCAGCTGCACCCCCAGCTCCTGCCAGACATCCTGCTGCGTGCCCGTGAGCTGCCAGACGTCCTGCTGTACCCCCAGCTCCTGCCAGACGTCCTGCTACGTGCCCAGTCCCTGCCAGGTGACCTGCTGCGTGCCTGTGAGCTGCCAGACGTCCTGCTGCACCCCCAGCCCCTGCCAGATGTCCTGCTGTGTGCCCAGCTCCTGCCAGACGTCCTGCTGCGTGCCCATGAGCTACAAGCCTGCTGTGTGCCTGCCCGTGAGCTGCAAGCCAGTTGTGTGCCTTCCCGTGAGCTACAAGCCCATTGTGTATGTGGCCCCCTCCTGCCAGTCCTCTGGGGGCTGGCAGCCCTCCTGCCCCACCCTGGTCTGCAGGCCTGTCCCCTGCGGCACCCCTAATTGCAGCTGAGCCCATGGCCTCCTAGGACCCCTCCTCTGTGCGGTCAGAAGTGGCTGCTCTCCGAACTCCTACCAGGCGGCCCAGACATCATCCACTTCAGACCTTCTGGACCCGGCTGACCATCTTACAGCTAACCAGGCTGAGAGTCACCCCCAGTGTCCCTGGCCCTGGCCTGGGCCATTCACCCAGCACCCACCTGGCTGGTGCGGAGTGCCCAGGCTCGCAGCCACCAACACAAAGGTCTAATAAATCCCAGAATGCATTCTAAGTCCACCCGAGTGTGTGCGGTGTCCCTTAGCGCCTTTCCCTAAACTGCTTCCTCCAGGGGGAGCTCCCAGAATCCAGGAAACCTCCCTCTGCGGAGAAGCCACAGGTTACCAGATGGCCGTGCACAGGGCACTGAGCACTCAAAGGTGGCCTCTTGGGCGAGTGGGCGCTCCTAGCTCAGCCTGACGGGCCCCCAGGGCTTCCTTTGTCCCACTTTGTCCCTTGAACCAGTGAGGTTATTTCTTACTCTGCTGGGTGGGACTGAGGGCGAATCCCTAACTTTCTGATCTGACCCCTTTTAGGTAAAAAGGTCTCCTGCTCAGCAATTAATATGCGGAGCCAACCTGGTCTAAAAATTAAAAGTGTACGCTCCCTAGAAGAGTATACCTCCTCCTCCTCCCATTCGGGGGGACAGGGCTTTGTGGGTAACTTCGTGGCCCTGGAGATGTCCACGTCCTCATCCCCACAACTGGTGGATACAGCCCTACAGGCGAGGCGGTGTCCCAGACGGGGTGAACTGAGGGTCTTGCAATGGGAGCCGTCCTGGATTGGCCGGGTGGGCTCGCGTCATCCCAGGGCTTGGGGAGGAGGGAGAGGAAGGGCTGCCGCGGAAGACGAGGCCGTGGGAAGCGGGGCACCGTGCTGTGGGCTTGGAGCACCGTCCCCTCCGACTGGCTCTCTCCCGGGCAACGGTAGCCGCTGACTGTGTAGACGCCCCGTCTATGAGCAGTCCAACTGACCTTGTAGATGCCCCACGGAGCAGGTGGTCCGCTAGCGGCTGGGCGGGACAGCGAGCAGGCTGAGTGGGAGGACCCAGCCCGGCCACACCTTGGTTTTAGCCCCTGAGGCCGCTCCAGACTCTGGCCTCCGGGCCGGCAGAGTCTGCTGGTGCTGCCGCAGCCACCGGGGGTGCCGTCTGTGTCCGGGCCACGGCACGGACCCAGCTCGGTCGCACAGCCCCGGACGGCCGCCCTCCTGGGTGCTCCCGCGGGGAGCCTGCACTGTTCCGGGCCGGGAAACTGGCCCGGAAACCAGACCTGCCCCTGACAGCGTGGGCTTAGCCCCTGTGGTGTGACCACGGGCCACCCAAGAGCAAGGGCGCTGGGGCCGCCCCGGAGACGGGCGGGAGGCACGCAGAGAGGGACGGTCATCAGCACAAGGGAGCCGAGGCCCACCAGGGCGCGGGGGGAGCTGCGTGAGAACCAGGAGTCTAAGGGGAGCACCATCAAGGGGGTCCTTCCTGCGGCAGGACCATGTATCCACGCATCTGGAAACATCCATTATCGTGAGGTCGGGGTTATAAGGATGGGGATTCAGCAGGGACTTCCGGAGCACCTCCCGTGCGCGGCTCCTCCCCACCCTTGGTCCCACGCACAGGCCACCGCCGGCCGCCGGTCTCACCACCAGGGGTGTCCAGCGCCTGCGTGTCACGCCCTGGCCTTGCAGACACCCTCCCTCCAGGCGCCCCCGCGGCCACGGCTCCAACCACCGGACAGCGGGGGGCCTGCCCCGTCTCCCCAGTGATGCCTCTGAGGGCGGGGACCATCCCAGCCTCAGGCACGTTGGGTGACGGGGCGTGCGGGTCTGCGGATCCCACAGAAGGGCTCACCAACATCGACAATTTAGCGTTCTCGCCAAACTATGAGCCCGCGTTAAAGAAGCTTCCCAAGTAAAGACCCCGTCACCTCTGACTTCACCATCTGCACCGCTGGGCAATGGTGGCCGGCTGACTGCGTAGACGCCTTGTCTGTGAGCAGCCTGGCTGACTGTGTAGATACCTGACTGTGAGCAGTCCGGCTGACTGTGTAGACACCCTGTCTGTGAGCAGCTGGCTGACTGCGTAGACACCCGA
>NW_023270699.1:1868999-1884851 GCF_011800145.1 Mirounga leonina
GTAGACACCCTGTCTGTGAGCAGCTGGCTGACTGCGTAGACACCCGACTGTGAGCAGTCTGGTTGACTGCGTAGACGCCCCAGCCTGGAGCAGTCCAGCTGACTGTGTAGACACCCGACTGTGAGCAGCCTGGCTGACTGTGTAGACACCCTGTCTGTAAGCAGTCTGACTGACCATGTAGATGCCCCATCTGTGAGCAGTCCAGCCGATGGTGTAGATGCCCCAGCTGTGAGCAGCCTGGCTGACCATGTAGACACCCGACTGTGAGCAGTGTGCCTGATCGTATAGACACCCCATCTCTGAGCACTCCCGCTGACCATGTAGATGGCCCATCTGTGAGAAATCTGGCTGACTGTGTAGATGCCCCGTCTGTGAGCAGTCTAGCTGACCGTTAGCCACGCTGACCAGAAGCAGCCTGGCCACAGGATGACCGGCCGTGTCTTCCGCAGCTGTGAACGACTTTCCCGCAGGAGCCGTGAGAAGGTCCTGGATGTTCTCGTGCCACGGGGCCAGAGCAGGGGTGCATCCTGCAGTCCTTCCCATGCACTATTTGCCAAACTGTGGTTTGCTGGTTTCCACGGGAGTCAACATCCCTGTACTTCACTCTTTTGGGTTACGGATGAGGTGGAACCTTCCTCCAGGTCTTTAACTCTGTGCCGTGAAGAATCCACTGAGGTCTCAGTATCTATGCAGATGGCCATGTTTTTTTTTAAATTTTGAAATAACAAGTAATGGGCACAGATTTTGGATAAATTCAGGCCAACTGAGGGATTTAAGAGTCAAGGCGGGTTTACTACCCAGCCTCTTTCTCTTTAAAGACCCCCTTAGGGTTTTTGCTCGGTCTCCTCTTCCCTGAGTAGAGCTAACTCGGGGTAGGGGTGAAGCCAGCCTCTGTGAGGAGATACCTTCTATTCCTCCCTCCACCTGCCGGACCTCTGCTATTCTGCTCCTGTGGGCCTCTTCCGTCTGTTCCTGGCACAAGGGATCAGTAGGGAGCCTGATGCTGACCTGGCTGGTCTGACTGGTGGCCACTTGACCCTCTAGTGCTAGAGGTCCACTGAGACTGCAGGCTCATCCTCTTCCACGGTCCTGAGGATTTGTCAACAAGGCATCTTTTTGCTCCCTGTCTCCTCAATCAGGCCTTGAGATCTTGAGTAGAATGAATGATGTCTGAACCGACCCCTGCACCCCTCTTGGGGCCTACAGGGATTTGCTGGTGCTTCAGAGCATCAGCCCTTGTGCCCAGCCCAGCATGCAGGCATTCCTCTGTGTGGACACCTCTCTCCAAGGGAGTCAGCACGGTGCTAGGTACTGGACCCTCCAGTTCCCACCAGTTAGGGTTGTGCTGCTCCCCAGCTCACCTTTAACCTGCACGGGCAGGGGCCCAGGTGTGGGCTGGAGCTCTAAGCTTTGTGCAACCACTCTCACTCCCCGGGCCCAGGCTTGGAGGGCTCTTCACTGTGGGGAGGGTGGGGCTGCGGGGCTGGAAAGGGACGTGGAGTGTGAGGATCCACATTCAGACATCTCTCAGGTGCTTTGAACTTGGAATTTGAGAATATGTCTTTATTGTTTGCTTCCACCAGGCAGAGCTCCAGTCTGGAGTGGTCTCTGGGCTCCGAGGAGGAGAAAACAAACCCCGGTCTCTAGGTCATGACACAAACATTTTATTGATTATAGCAATTGGCCTTTGTCACGCGGAACACAAGCAACCGATCCTACAGAAGAGGGTTCCCGGGGTGCCGCAGTCCACCTCTGTTGAGGGACTTGTGGGCCATCTCTTGGCAGAAAGGGGTGGCAGCATGTTCGAATCCCCAGTAGGCAGCAGCTGTGTGTCCACCGAGGGGCCGAGGGGTGGTCCTGGTGCCCACAGAGGGGTGTCAGGGCTCCTGAGAGAGGACATTTGTGCCCAGGAACAAAGGTGGCAGCACCAGACGCAGAGGTTCAAGCTGGTTCAGCAGCAGGACTTCTGGGCCGAGGTGGGCACACAGCAGGCCTGGCGGGGGCCCACGGGCCGGCAGAGCAGGGACACGCAGGAGGAGGGTCTGCAGCAGGACGAGGAGCAGGGGCTGGGCCGGCAGCAGGAGGGGGCTGAGCAGGGGGAGGCCTCGCAGCAGACAGGGGTGCAGCAGACGGGCTTGCAGCAGACAGGGGTGCAGCAGAGAGGCTTGTAGCAGGCAGGGGTGCAGCAGACGGGCTTGCAGCAGGCAGGGGTGCAGCAGACGGGCTTGCAGCAGACAGGGGTGTGGCAGATGGACGCGCCGCAGGCTTCCTGGCAGGGGGAGGAGCTGCAGCAGGAGGGCTGGCAGCTAGGCTGTTGGCAGCATGAGGAGGCCGAGCAGGGGGAAGCCTGGCAGCAGACAGGGGTGCAGCAGATGGGCTTGCAGCCGATGGGCTTGCAGCCGATGGGCTTGCAGCAGAGAGGGGTGCAGGAGACGGGCTTGCAGCAGACGGACGCGCCGCAGGCCTCCTGGCAGGGGGAGGAGCTGCAGCAGGAGGGCCGGCAGGAGCTGGTGCAGGCTGATTGGCAGGGGCTGGACCCGCAGCTCACGGGGGTGCAGATGAGGGTCAGGCAGGAGGCCGGGGTGCAGCCGCTGGACTGGCAACAGCTGGGGGTGCAGCAGGGGGGCTCGCAGCAGCTCTCTTGGCAATTGTCCACCTGCCAGGAGGAGTCGGGGCAGGAGTCCCAGGAGCCGGGCAGGCAGACGCGGCTGCCGTAGCTCAGATCGTTGGAGCAGACGGACAGGGTGGACGCGGCCATGGTTGGGGCGGTTGGGCTGGAGGAGGGTGTGCGTGTGAGTGTGAGAGTGTGTGTGTGAGTGTGAGTGTATGAGGTGCTGGAGCTGGTGGCTTTTATACCGCCCCGGATGTTTGTGTTGTCCCAGGCGAAGGCTCACCACGCCTCTGTTGTTTTGGGGTTTTGGGCTGTGAGGACCATCATTAGGGCCTGTTCTGTTGTCATGACATGATCTTGCTCAGCTTATAAAGCTTGGACTGTTCCGGGCAGGGCTGGTTGTCCCTGGTGTGAGCCTGGTTCCTCCGGGACACCTGTAGGGAAGGGGTAGGCTCCCTGTGGCTGCCTCTGTGGCCTCCACCTGGCAGGTCATGTGCTGGGGCTCTGGGTGATGGCCCTGGACTTATGGGACAGCTCCATGTTGACCCAGCCTGGGTGTGCAGGACCTCACTTGGAGCAGCTGGCCTGGCCTGTGATTGGGAGAAAAGAGGACAGAGGTGCACATTTTAGGGCACAGGCAATGTGGGGCTGATCCTTCCTGGGCGGGCTTGTGAACCTCTGTGGTCCCAGTGTCAGCCAAAGCCAGTGACAAAGAGAAGGATTTCCATGGACAGGACTGGATGTCCTTTCTCCAAGAAGGAGCCAGAATGTCCCAGTGAGGTCTGCACTCTGTAGGTCACATGTAAGGAATCACACAATACATGGCCTCTTGTGTCTGACTCCGTTCACTGAGCATGAAGTTGTAGCGCCTGCCTGTGCGTCACTCCTGTTCCTGGCTGAGTAATGTTCCAGCCAATGGGTTCACCACATTTTATTTCTCTGTTCCTCAGTCAGTGGACATTTGGGTCGTTTCCACCTTTTGGCTGTTGTGAATAGTCCCGCTATGAACATTTTTGTACAAGTTTTTTTTGAACGCCTCTTTTCAGTTCTTCCAGGTGTATTCCTAACAGTGGCATTGCTGGGTCAGGTGGTAACTCTATGTGTCACTTTTGAGGAGCTCCAGACTGCTCTCCAGCCACCGCACCACATTACACTTCCAACGGCAGGGTACGATGTTCCAGTTTCTCCACATGCCCCCCACCACTGCTTCTGTTCTCTTCTTTTTTAAAAAAAATTGTAGCCACCCTAGTGGGTATGAAGTGGCATTTCATTGTGGTTTTGATTTACATTTCCCTGATGACTAATGATACTGGGCTTCCTTTCAAGTGTTTGTTGGCCATTTGAATATTTTCTTTGGAGAAATGTCTATCAAAGTGCTTTGCCCATTTTTAATTGTGTTATCTGTAGTTTTGTTATTGAGTTATAGGAGTTCTTTATGTATTCTGGATACTAAACCTTTATCAGAATTATGCTTTGCAAATATTTTCTCTCACTCTGTGGGTTGCCTTTCAGTCTCTTGATAACATCCTTCAATGCACAAAACTTTAACTTTTGATGAAGTCCAACTTACCTGTTTTCTTTTGTTTGGTGTCATAACCAAGAAAATTGTTGCCAAATCTAAGGTCATGCAGATTTACCCGTATGTTTCCTTTCAAGAGTTTTATAGTGTTAGCACTTACATTTAGGTGTTTGATTGGTGTTTGAGTTAATTTTTGTATATGGTATGAGGTAGGGTTCAACTTTATTCTTTTGCACATGGATGTCCAGCTGTCCCAGCACCATATGTTGAAGAGACTATACTTTCCCCACAAAATGATCTTGGTACCCTTGTTGAAAATCAATTGGCCAGATATGTATGGGTTTATTTCTACACTTTCAATTTTATTTATTTATTTGAGAGAGAGAGTGAGAGTGAGAGCACAAGAGGGGGTAGGGTCAGAGGGAGAAGCAGACTCCCTGCTGAGCAGGGAGCCCGATGTGGGACTCGATCCCAGGACTCCAGGCTCATGACTTGAGCTGAAGGCAGTCGCTTAACCAACTGAGCCACCCAGGCACCCTACACTTTCAATTTTATTCCATTGACCTATATGTCTGTCATTATGCCAGGACCACTGTTTTGATCACTGTAGTTTTGTAGTAAGTTCTATGTCTCCCTTCTAATTTGGATGTTTTTTATTTGTTTTTCTTGCCAAATTGCTCTGACTAGCACTTCTAGTGTTGAATAGAAGTGGTGAAAGTGAGCATCCTTGCTTGTTCCTAGCTTAGGGGAAGGCTTTCAGTCTTTCACCATGTGGGCTGATGTTCCCTGTGGGTTTTCATCTACCTCCTATTATGTTAAGGAATTTCTCTTCTCATAGTTTGTTGAGGGTTTTATTATGAGAGGGTGTTGGCTTTTGTCAGATGCTTATTATGCATCAGTTGAGATGAAACTGTCCCCCCCCCTTCATTCTATTAATGTGGTGCATTACTCTGATTGGTTTTCATATGTTGAATTACTCTTGTATTCTTGGGATAAACCCACTTGGTTATGGTGTATAATTCTCTTAACATGCTGCTGGATTTTGTTTGATTGTATTTTGTGGAAGGTTTAAAAATATTAATCTATAAAAAATTTTGGTCTGTAGTTTTTTGTTGTTGTTGTCTTTGTCTGACTTTGATATAAGGATAATGCAGACCTCATAGAATGATTTAGAAAGTGTTCTCTCATCTTGTTTTTTGGAAGAATTTGAGAAAGTTTAGTGTTAAGTGTTCTATAAATGTTTAGCAGAACTCAGCATGAAACCATCTGGTCCTGGGCTTTACTTTTGGGGGAGGTTTTGGATTACACTGTGATCTCATTACTTGTTTTATGTCTATTCAGTTTGCCTATTTCTTCTTGAGTCAGTTGGCTCACTTGAGATTAAAAGATACAAATAGATTGAAAGTGAAGGAATGGAAAAAGATATTTCATGCAAATAATAACCAAAAGAGAGCTGGATGGCTATAAGAAAATCAGACAAAATGGACTTAGAGTAGGAGACAAAAAAGGACATTAAATATTGATAAAAGGGTCAACATATCAAGAAGATATGACAATTATAAACATATACGCACCTAATAACAGACTCCCAAAATACTTGAAGTAAAAATTACAGAATTCAAGAAATAGTTTCTATTCTACAATAATAATTGGAGACTTCAATAAGTAATTTCCTCTAATAAAAAATGACATAATAGAACAACTAGATCAAAGACCAGTAATGAAACAGAAGCCTTGCAAAACACTATAAACCAACTAAACCCAACATGTATACAAAGTACTCAACTCAACAACAGCAGAATGCATGTTCTTCTCAAGTGCCCATGGAATATTTTCCAGATTAGACCATATGTTAGGCCATAAAACAAATCTCAGTAAATTTTAAAATATTGAAATTATACAAAGTTCTCTGACCACAGTGGAAAGAAAACCAGTAACAGAAGGAAAATGGGAAAATTCACAAATAAATGGAAATTCAACAACACACACTGACACAACCAATGGGTCGAAAAAGAAATCACAAGAAAAGTTAGAAAATACTTTGGGATGAAAGCAGATGCCAACACAATGAACTAGTACTTATGGGATGCAGCAAAAACAGTGCTCAGAGGCAGATTAATAGCTGTCAACACTTAATTTAAAAAGAAGAAATATTTAAACCCATAACCTAGCTTTACATCTTAAGGAACTAGAAAAAGAAGAGCAGACAAAACCCAAAGCTGGCAGAGGAAGGAAACAAAGCACAGATTAATTAAATAGAGACTAGAACTATTACAGAGAGAATCAATGAAACCAAAAGTTGGTTCTTTGAAAAGAGCAACAGAGTGGATGACCTTTAGCTAGACTGACTAAGACAAAAAGAGAGAAGACTCAAATTAAATAAAAATGGGGACATCACTACTGACCTTGTATAAGTGAAAAAGGTTATGTGAGAGTACTAACTGGACACCACAGTTAGATGTAATGCACAAATCCTTATAAACACACAAACTACCCAAACTAACACCCTTACTGGAGTTCTTTATCTCTAGCTATGGCTCCAAATTACTGATTAGTGCCCTTTTATTTCAGCCCAAATTATCATTTCTTATACGGCAGGTCTATCCACTAGCAATGAACTCTTTTTTTTTTTTTAAGATTTATTTATTTATTTATTTATTTATTTATTTATTTATTTGACACACAGAGAGAGAAAGTGAGAGCAGGAACACAAGCAAGGGGAATGGAGAGGGAGAAGCAGGCTTCCCGCTGAGCAGGGAGCCCGATGCAGGGCTCGATCCCAGGACCCCGGGATCACGACCCTAGCCAAAGGCAGATGCTTAACGACTGAGCCACCCAGGCGCCCCAGCAATGAACTCTTTTAACTTTCATTTACCTTGAAGTGTCTTAATCTTCCCTTCCTACATTTGTTGGGCATGGACTTCTTAGTTGGCAGTCTTTCCCAGCACTTTAAACACTCCATCCCGGGGTCCCTGGGTGGCTCAGTCGTTAAACGTCTGCCTTCGGCTCAGGTCATGATCCCAGGGTCTTGGGATTGAACCCCGCATCGGGCTCCCTGCTCCACAGGAAGCCTGCTTCTCCCTCTCCCACTCCCCCTGCTTGTGTTCCTGCTCTCACTCTCTCTCTCTGTCAAATAAATAAATAAAATCTTTAAAAAAATAAAAAAAATAAACACTCCATCCCACTGCCTCCTGCCCTCACATTTCTGATGAGGAATTGGCGTTAATCTTCCCTCTTGCTGCTTTTAAGATTCTCTCTTTGTCTTTGGATAGTTTGGTTATCATGTAGCTTAATGTGGATGTCTCTGGATTATTCTACTTGGAGTTCATTGAACTTCTTGGCTGTATAGAATCATATTTTTTTTTTGAAGTTTTTGGCCATTATTTCTTCAAATATTTTTTCTGCCCCTTTCTCTCTCCCCTCTTTTGGAGATTCCTGTCAAGTGCATTTTGGTCTCTTGATGGTGTCCCACAGGTCTTGTTATCTCTGTTCATTTATCCTTATTCCTTTTTCCCATCTGCTCCTCAGACTGGAGTATTTCAACTGTCCTGTCTTCATATTTACTAATTCTTTCTTCTGCCTGCTCACATGTGCTATTGAGCTCTTCTAGTGAGGTTATCATTTCAGTTATTGCAATTGGTTCAATAACCCTAGAATTCTTATTTGGTTCCTTTTTTATACTTCTGTCTCTTTATTGATATTCTCAATTTGGTGAATATTATGCTCTTGGTTTCTATTAGTTCTTTGTCCATGGTTTTCTTTGACTCTTAGAGGATATTAAGAGAGTTTATTTAAAGGTTTTGTCTAGAAAGTTTAATCCCTGGGCTTCCTCAGGGGCATTTCCTGCTAATTGCTTTTTTCTGTGTGAATGAGCCATCCTTTCTTCCTTCTTTGCATACTTCATAGTTTTTGTTGAAAATTGGACATTTTGAATATTATAATGTGATAATTCCGAATATCAGATTCTCTCCCTCCTTATAGTTTGTTGTTGCTGATTGTTGTGACCTATCATTGTGTTTCTGTTTAGTGTCCTTTTATTTCAGCCTGAATTATTATTTATTGTAGGGCAGGTCTAACCACTAGCAATGACCTCTTTTAACTTTCATTTACCTAAATTATTTTGTAATGACTGCACTCTTTGTCAGGTGTGGTCACTGTTCTATTAGCTAGTGGTCAGATAGTGATTTGACAGAGTTCCTTAAACACCTGGAGCCAAACAATATTTTTTCCCCAGTCTTTGTGGCTGGGCTCTGCTTGCGTGTTGGGACCATGCCCACAACCTTGGGCCAGGCAGTTCACAGCTCTGTCTTTGCTTTCACTTCCTGCCGGTCAGAGCTGGACATGTAGCCAGTGGTGAGTGCTCAGGGCCTTCTCAGTTCCTTTCTGAGCATGAGCCCCTTGTGGGCATGTGTGGGGTCTTCTGGACTGCCAGCCACCTGTGGAAGCCCTAAAGCCTTATTCCTCCAAGCATTTCATTCCCCAGCTTTCTGTCGTCAGCATTTTGGTGTGTCTTCTGTTTGCCATACCCTTTTCCCAGGCAACAATGGGCTCATTTGACAAACACTCTCTGTGTAGCTGCTCTCTGCCTTGAAAGAGTTACAAGTTAGGAGAAATAAAGCCAAGCCCTTGGTGTGGGCCCCTCCAGGGCCACTGCAGATACAACCACACCTCTCAGAGAATGGGGCCCACTCTCTCCCTCCAGAACCAGGGCCCTCACTGGGACCCAGTCCACCAAGGTGCAGTGGCTTTTGTGTTAATGAAGATTTCCCTTGGTCGTTGTAAACCTTTGGCCATTTTCCACAGTTCAGATGAAATTGATTCCGGCAGCTTTGCCAGTGTCTTCAGTGTTTCTGTGGGGGTGAGGAGGTGGGCCCTTAGAGTTCCCCATTCCTGATGTTCTCCAACATCACTCTTAGTAGGCACAATTTCGAAAAGTCCTTTTGAGGGCATTTGTTGATATCGCTCAGAATTTAAAATCAGCAAACACTCTGACCTACAAGTCCCACTTCTAGGAATTTAGGCACAGTGAAAACTTACAGTAGTACACACAGGAAAGCAGGGAGGATGCTCATGATGGTGTTGTTTGTAACAATCAAAACTAGAGAGACTTTAGTGCCTATTCCCCTGTTTTTGCATAAATCAATAATGGTGTATCCACCCTTTGGGATGCTATGTGTCTAGGTAAAAGAGGCAATGATAAGGTATTATTCCTTATCAAGTTGGCAAAGATAGAAAAATATAAGCCCCCATGCTGTGAATCTATGCTGTTATTAAGAGGACCCAGACCCTGATGATAAGTGATGTGTGTCTGTTGGCCATTTGTATGTCTTCTTTGGAGAAATGTCTGTTCATGTCTTCTGCCTATTTCTTGACTGGATTATTACACAACTGATGAGTCATTGGACACTACACCTGAAACTAATAATGAGCTAATTGAATTTAAATAATAAAAAAAGAGGACCCAGACCATCTTGTGGGCAATGTGATTTCTACACCTCCACCATATGATCCATTGCTCTGCAGTTCCAGGTGTTCATTCTCAGATTTGCTCATGTGTGTGGGAAGCTGCATCTGGCTACATCTGGACATGTGTGTTCACATTTCCTCCCACCTTCTGGTCTGGACATGTTCTCACACTGTTCTGGCCCTTCTCCACTATTGCTGTCCCCAGTCTTCCTTTCCCAGCTGCTCTCTGCCAACCCAGCCTAGCAGACAGGAGCTCCAGAGGCTGTGTCCTGTTCTTCACCCTCTGCATCCCAGCAGATAGCCCAGTGCTGGAACACAGGGCATTCTGGTGTCTGTGAATGTAGGCATGAGTCTAGGATGCCCACCTGTCCCAAGAAGACCGTCCGGGCACTGGACAAGCCAACTGCCAGGCTCCCTTGTCCCCAGCAAGACTGTGGCCTGTGCTGACCTCTGGGACAGCCCACACCTGTGCATGGGGAGGAGCTGCTTCTACTCATTGTGGGTTGGAGTCTTTGTTCTCAGCCCATAGGATTTTCCTGGAGCAAAGCTTCAGACCTGTGATGGTGGCCAGACAGCAGAGTGATGACCTGAGGTAGACATGGCTGGCAGGTGGAGCTCCCCGTTCCCCAAAGGTGGCAGTATAAGCCCCAGAGAGGAGTGGCAGAGACCCTTGGGTGCTGGCTAGTGGTCACATTTCTCCCCTGAGCCCCCTGTTCCTAGACCAGCTGTGGGTCCCCTTTGTCAGCAAAACCACGGTGCGAGACACTTAATAACCCCACGGATTTGGTGGGGTTATTCTGTGGACAGGGAGTTGCGGAGGGACAGAGCCTCTGACTGACCCTGGGGCGGTGTGGGGCTGAGGGAGTTGCCGGTTGCATGTCAGACCCAGCAGGGTCCATGATCTCCACCTTTCAGTGCATCCTGGGGGTGCTTTGGGGCCATTTTCTGTGGGGGATGCAGATGTGGCTGGGTCATCCCTGGAAGGAGTTTCATGATGACCGATTCACTGGCTGTGAAAGGGAAGGGCTGGGCTTGGTGGCCTCTTCCTGAGTTCAGGGTGGGCTTGGGGAGGTCCTGGCTCAGCAGCAAGCAGGGGTACTTTCAGTGATGGTCTAAGTGAGCCGGGCAGGACCCCGAGGGGAAGCTCATGGGCATGTAGCCTACTGGGCTGCAGGGAGAGGGCTGGGAGCAGAAGAGCTGGCACAACAGAGCCATGCGGGGGTCCGGGCAGGGGTCTGGTCCCTCCCAGAGCCCGGGAGAGGGCAGCAGGTGGGCCAGGGACAGGCTGGCTGTCAGCCTGTCGAGCAGCCCGTGTGGCAGGTGGTGGCCTGGGGCTGGGTGGGGTCAGGGTGGAGGTCGGGGCTGGTCAGAAGCCCTTTTCCTGGGCAGCTTTAATGGTGTCCTGGCAACAAGCCACATGGGTGTCTCGCTACTGTGTTTTCCCAACACTTCATCCCTCAGTTTCCTCCTCATAAAGAGGGGATGAGGAGCTCGGACCTCAGAGAGCAGCTGAGAGATTAAGCCCCCGTCCCCTGGATGCTTGTACTTGTGCAGGCCCACGAGAATGGCTAGGGCTGGGTGAGGCCGGTGGTGTTTATCGTGAATAAATCACACGAATAGTACATGGCTCAGGGCGTTCAGCATCATGAACGCTGTGGAAGTGAGACTCTAGAGGGAGGTGACAACAGAGCGCAGAGGGCCCAAGCATGAAACACACTGCAGGCGCCATCACCAAAGCGGGGCGTGGGAGTTTATCAACACCCCCGAAGGGGTCTACATGGCTGGATGGGCAGAGCACAGGGCCCTGGGTGGTGTGGACCAAAACCAGAAGGGTCTTCACCAGTGGC
This sequence comes from Mirounga leonina, assembly GCF_011800145.1. NCBI lineage: Eukaryota > Metazoa > Chordata > Mammalia > Carnivora > Phocidae > Mirounga > Mirounga leonina. Next base: position 1,880,443 of record NW_023270699.1, read on the forward strand.
ATGGCCTAAGAGACTGGGAAAGGCCTGGAGAATTACGGGTCACTTGTGCAAACCACTCAGGACGAGTGTTCCTAGGGTGGGGGTGGGGGCCTGGGCAGGACAGTACCCGCCATGCTGGCGGGTGATCTTGCTGGACGTCCCCCCCTTGTCCACAAGTGTCCTCACACCATGCCACTGGCATCCCGGCACCGGACCAGGCCACTGTCCACAGCAACGGAGGCCGGACGGGGTTCTCAGTTCACAGGGAAGGCCCCACACCAGGACTCCGAGTCCCTCATGCTCCCAGGCGGAGTCCAGACCTACCAGATGATGGCCCTGAGTCCAGCCCAGGACGGGATCCTGGGGTCCTGCCACCCACCCTTCATATTTTGTTTCAAACCTAGTTGTGTTCTTCAGGAGCTTGGAGCAGTGCCTCCCCCATGACACCACCTTTCCGAGAAATGGGTAGAGCCCCCGGGAGGACCCCAGGGGGACCCCAGGCCCCTAGGGGCTGTGCTGCCTGCAGCCCCCAGGCCCGCTTGTCTGGGCCGGTTTGCCCAGCTGGGGCAGTGGGTGGAAACGGGCCAGGGGCTGAGAACCCCCAGACCACGACCCGTGTGCAGGTGCCCAGCCTCGGGAAGCCCTGGGCACTCAGGGCCCAGCAGCACTGACCGTCCTGGGCGAGGGCGTGACTCCCACCCCGGGGCCCCGCCCAGAGGAGTCCGGCCCCTGCCCTGTGCGATTTCTCAGTCCCGCATTCCTACAAATGTTCGCGGCGGGAGGAGACCAGTGTCTGGTCAAAAGCCTGGGATCCCCCCGCCCCCATGAGGGTCCGATGAAAGGGAGCAGATCCGTTGGTGAAGTGAGTTTATTGGGGAGCCCGAGGAGGTGCCGACAGGTCGGTAGTTGAGGCCAAGGGACCCGAGCAGAGCAACTGGGAGGGAAAGACAGGGGACCAGAATGGGTGTAGGCACCTCCCGGGGGGAGGCGGGGGCAGCATGCCTGGGAGCTAGGAGGTCAAGGTCAGGTCAGGAGAGTGGACACATGGGGGACCCCGTCCTGGGGTCAGGACTGGACTGAGGGGGCCTGGGAGGACCACCGTCACTGGGTGGGTCCTGAGCCCAGCTGGCCCCGGTGGGGATGTGCCCTGTCAGCAGCAGGACTTCTGGGCCGAGGTGGGCATGCAGCAGGCCTGGCGGGGGCCCACGGGCCAGCAGAGCAGGGACACGCAGGAGGCCCGGCGGCAGCAGCTGGGGTGGCAGGAGGAGGCGGGCACGCAGCAGGCGGGCTTGCACACGGGCCGGCAGAGCAGGGACACGCAGGAGGAGGGTCTGCAGCAGGACGAGGAGCAGGGGCTGGGCCGGCAGCAGGAGGGGGCTGAGCAGGGGGAGGCCTCGCAGCAGACAGGGGTGCAGCCGACGGGCTTGCAGCAGGCAGGGGTGCAGCAGATGGGCTTGCAGCAGGCAGGGGTGCAGCAGACGGGCTTGCAGCCGACGGGCTTGCAGCCGACGGGCTTGCAGCAGACAGGGGTGCAGCAGAGGGGCTTGCAGCAGGCAGGGGTGCAGCAGACGGGCTTGCAGCAGGCAGGGGTGCAGCAGACAGGCTTGCAGCAGACAGGGGTGCAGCAAACAGGGGTGAAGCAGAGGGGCTTGCAGCAGGCAGGGGTGCAGCAGACGGACGCACCGCAGGCTTCCTGGCAGGGGGAGGAGCTGCAGCTGGAGGGCCGGCAGGAGCTGGTGCAGGCTGATTGGCAGGGGCTGGACCCGCAGCTCACGGGGGTGCAGATGAGGATCAGGCAGGAGGCCGGGGTGCAGCCGCTGGACTGGCAACAGCTGGGGGCGCAGCAGGGGGCTCGCAGCAGCTCTCTGGGCAGTCGTCCACCTGCCAGGAGGATCTGGTGCAAGCGGTAGGTGAGCAGACGCGGCTGCCACAGCTCAGGTCGCTGGAGCAGACGGACAGGGTGGACTCGGCCATGACGTAAGTCCGGGAGCAGCAGGTGTCAGCTATGCTGGGGTTTTATGCTGGGAGGTGAGCTGGACGGGGATGTGTGTGACAGGTGCGTGAGTGAGGTGCTCTGGGCATCCGGGTTTTTATATCTGCCCTTGGGGTACTGAGCCTCACCTGAGTCTCGACCAGCCTTCCTTTTCCTTGTTATTGCTCAGAGTGTGTTTCCCGACAACCCTTATTAGTTTATTTGCTGTAAGATGTTTGTAACACCATCCCCAAGACTCTGATGGGTCTGGTGATGGCTGGTTGCTTGTGTCCGGAAAGCAAACACCAGGATGCAGAGCTCCTGTTGGTTGATTGGCTCATGGTCGGATGTGTCTAAAACCTGGGCTCCTCTTTCCATTTTTGCTTGTGTGTCTTTGGTGTGAATTCTGGTCTGCTCTACACATGGCCCAGACACTCCTCACTGAACAAGGGTGTGTTGGCTCGGGGGACTGCCCCCTCCCCTGCTGCACCTGCAGACCCTGGAGGGGGACTCCCACAGTCCATCCCAGACACTGTTGTTATTCCCCTCTTTATCTCGCAATTACCAAATGGTGTGTGTATTCTGTTCTTTCCTGAGTTTTCAGTTTTATTATTTCTTTTTTTTAATTTTTAATTTTTTAAAGTTTTTATTTTAATCACCCAGTGCTCATCACGACAAGTGCCCTCTCTAATCCCCATCACCTATTTCTCCCATCCCCCCCACACTTTCCCTCTGGTGACCCTCAGTGTGTTCTCTGGAGTTAAGAGTCTGTTTCTCGGTTTGTCTTTTCTTTTTCCACCTTTGCTCATTTGTTTTGTTTCTTAAATTCCACATATGAGGGAGATTATATGATATTTGTCTTTCTCTGACTTATTTCACTTAGCATAATACCCTTTAGCTCCATCCATGTCATTGCAAATGGCAAGATTTCATTCTTTTTTATAGCTGAGAATGTTCCATTGTATATATACACCGCATCTTCTTATCCGTTCATCAGTCCATGGACATTTGGGATGTTTCCATAGTTTAGTTACTGTAGATAATGCTGTTATAAACATCAGGATGCATGTATCCCTTGAATTAGTATTTTTGTATTCTTTGGGTAAATACTCAGTAGTACAATTGCTGGGTTGTAGGGTAGCTCTATTTTTAACTTCTTGAGGAAACTCCATACAATTTTCCAGAGTGGCTGCATCAGTTTGCATTCCCACCAACAGTGCACAAGGGTTCCCATTTCTCTGCATCCTCGCCAACACCTGTTTTTTTATTCTTGTGTGTGTTTTTTTTTTTTCAGTCATTCTGAGAGATGTGAAGTGGTATCTCATTGTGGTTTTGATTTATATTTCCCTGATGCTGAGTGATGTTGAGCATCTTCACATGTGTCTGTTGGCCATCTGGATCTCTTCTTTGGAGAAACGTCTGTTCTTGTCTTCTGCCCATTTTTCAGTTGAATTATTTGTTTTTTGGGTGTTGAGTTTTACAAGTTCTTCATATATTTTGGATACTAACCCTTTATCAGATATGTCATTTGCAAATATCTTCTCCCATTCTGTAGGTTGCCTTTTAGTTTTGTTGGTTGTTTCCATTACTGTGCAGAAGCTTTTTATTTTGATGAAGTCCCAATAGTTTATATTTGCTTTTCCTTGCTGCATAAACATATCTAGAAACATGTTGGTTTGGCAGATGTCAGAGAAATTACTGCCTATGTTCTCTAGAATTTTGATGGTTTCCTGTCTCACATTTAGTTCTTTCATCCATTTTGAATTTATTTTTGTGTAAGGTGTAAGGAAATGGTCCAGTTTCATTCTTCTGCATGTGGCTGTCCAATTTTCCCAACACCATTTGTTGAAGAGACTGTCTTTTTTCTCTTGGATATTCTTTCCTGCTTTGCCAAAGTTTAGTTGACCATATAGGTGAGGTTCCATTTCTGGGCTCTCTCTTCTGTTCCATTGACCTATGTGTCTGTTTTTGTGCCAGTACCATACTGTCTTGATGACGACAGCTTTGTAATAGAGCTTGAAGTCTGGAATTGTGATGCCACCAGCTTTGCTTTTCTTTTTCAAGATTGCTTTGTCTATTCAAGGTCTTTTGTGGTTCCATACAAATGTTAGGATTGTTTGTTCTAGCTCTGTGAAAAAAGCTGGTGGTACTTTGATAGGCATTGCTTTGAATGTGTAGATTGCTTTGGGGAGTACAGACATTTTAATGACATTTGTTTTTCCAGTCCATGACCATGGAATGTTTTTCCATTTCTTTGTGTCATCTTTAATTTCTTTCCTCAGCATTTTATAGTTTTCAGAATACAGGTCTTTCAACTCTTTGGCTAGGTTTATTCCCAAGTATCTTATTATTTTTTTTCTTTTCTTTCTTTCTTTCTTTCTTTCTTTCTTTCTTTCTTTCTTTCTTTCTTTCTTCCTTCCTTCCTTCCTTCCTTCCTTCCTTCCTTCCTTCCTTCCTT
>NW_023270699.1:1884861-1934334 GCF_011800145.1 Mirounga leonina
TTTCTTTCTTTCTTTCTTTCTTTCTTTCTTTCTTTCTTTCTTTCTTTTGATGTAGTGTTCCATGATTCATTGTTTGTGTATAACACTCAGTGCTCCAGGCAATACATGCCCTCCTTAATACCCATCACCGGGCTAACCCATCCCCCCACCACCCTCCCCACTAAAACCCTCAGTTTGTTTCTCAGAGTCCATAGTCTCTCATGGTTCATCTCCCCCTCTGATTCTCCCCCCCTTCATTTTTCCCTTCCTTTTCCTAATGTCCTCCATGCTATTCCTTATGTTCCACAAATAAGTGAAACCATATGATAATTGTTTTTCTCTGCTTGACTTATTTCACTTAGCATTATCTCCTCCAGTCCCATCCATGTTGATGTAAAAGATGGGTATTCATCTTTTCTGATGGCTGAGTAATATTCCATTGTATATATGAACCACATCTTCTTTATCCATTCGTCTGTTGAAAGGCATCTCAGCTCTTTCCACAGTTTGGTTATTGTGGACATTACTGCTATGAACATTGGGGTGCATATGGCCCTTCTTTTCACTACATTTGTGTCTTTGGTGTAAATACCCAGGAGTGCAATTGCTGGGTCATAGGTTAACTCTATTTTTAATTTTTTGAGGAACCTCCACACTGTTTTCCAAAGTGGCTGTACCAACTTGCATTCCTGCCAACAGTGTAAGAGGGTTCCCCTTTCTCCACAACCTCTCCAACATTTGTTGTTTCTTGCCTTGTCAATTTTTGCCATTCTAACTGGTGTAAGGTGGTTTCTCAATGTGGTCTTGATTTGAATTTCCCTGATGGCTAATGATGATGAAAATTTTTTCATGTGTCTCTTAGCCATTTGTATGTCTTCTTTTGAGAAGTGTCTGTTCATGTCTTTTGCCCATTTATTGACTTGATTATTTGTTTTTTGGGTGTTGAGTTTGAGAAGTTCTTTATAGATCTTGGATACCAGCCCTTTATCTGTAGTGTGATTTGCAAAAATTTTCTCCCATTCCGTGGGTTGCCTCTTTGTTTTATTGACTTTTTATCATACTGGCACAAAAACAGACACATGGACCAATGGAACAGAATAGAGAGCCCAGATTTGGACCCTCAACTCTATGGTCAAATAATCTTTCACAATGCAGGAAAAAATATGCAATGGAAAAAAGACAATCTCTTCAATAAATAGTGCTGAAAATTGGACAGCTATATACAGAAGAATGAAATTTGACCATTCTCTTACACCATACACAAAATGGATGAAAGACCTCAATGTGAGACAGGAATCCATCAAAATCCTAGAGGAGAACATAGGCAGTAACCTCTTCGACATTGGCTGCAGCAACTTCTTTCAAGACATGTCCCCAAAGGCAAGGGAAACAAAAATGAAAATGAACTTTTGGGACTTAAGATAAAAATCTTCTGCACAGCAAAAGAGACAGTCTTATTTTTTTTTTTAAGATTTATTTATTTATTTGAGAAAGAGAGTGAGAGAGAGAGCTCATGAGCAGTGGGGAAGGATAGAAGAGACAGAGAGGGAATCTTAAGCAGACTCCCTGCTGAGTGGGGAGGCTGACTCACGGCTTGATCTCACCACCCTGAGATCATGATCTGAGCCAAAATCAAGAGTTGGATGCTTAACTGACAGAGCCACCCAGGTACCCCAGTATCTTATTATTTTTGATGCAGTTGTAAGTGTGATTGATTCCTTAATTTCTCTTTCTACTGTTTCATTACTGATGTGTAGAAATACAACAGATTTCTGTACATTGATTTTGTATCCTGCCACTTTACCAAATTCGTGAATCAGTTTTAGCAGTTTTTTGGTGGCATCTTTTGGGTTTTCTATATAGAGTATCTGTTGTCTACAAATAGTGAAAGTTTGACTTCTTTCTTGCTGATTTGGATGCTTTTTATTTCTTTTTGTTGCCTGATTACTGAGGCTAGGACTTTAGCACTATATTGAATAACAGTGTTGAGAGTGGACATCCCTGTTGTATTTTCCCCTGTTGAAGATGATGTTCACTGTGGATTTTCTTATATGGCCTTTATTATGTTGAGGTATGTTCCCTCTATCCCTACTTTATTGAGGATTTTATCATGAATGGATGTTGTACTTTGTCAAATGCTTTTTCCGTGTCTTTTGAAATGATCACATGGTTCTTATCCTTTCTCTTATTGATGTGCTGTATCATGTTGATTGATTTGCAAATATTGAACCATCCTTTATATTGAATAAATCCCACTCGATCGTGATGAGTGATTTTTAAAAAATTTTTTATTATGTTATGTTAGTCACCATACAGGACATCATTAGTTTTTGATGTAGTGTTCCATGATTCATAGTTTGCATATAACACCCAGTGCTCCATGCAATTCATCCCCTCCTTAATACCCATCACTGGGCTAACATAGTGTTGGATTCAGTTTGCTAGTATCTTATTGAGAATGTTTACATCCGTGTTCATCAGGGATATTGGCCTGTAGTTCTATTTTTTATCAGTGTCTTTATCTGGTTTTGGTATCAGGGTAATGCTGGGCTCATAGAATGAATTTGGAAGTTTTCCTTCCTTTTCTATCTTTTGAAATAGTTTGAGAAGAATGGCTATTAACTCTTCAAATGTCTGGGAGAATTCCCCTGGGAAGCCATCTGGTCCTGGACTTTTGTTTGTTGGGGGTTTTTAAATTATTGATTCAATTTCTTTGCTGGTTATGGGTCTGTTCAGGTTTTCTATTTCTTCCTATTTCAGTTTTGGTAGTTTGTATGTTTCTAGGAATTTATCCATTTCTTCTAGGGTGTTACTTTGTTGGCATATAGTTTTTCATGATATTCTCTTATAATTGTTTGTATGCCTGTGGGGTTTGTTATTATTTCTCCTCTCTCATTTGTGCTTTTATTTTTTGGGTTCCTTTCTATCTTTCTCTCTCTCTCTCTCTTTTTTTTTTGATGTGTCTGCCTAGGGATTTATTAATTTTATTGATTTTTTTTTTCAAAGAAACAGCTCCTGGTTGCATTGATCTGTTCTCTGTTTTTTTAGTTTCTGTATCGTTTATTTCTGCTCTAATCTTTATTATTTCCCTCCCTCTGCCAGCTTTAAGATTCATTTGTTGTTCCTTTTCTAGCTCCTTTGGGTGTAAGGTTAGGTTGTGTATTTGAGATTTTTTTTGCTTCTTGAAGTAAGCCTGTATTGCAATATACTTTTCTCTTAAGACCACCTTTGCTGCAGCCCAAAGATTTTGGACTGTCATGTTTTCATTTTCATTTGCTTCCATGTATTTTCTTATTTCTTCTTTAATTTCCTGGTTAACCCATTCATTCTTTAGTAGGGTGTTCTTTAACCTCCATGTATTTGTGTCTTTCCAAATTTTTTCTTGTGTTTGACTTCAAATTTCACAGTGTTGTGGTTGAGAATATGCATGGTATCTCACTCTTTTTCTTTTCTTTTCTTTTTTAAATTTTATTATGTTATGTTAGTCACCAAACAATACATCATTAGTTTTTGATGTGGTTATCTCACTCTTTTTGTACTTGTTGAAGGCTGATTTGTGTCCCAGTATGTGATCTATTCTGGAGAATGTTCCATGTGCACTCGAGAAGAATGTGTATTCTGCTGCTTTAGGATGAAACGTTCTGAATATATCTATGAGGTCCATCTGGCGCAGCATGTCATTCAAAGCCATTGTTTCCTTCTTGATTTTCTGCTTAGATGATCTGTCCATTGCTATTAGTGGTGTGTTAAAGTCCCTTACTACTATTGTATTATTATCAATGAGTTCCTTTATGTTTGTTATTAACTGTTGTATATATTTGGGTGCTCCCAAGTTAGGGGCATAAATATTTACTGTTGTTAGATCTCCTGATCTTCTTGTTGGATTGTCCCCTTTATTATGATGTAGTGCCCTTCTTCATCTCTTATTACAGTCTTTGACTTCAAATCTAGTTTGTCTAAGTATGGCTACACTGGCTTTCTTTTGACATCCATTTACATGATAGATGTTTCTCCATCTCCTCACTTTCAGTCTGCAGGTATCTTTACATCTAAAATGAGTCTCTTGTAGGCAGCATATGGATGGGTCTTTTTTTTTTTTTAATACATTCTGACATCGTGTGTCTTTTGATTGGAGTGTTTAGTCCATTTACATTCAGAGTAATTATTGACAGATACATACTTAGTGACTTTTTAATGTTTTGTGGTTGTTTCTGAATATTTTCTCTGATCCTTTCTTTGTCTTTCTCTCTCATGGTTTGCTGGTTTTCTTTAGTGATATACTTGGATTTCTTTCCCTTTATTCTTTGCATATTTGTTAGTGGTTTTGATATATGGTTTAGGTTGTATATATCCTCTTCTGCAAATAACAGTCTATATTAAATTGATGGTCACAAGTTTGAACCCATTCTTTACTCCTGTCATCACCACATTTTAGGTATATGTTGTTATATTTTACATCCTTTTATTTTGTACATTCTTTGGCTGATTATTTATTTATTTATAAGATTATTTATTTATTTGACAGAGAGACAGCGAGAGCAGGAACACAAACAGGAAGAGTGGGGAAGGGAGACGCAGGCTTCCTGCCGAGCAGAGAGCCTGATGCGGGGCTTGATCCCAGGATCCTGGGATCCTGACCTGAGCCGAAGGTAGAGGCTTAACAACTGAGCCATCCAGGCGCCCCCTTGACTGATTTTTTATAGAAATATTCATTTTTACTGCTTTTGTGCTTCCTGCCTTCATTCTGTCTCTTTGGTCTTTCCTTCCCACTCAAAGAGTCCACTTTAATATTTCTTGAAGGGCTGGCTTAGGTTTTGTTTGCCTAGGAAACTATCTTTGCTCCTATTCTGAATGATAGCCTTGCTGGACAGAGTATTCTTGGCTGCAGATTTTTCCCATTCAGCATTTCGAATACATCATGCCCCTCCCTTCTGGCTTGTAAAGTTTCTGCTGAAAAGTCCCCCACTAGCCTTATGTGTTTTCCCTTGTAATTTACTGTCTTCTTTTGTCTTGCTGCTTTTAATATATTTATCTTTATCACTATGTTTGTCATTTTAATTACAATATTTCTTAGTGTGGATCTGCTTTTCTTGATTTTGGTGGGAGTTCTCTGTACTCCTTGGATCTGAATTCCTGTTTCCTTCCTTAATGAAAGAAGTTTTCAGCTATTATATCTTTTTTAAAAAAGATTCATTTATTTATTTATTTATTTATTTATTTATTTATTTATTTATGAGAGAAAGTGAGAAGAGCAGGCAGAGGGGAGAAGGAGAAGCAGGGTCCTCGCTGAGCAGGGAACCTGATGCGGGACTCAATCTTAGGACCCTGGGATCATGACTTGAGCTGAAGGCAGATGTTTAACCAACTGAGCCACCCAGGCACCCCTCAGCTATTATATCTTCAAATAAATTCTCTGCCCCCTTTTCACTCTCTTCTTCTTCTATAATACAAATGTTATTACATTTTATGGAGTCACTGATTTCTTAGGTCTATTTTTGTGTTCCATAATCCTTTTTTCTCTCTTTTGTTCAGCTTCATTACTTTCCAGTACTCTGTCTTCTAGGTCATTAATTCATTCTTCTACTTCTTCCAGCCTGCTGTTCATTCCATCAAGCCTGTTTCTCATTTTGTTTATCAAGCTCTTTATCTCGCTGTTACTCCTTATCTCTGTGTTAATTGTCTCACTGATGTCCTCCAATCTTTTCTCAAGTCCAGTAAGTATCCTTACGATCATTGCTTTAAATTTTCCATCAGGCAGGGCGCCAGTGTGGCTCAGTCAGTTAAGTGTCTGGCTCTTGATTTTGGCTCATGTCATGATCTCAGGGTCATGGGATCAAGCCCCATGTCAGACTCTGGGCTCAGCATGGAGTCTGCTTGTCCCTCTCCCTCTGCTCCTTCCCCCACTCATGCTCTCTCTCTCCCTTTCTAAAAATAAATAAATAAATCTTAAAATTTTTTCCATTATATCTGTTTCACTTAGATCTCTGGCTGTGGCCTTGTCCTGTTCTTTCATTTGGGACAAAGTCCTCTGTCTCCTCATTTTGTCTAGCTTTCTGTACCTTCTCTGTGTTAGGAAAGTTAGCTGTGTCTCTTGTTTTTGAAGGTAATGACTTTATGAAGAAGAGGTCCTGTAGTGCCCTGCCATATAGTGTCCCCTGTTCCCCAGGGCTTGGTGCTTCAGGGACTCTCTCTTGTGTGTGCTGCATATGCTCTGCTGTTGTGTCCTGGCCACTTTATCCTTCAGGCCAGTCATCACTAGGCTTTCTTTATCTGTTGTGGTCAGTGTTTGGTCCCTGTCCTGAATGTGGCATATTTTAATTAGCTGTGTTCTGGTCTGCTTGTGAAATGAGACCTGTCACCACCACTACCAGAAGTGAGACTCCACGAGACTCCTGTATTGGGAGATGCAGTGTGAGTAGACATTTAGGCTGGTCTTCTGGATGAGGGGGCCCACTGCACTGGAACCTAGGTGAGGATGACTGGGAATGGTGGTTCTTCTGGATCACAGGGGATGTGGGGTTTGGTGTAAGCAAGATAGGTAACCAGTGTCATCACTGGGCTGGTTTTTGCAGGTGGCCCTGTGCTTATACTGAGGGATATGGGAGGGAAATGGCACCTGCCAGTTCCTTTATTCACAGAGGGGTCTCTCCATTAAATCCTGCTTCTCTGGGATGTGCTCCTAGATGAGCAAATAACCTCCCCACTGTGTGCCTTAGGTGTTCTTCAGATCACTGTTTCCATGCTGTATGTCTGAGGGTTGTTTGCCTTGCATTTTCTCCAAGAGCAGCCCCAATGTCCTCCAGGCTCTCCCAGAGCCAAGCACACTGACCTTTAAAACTCCAGGCTCTAAGCCCTGCTGGTTGTAAGAACTCATGAAATTCTGACCCTCTTGCTTTCCATGCCAATTGCCATGGGGATTCATTTTCCCTGGGTGCTCCCCTGTGTGCTAGTCTGTCTGTTGCCCCTCTCCATAACCACAGCTCCTTCCCCACTGCAGTGGCCATGATCTGTTTCTCTCCCAAGCCACATCTCTGCACTTCTACCTTCTTTGATGTGGCTTCTTCTCTCTCATTAGTTGTGGAGTTTGTTCTGCCAGTCTTCAGATCAATTTCTGGGGTATTTAGGATGAATTATCTAATTATATTCATGGGATGAGGTGAACCTAGGGCCCTCCTACTCCACTGCCATCTTCCCCACTCCCACCCCCCCTTGAGTTTTCAGTTTTAGATATGATGTGGTTTTCTGTTGTGGAGGAAGTCACTTTCTCTTGTTTCCCCCAGTCCCCATGAAAAGTTCCTCTTCCCAGCCTCAGAAGGCAGTAATATCCCAATATTTGGTTAAGTCATTGTCAAACCTGTATCATTTTAACCAGGACATGTTGTTCATAGCCAGTTCTGTGTAGTGGGGCCAGATTTAATTTCCTCACTTGTACATGTTTTGTTTTTGCTTGTGTTTTTCCTTTTTTAGAGTTAACAATTGCTTCCTATGTTTATTTGCTTCTTTCTCTGTGTACCTGTCATTAAATCTTCTCCAAATCCTCTGACTAATTTATCCCCAAGCTCCAGTCAAGAGGGTTGAACATGTCAGGTCATCTACCAGCTTCCTTTATTTGGTGGAAATGTCTCTCCAAGAGCTCCCTCTATTTGTGGGCTGATGTCTGCTGTCTATTCCCTTGGCTGCACAGGTGCATACATAGGTGTCATCCAGGGATGTCCTCTCACCATTGTCTTTGGATTTTCCTCCATCTCTCTCCTACCATGGGCTTCTTATTTCCTGAATGTGGTGTCCTTTCCTTTCTGGGTTTATGTCTTTATTTGGGTGGAGCACACCCTCTGGTAGCTTTCTGAAAATGGGTCCATGGGAGATAAATTTTTGAGCATAGCATAACTAAAAATGACCTTATTCTGCCCTTATTCTTGATTGATAATTTAGCTGGGTATAATTTTCTGGATTAGAAGAGTTATTCCTTAGAATATTTTGTTGAAGACATAGAATATTTCCAGAATTTCAAATGTTCCCTTGTGCTGTTTCTCAGTTAACCCACCTCCCCCAAGGAGTCACTACTCCACCTTCTTTCCCCATGGATTGTTTTTGACTGTTCTATCTACTCCTTATTTTATGGCTCCTTTTGCTCAACAGAATGTCTGTGATAAGACCCATGTGGCCACAGATTCAGTAGTTCATTCATTTTTTTTTGCTGTGCTACAAGTTGCTACATTAAACCTTGCTATGCATTATTGATTCATTCTCTTTCCCAATAATAAAGATTTAGATTATTTTCAGAATTTGGCTAATATTAATGATGCTGCTATAAAAATTCTTGTGCATTTTGTTTGGGTGGACATATTTGCCAATCTTTCTTCAGTGTGCACCCACAAGTGGAATTTCTGGATCGAATGATAGGCACATGGGCAGTTTAGCTTATGTTTTGTCCAACGGTTTTCTAAAGATATTTACATTCCCACTGGCCAATCTTATGACTTGTAGTCACTCTATGTCCTTTATAAAATGAGGTATTGTCAGTCTTTTAAAATTTTACCCATTTTGGAAATGGTGTAGTGATACCACACCATTGCATTAATTTACATTCCCTGATGACTAAAGCTGCTCACTGAATATTTGGATATCTTTTTTTTTTTTAAGATTTTATTTATTTATTTGAGAGAGAGAATGAGATAGAGAGAGAGAGCATGAGAGGGGGGAGGGTCAGAGGGAGAAGCAGACTCCCCACTGAGCAGGGAGCCTGATGCGGGACTCGATCCAGGGACTCCAGGATCATGACCCGAGCCGAAGGCAGTTGCTTAACCAACTGAGCCACCCAGGCGCCCTGGATCTTTTCTTCTGAGGTGCATGTTCAAGTCATTTGCTTGGTTTTTTAAAAGTAAGATTATTTGTATTTCTCATTGACTTATAAAAATTTATTATATATCCCAATGTGAGTTAATTGTTGTATATATACAGTGGTGTGTGATAAATGTTTAATAACTGGCTCTTTATAAAACAAAACAAAAAAAGCTCTGATTTGTTCCATGAGCCAGTTCTTATGGTATAGTTACACCACAGCTCTCATTGTGATGTTCTGAACACAGAACTGGGAAGAACTGATACAAGTTCTTCAGCACTCCATTAGTATGAGTGTTACACACAACTCTTCCAAGTCAGGGACTTGTTTTTCTCATCCTCTTGATGGTGTCCTTTTTAAAAAGTCAACTTTATTAAAGTATGATTTACACACCCTAACATGTACCTATCTAAAGTTTCTATTTGCTTAGTTTTGGGAAAATATGTACCTGTGTGACCACTGCCACAAGCAAGATACAGAACTTCTCCATCATCCCGAAAATTTCCCATGTGTTCTTAATCCCACCCCGTTGGACCCTGGCCCCAGGAAACTACCGAATTCCTTCCCATCTAGGTCAGATTTGTGTTCTCTACAGTTTCACATAAATTAAATTATATAGTATGAACTCTCAGGGTTTGGTGTCTTCCCCGAGTGTATTGAGATATATAAATATGTATATGGTTGCCTTCTTTTTGTGCTGAGTAGTATTCCATTGTGTGTATATAACACAATTTGTTTATCCGCTCAGCTGTTGATGCACATACGGCTGGTATGAACATTCATGAACAATTCTTTGTGTGGACTTGTGTGGCTACTTCTCTTGGGTAAAAAGCCAGGAGTGGGATGTCTGGGCCACATGATTGGTGTGTGATTGAGAGACTGCCAAACCAGTTCCAAAGTGACCATACCCATTTACATTCCCTCTAGCAAATGTGTATGTTTCAGTTTCTCCACATCCTCGCTGGCACTCAGGGTAGTTAGACTTGCTAACTTGAGGCATCCTAATGGATGTGTTGTGATATTCATTGTGTCCTTTGATGAATAGTAATTTCTAATTTTAATGAAGTCCAGTGTAATGACTCTTTCTTTTTTTTTTTTTAAGACTTATTTATTTATGTTTGAGAGAGAGAGAGAGTGTGAGAGTGTGTGAGTGGGGGGAGGGGTAGAGGGATAGAAACTTCAAGCAGACTCCCCACTGAGCAAGGAGCCCAACATGGGGCTCAGTCCCACCACCCATGAGATCACGATCTGAGTCAAAACCAAGAGTTGGACACTGAACTGACTGAGCCACCCAGGTGCCCCTGACTCTTTCCTTTTATGTTTAGTGTTTTTGACATCTTTGCCTACCACACGTTGTGAAGATATTCTCCTGTGTATCCTTTTGGATCTCCACTATTTTACCTTCTGCATTAAGCTCTAATATTCTTGCCCTCCAAACATTAATTTTGTGCACACACGTGAGGTCTTCTCCAGGAGAGCCGCTCTGGGGTGTAGGATGTGCACCTTTTCAGCTTTTCTGGATGTACCAACTTGCTCTGAAACATGAAGACTCTCACCTGCAGCACAGAGCAGACCTTGTTTCTACCCTCCCGGACATGCTTGCTGTCATCAGACTCAAACATTTCTGCTAGGCTGATGGGTCTAGGAGTCCCCAGGATTTGGTGATTTGCTAGGGGACCTCCCAGGACTCAGCACACAGAGCAAAATCAGCCCCAGGCAAAGGTGCATGGGGAGAAGCCGGGGGATACTGGGCACACATTTCCAGAGCTCTGTCCATTCACACAGGCCATGCCTAACCCCAAAGCCGGGAGCTGTGACAACATGTAGGATGTGTCACCCCCAGGGAGCTTGTCAGAGGTCAGCACCTAGGGTTTTTATCAGGGCCGTGTTATGTGGGCACCCTCTGCCTGGCTTGTATGAAAATTCCAGATCCCCAGGAAGAGTGGGTATTTAGCACAAGCCATAGTATTTGTACAGTTTATGCCCAGTGAGGCCCTCCTATCATATGGGTGGAAACCCTCCCCAAATCCACATTCCCAGACACCACCCAAGGGCCCACCTTGTGAACAGGCCTAAGGACAGCTGTCCCTGGCCTGTCGTGCTGGCTCTTAACTACACGGGCCTGTGGAGTCCATCCTTCTGGAGTGCGGGGGCTGGAGACAGTCCGGGTTCAGGGAAGTCACGTCTGAAGCGTGGCTCTTCCCCAGGCGCTGCCATCAGACTATTCAGCCTGTATGTCCTTGAATGTGTGTCCACATGCCAGACATACATGTCACTGGAGGCACCTCCTGGACTCTACTGAAGGGCAGGAACGTGGTGGCTGGGGGATAACCACAGACCGCCCTTACGTGGGGGGTGTCAGGGAGGGGTCTTTGTTGGAAACCACAGACATGAAATCTGGTTAAACCAATCAAAATATGAATTTATTGGAGGGATTGACAGCTCACAGAGTGAAGGGTGATGGAGAAACCAGTTCAGGTGTCAGTGCAGGGGCCAGGGCTACACCGGGTCCAGTGGCAATGACGAGACACAGCTCTGGAGGAGATATCTGATCTTCTCTCCCTTCACTGCACATATGGTTCAAAGGCTTGGGGGAGCCCAGCTGGCCTTGCTGGGGTCACTGCCAACCCGGGGGGGAGGCAGGGCATGTTGACTTGGGAAAAGTTAGTACTTGAGGAAAGTCAGTGGGACAAATGCACAGTGGGGAACGGGTGACCAGTGTCCACCGCAGGGCCCAGGGAAGGGGACTAGACACTTGTTTTGGTGCTTAATAAAAAATCCAGGCTGTGCAAATGAGCTCTTGAGCTTTGGAGTTCCCTTAAGAAGATCACTCAGCAGCAGGACTTCTGGGCCGAGGTGGGCACACAGCAGGCTTGGTGGGGGCCCACGGGTCGGCAGAGCAGGGACACACAGGAGGCCTGGCGGCAGCAGCTGGGCTGGCAGAAGGAGCTGGGCACGCAGCAGGCGGGGCTGCACACGGGCCAGCAGAGCAGGGACACGCAGGAGGAGGGTCTGCAGCAGGACGAGGAGCAGGGGCTGGGCTGGCTGCAGGAGGGGGCTGAGCAGGGGGAGGTCTCACAGCAGACAGGGGTGCAGCCGACGGGCTTGCAGCAGACAGGGGTGCAACAGATGGACGCACTGCAGCCTTCCTGGCAGGGGGAGGAGCTGCAGCAGGAGGGCTGGCAGCTAGACTGTTGGCAGCATGAGGTGGCCAAGCAGGGGGAGGCCTGGCAGCAGACAGGGGTGCAGCAGACGGGCTTGCAGCAGACAGGGGTGCAGCAGACGGGCTTGCAGCAGACAGGGGTGCAGCCGACGGGCTTGCAGCAGACGGACGCGCCGCAGGCCTCCTGGCAGGGGGAGGAGCTGCAGCAGGAGGGCCGGCAGGAGCTGGTGCAGGCTGATTGGCAGGGGCTGGACCCACAGCTCATGGGGGTGCAGATGAGGGTCAGGCAGGAGGCCGGGGTGCAGCCGCTGGACTGGCAACAGCTGGGGGTGCAGCAGGGGGGCTCGCAGCAGCTCTCTTGGCAATTGTCCACCTGCCAGGAGGAGTCGGGGCAGGAGTCCCAGGACCCGGGCAGGCAGACGCGGCTGCCGTAGCTCAGATCGTTGGAGCAGACGGACAGGGTAGACGCGGCCATGGTGGGGGCGGTGGGGCTGGAGGAGGGTGCGCGTGTGAGTGGGAGTGTGTGAGTGTGAGTGTGAGTGTGAGGTGCTTGAGCTGTCTGTTGGCTTTTATATCAGGTGTGTGTGTTGTTCCAGCAGCAGGCCCCGCTCCCCTCCCTTCCTTGTTGGTGTTTGGAGCCCAGGGGACTCATTAGCACCAGCTCTATGTTTGGGTCCATGAGACGTTTGCTTAGCTATAAAACTCCTAGTATATTTTGGGGTCTGTTGACTTATCCTAAGCTACCTCTGGTCCAGAACATACATTGAGCTAGAAGGTATGAGTCTGTAAATAGCATGTCCTGGGGCCGGACTGGCTGCATAAGAAAT
Source organism: Mirounga leonina (assembly GCF_011800145.1). Lineage (NCBI taxonomy): Eukaryota > Metazoa > Chordata > Mammalia > Carnivora > Phocidae > Mirounga > Mirounga leonina. The sequence continues at coordinate 1,897,673 of NW_023270699.1, forward strand.
CCATCTATTCGAATCCTAACCGCCCCTTTGTGGACACCTGGGTGGGTCTTGTGCACAAGGGGGCCTCTGCTTGTCAGGGTGGCGCAGCTGCCGGAGAAAGAGAGGGTGTGGAGCCAGACATGTTCTGGTTGTGACTCCCTGGTCCTCTCTCTGGTGCGGCGAGTTCTCCTGAGGGCACGTGCAGGTGGCGAGCAGGTGAAGGTGGGACAATCAGGTGGCCACACTTTCCATGTCCTTGGGTGGCCATGTGGGCCACTTCTGCCTGACCACTCACTAAGCCCATGGATTCTGCATCTGTCCACGGCCTTCCTACACCCCAAACCCTGCAAACCTTGAGTACAAACTGGAGCGCCCTATTTTCTCCCCTACAGGAAGTGCAGCTCCCAAAAATCCTCCATAGGAAAAACAATGGTTGCTTTTGTGTTTCCTGTTGATTTTCTTGATTTTTTTAAATATAATTTTATTTTATTATGTTATGTTAGTCACCATACAATACCTCATTAGTTTTGATATAGTGATCCATGATTCGTTGTTTGCGTGTAACACCCAATGCTCCATGCAGTACGTGCCCTCCTTAATACCCATCACCGGGCTAACCCATCCCCCCACCACCCTCCCCTCTAAAACCCTGTTTGTTTCTCAGAGTCCATAATCTCTCATGGTTCATCTCTCCATCCTATTTCCCTCCCTTCATTTTTCCCTTCCTTCTCTTAATGTCCTCCATGCTATTCCTTATGTTCCACAAATAAGTGAAACCATATGATAATTGACTTACTCTGCTTGACTTATTTCACTTAGCATAATCTCCTCCAGTCCCATCCACGTTGATGTAAAAGTTGGGTATTCATCTTTTCTGATGGCTGAGTAATATTCCATTGTACATATGGACCACATCTTCTTTATCCATTCATCTGTTGAAGGACATCTTGCTCCTTCCACAGTTTGGCTATTGTGGACATTGCTGCTATGAACATTGGGGTTCAGGTGCCCCTTCTTTTCACTACATCTGTGTCTTTGGGGTAAATACCCAGGAGTGCAATTGCTGGGTCATAGGGTAGCTCTATTTTTAATTTTTTGAGGAACTTCCACACTGTTTTCCAAAGTGGCTGTACCAACTTGCATTCCTTGGGTCAGCCCAGCCAGAAACCTAAAAGTCATCCCAAGTTATCCAAACCCCTTTCTTTCTTCTGCAAATAATATCCAAGTGGCCACCAAGTGGTTTTGCTTCCCTGAGCTAAATAAATTCCATCCTTTCTGGTCCTTTTACCTTCTAAGCATGAATTCATTCACTCTGGAGCCAATCCCCCCACGTGCTGGAAACGGTGGCAAGCTGGAGAATGCATGGGTGCATGGGTCATGGCCCCATGGAGGCCTGCTGGCCAGGGGAGGCAGGCACCTGGTGCCCCGTGGTGGCAGTGAAGAACAGGTTCAGCAACATTGGGCCCAGAGGAGTGGTGCCACACCCCAGTGGGAGGGCTCTGGGGGCGCTAGGCAGTGTGTGCTGCCCCTGCAGCGTTCATGGGCTCTGATTCTCACCCTTCCTGGACATTCCATTTCCAGCAGTGGTTCTCACCCCAGGCCTCTCACCTATGAGGATGTTCATGCTGGGGAAGAAAGGGGTTCTAGGAATTCAACTAAACTATGGCTGAGTTGTCTTTCTTTATGTCTTGGGTTATAAAACTGGTGTAGATCTGAGCCTGGCCCTCTGTGCTCAGCTTCTGGCCCTTCCGGAGATACAGGAACTGGTCTGTAAGCTGGAAGTGCGTGGCAGGGTAGGGCGAGGGCAATGTTTGCCGTCTATGATGCGGCAGCCTCTGCCAAGACGTATGTATGCCGACTGAGGATGGCTCGAAAAGCTGGATAAAATACAAAAATGTCTGTGCAAAGCTTCTGAAGGTTACTGATGAGCCTGAGCATTGAGGGCCAACATGTGGAGACAGGGCGACTTCAGAGAGGCGATCTGGCATCTCCGAGTGGCTTTTCATGAGGTGCAGTGGATGAATCTTGGTGAGGGGTGTGAGGGGAAGTAACCAGCTTGTAGAAAGGCCAGCAGAGGCAGCATGGACCCAAGGGGACAAGACCCTAGGGAGATGGCAGTCCCCGAGAAGAGCTCTAGAGCTGCAGGCAGAATCTCAACGCATTTGCCCAATTTTTATGCTATGCAGGAAAGATACTAAGAAAGCCAATGGAAAACCATTAAAACCCAAGCAGAGCTTCTGCAGCCTCATTGCCATGGGGACTCATAACCCCGACGACTGGCCAAGGAGGAGTGGCTCTCAGGTGGGACCCCTGGACAGCTCAGTCCCAGGAGTGGGGAAGCCAGACGTAGAGCAGCCTCATGTTGGCACGAGTCCTCTGCCCCACTCAGGCCGCCAGCCAGAGCGAGAGCTGAAACTCTTCAGAAGGAGGGAAATTCATCCATAGCTGCTAGAATTTTTCACAGACAATATCAAACATTCAATCAAGAATTACAGTCATGCCGAGAGACAAACAGATGATAGAAACAAGCCTGAGATGACAGTGTTGGAGTTAATCAGACACAGACTTTCAAGATAGTTGTGGTGAAAGTGTTCAGGGAAATAGGTGTGATGAGGGAGATCTTTATTGTAAAACTGAAACATAGACAAAGAAACCAGTAGAAATTCTAGACTGAAGAGAACACAGGACTGGCATTTATGAATTGACCGATGGATGTTTTGGTTGTGGGTGTGTGGCGGACAGGGGATGGACAACGGGAATGGAGCAATGGGATGGCGTCTTTAAGGGGCCAAAAGAAATGACTGCAGAACTGGAACAGAGCTCCCCAAGAATGCCATTTGGAGGTGAAGGTGCTACAAAACATCTCCAGACCAGCAGACACAGAGTGGATTCCACACCAGAAGATGAACTTTGAAGTCACTATCACGGGAAGCTTTTAGGTAGGATGGCTGGAGGGGAAAAGTGCAGGAAAATGGAGAACCTGCAAGGATAAACAACAGGACAAACAACAGGAAACTGGCCCACATTTCCATTCACAATGTTATAATATGTTGTATATTTACAGTTTCCCGTGGGCTCTACACTGTACTAGAGATGAACAGTGCAGCTCGAGCAGGGTGAGGAGCTGAGGTGTGCTGGGGTCTCAGGGTTGCTCCAGAAGCGGCCCATGCACCCGTGCCCATCAGACTTGACCATCCCAGGAAGGCGCACTGTAGCCTCTGGGCTGACCTCTGAGACAGTCACGAAACCACAGACAACGAGAAATGAATGGGAGAGGGGAGATAAATAACAAAAATACCCCAAAGCAGTCAGGAAATAGTTTGTAAAAGGAACATAAAACATTTGTGACAAATAGAAAACATACAATCAGATCTCAGATATAAACCCAATTATCAATAATGAAATTAAATGTAAAGTATTAAATATTTCAATTTACAAATAAAGATTGTGATTCTGCACAAAAATGGAAAACCTACATGCAAATTCTAAGAACTAGATCCTAAATATAAAGGCACAGGAAGTTTGGAAGCACAAAGATGGGAAAGATACAAACAAATGCACAGGACAATGTGAGATTCTATGCAGCTGCAACCAAGAAAGAGAAATCTTTATGTATTCATAGGAAAGGAGCTCCATGCTATATTAAGTTACAAAAAAACAGAGGGGGTAGAATATGATACAATTTGTATTTTAAAAATGTATACACACAAATACTTTATACACGTTCGTGTACCTGTATATAGAGAATAGATGATAGAGTCAATCTTCATTATTCATGAATTACTTGCTAAAATTTATTTGTAACCCCAAATCAATACTCACAATGTGTGCATGGTCATTCGCAGACATGTGCAGAGTACTCCAAATTTAAGACTCGGACACGCGTTTCCAGCTGAGGTGGAACGAGGCTCTGCCTCCTTGTGTCAGCTCCCAGACTGTGAGCCTGTCCTTTCCTGTCTCCTTCATGCTGTGTTTCGCACTTTATGTTGTGATTTTGCTGGTGAAAGTGGCCTCAGGCCTAGCGCTAAAGGTCTGGGGTTCTGAGCACAAGGGGGCTCATGTGCTTTGTGGAGGAAATCCACGTCAAATAAGTCTTGCTCAGTCATGACTTAAGGTGCTGTTGGCGGTGAGTCCACTGTTAAATAAGATGTATGTCAAGTATTTATTAAATAAGTCGCTTTAAACAGAAACACACATCAAGCCAGCAATGTATTGAGGGTTGCTGAAAATCTGACCAAAGCTTGCAGGGACCCAACCCCGTGTTTCTCTGGGAGTGATGGTTCAGTGTTCCCAGATTTGCTAATTCAGTGTTTTTGGTGACTTTCTAGAACCTAGCGACTGTGACTAATGAGAATGCCCCATGTGCGTGTGTGCACGTGTGTGTGCAGACAGAGAATAAGAAACAGAGAGACACAGAGACATGCACAGAGATAAAGGGGAGGGGGAGTGTAGCTGCTTCCTGAGAGGAGGATGGGGTGCTGGTAGGCAGGGCTGAGGGACACTCACTCTGCACGGCCACATTGCCGATCTTTCTGTTGTGTTCTGTGTCCGTGCGCTACCTAGTGACATGGTGGATCGTCTGGTGTCGTGCGGGGCATGCGATGAGGGAGTCATCCAGAAGAAAGGCTGGGGGAGACCGATGGGGGCTGTCCCGACAGATGAGGCTGCCCCAGAGGAAGATGAGGGCGGTGACCACCACTGATGTCCAGCCCAGGTGCTCAGGTGGCTCACACATAACCACAGCCCCAGGCCGTGTCCTCGTCCCAAGGGGCCAGAGGCTTTGGATACAAAGCCCTGTGGTCTCCCAAGCACACAGACAGGTGGAAAGTGGACATAGGGACACAGCGTTTTGGTGATGAAAAATGCTCTAGAGCTCAGGCCAGGAGGTCCAGCCTGGCAGGTGGCCCTGGGAAGGCACTGACCACCCTTGGCTTCCGGGTTCTTCCTTCACAGGGGGCCACAGTCCTGCATCCCCAGGGGAAGAGGTGTTTGAACCACAGAGAAACTTCCAAATGCCCTCTGCCTGCCGAGTGAGCGACTGCCCTGGGGCAGCCCTAGCTGGTGGCTGGATGTCCATCCCACTCCTCCTCCCCTGGGACACATGGGACCGCTCCAGAGTCAGATGCTCCAGGAGGTTTATGAGCTGGACAACATCCAGGCAAATAAATATCACTAACATGGCCTGGGAGCCGGAACTAGAGGCTTGTGGGGACCTGGGACCCAAGAGTCAGGAGGATATAAAGGCTGTCAGCCTCGGGCACCTCACACACACTCACACTCACACACTCACACTCACACCCTCTTCCAGCCCCACCGCCCCCACCATGGCCGTGTCCACCCTGTCCGTCTGCTCTAGCAACCCGAGCTGCGGCAGCTGCGTCTGCCTGCCCGGCTCCTGGGACTCCTGCCCCGACTCCTCCTGGCAGGTGGACGACTGCCCAGAGAGCTGCTGCGAGCCCCCCTGCTGCACCCCCAGCTGTTGCCAGTCCAGCGGCTGCACCCCGGCCTCCTGCCTGACCCTCATCTGCACCCCCGTGAGCTGCGGGTCCAGCCCCTGCCAATCAGCCTGCACCAGCTCCTGCCGGCCCTCCTGCTGCAGCTCCTCCCCCTACCAGGAAGCCTGTGGCGCGTCCGTCTGCTGCAAGCCCGTCTGCTGCACCCCTGTCTGCTGCAAGCCCGTCTCCTGCACCCCTGTCTGCTGCCAGGCCTCCCCCTGCTCGGCCTCCTCATGCTGCCAACAGTCTAGCTGCCAGCCCTCCTGCTGCAGCTCCTCCCCCTGCCAGGAAGCCTGCGGTCCCTCCGTCTGCTGCACCCCTGTCTGCCTCAAGCCCCTCTGCTTCACTCCTGTCTGCTGCACCCCTGTCTGCTGCAAGCCCGTCGGCTGCACCCCTGTCTGCTGCGAGGCCTCCCCCTACTCAGCCCCCTCCTGCTGCCGGCCCAGCCCCTGCTCCTCGTCCTGCTGCAGACCCTCCTCCTGCGTGTCCCTGCTCTGCTGGCCCGTGTGCAGGCCCGCCTGCTGCATGCCCGCCTCCTCCTGCCACCCCAGCTGCTGCCGCCGGGCCTCCTGCGTGTCCCTGCTCTGCCGGCCCGTGGGCCCCCGCCAGGCCTGCTGCGTGCCCACCTCGGCCCAGAAGTCCTGCTGCTGACAGGGCACGTCCCCACCGGGGCCAGCTGGGCTCAGGACCCACCCAGTGATGGTGGTCCTCCCAGGCCCCCTCAGTCCAGTCCTGACCCCAGGACGGGGTCCCCCATGTGTCCACTCTCCTGACCTGACCTTGACCTCCTAGCTCCCAGGCATGCTGCCCCCGCCTCCCCCCGGGAGGTGCCTACACCCGTTCTGGTCCCCTGTCCTTCCCTCCCAGTTTCTCTGCTCGGGTCCCTTGGCCTCAACTGCCGACCTGTCAGCACCTCCTCGGGTTCCCCAATAAACTCACTTCGCCAACGGATCTGCTTCCTTTCATCGGACCCTCATGGGGGCGGGGGGATCCCAGGCTTTTGACCAGACACTGGTCTCCTCCCGCCGCGAACATTTGTAGGAATGCGGGACTGAGAAATCGCGCAGGGCAGGGGCCGGACTCCTCTGGGCGGGGCCCCGGGGTGGGAGTCACGCCCTCGCCCAGGACGGTCAGTGCTGCTGGGCCCTGAGTGCCCAGGGCTTCCCGAGGCTGGGCACCTGCACACGGGTCGTGGTCTGGGGGTTCTTAGCCCCTGGCCCGTTTCCACCCACTGCCCCAGCTGGGCAAACCGGCCCAGACAAGCGGGCCTGGGGGCTGCAGGCAGCACAGCCCCTATGGGCCTGGGGTCCCCCTGGGGTCCTCCCGGGTGCTCTACCCATTTCTCGGAAAGGTGGTGTCGTGGGGGAGGCACTGCTCCAAGCTCCTGAAGAACACAACTAGGTTTGAAACAAAATATGAAGGGTGGGTGGCAGGACCCCAGGATCCCGTCCTGGGCTGGACTCAGGGCCATCATCTGGTAGGTCTGGACTCCACCTGGGAGCATGAGGGACTCGGAGTCCTGATGTGGGGCCTTCCCTGTGAACTGAGAACCCCGTCCGGCCTCCGTTGCTGTGGACAGTGGCCTGGTCCGGTGCCGGGATGCCAGTGACATCGTGTGAGGACACTTGTGGACAAGGCGGGGGGGACATCCAGCAAGAACTCTGTGCCAGGGCTCCAGAACTGTTGCCTGCAGTGGCCCAGTGGCCCTGCCCCAGGAAGGGCCAGACTGAGGTCAGCCCTCCCCTCCCAAGTCCTCCCCTCTGGGCCTGTGAGCCCCTCACTCTCCCCACAGCTGTGTCCACGCTAGAATCCACGAAGGGAGCCCGTGCGGTCCCCTGGCTCTCGGTCTCCTTTCCTGAAACGCCAGCCACCTCCCGCCCCACGCCACACTCCCCACCTGCTGCAAGTTCCTTGCCCACACCCTTTTCCCCCGACCAGTGTTTTACCTAATCCTTCCATTTAAAATCAGCTCTGTCCAGGTAGTGTACATATAATCAGACGCACCCTATTTCATTGTACCGTTTGATGAGTTTTGAGAAAGGTCTGCGTCTTGCAGCCTCCACTGGGGGCAAGAGATATCAGCTTCCCTCCTAGCAAGGTTTCTCTGCGTCCCGAGCCTCCACGCCCGCCTGCCGCCTGGGAGCAGCTGCTCCGCGGAGCTGCTGAAGTTGATCTTTTCTGGAGCATCCAAGGGAAGGAAGCGTACAACAGGCATGCTCAGTGTCCGGCTTCCTTCACTTGCCTCTTTGGTTGCATACGTTCATAGTTAATTCCTTTTAACTGCCAAGTAGTGTTTTATTGAGTGGATGGATCGCAGCTATTTATTCACCTGTTGAAGTCCATCTGGGGTGTCTCCAGGTTTTAATGGTTATGAAGGAAGCCCCTGTAAGCACTGTATTCTGCATCTTGTCCTCTCTCTGGTAAATACCTAGGCGTAGGCTTGCTGGGTCCTCTGCTACATGGGGTGAGCAGCGTGATATTTGCCCTTCCTGACGGCTACTGTGTGTGGGTGGGTCAGTTTCCTGTGTGCCTGTTCATGGTTGTCTGTCTTCCTCAGCGAAGCGTCTGCTCAGATCCTCTGCCCATTGTTCTGCAATCAGACTGTGTTCTTATTCGCTGTAAGTGTTCTTCACGTATTGCAGGTACCAGTCATTTATCATATGTGTACATTGCAAATTCCCCCACCTCTGCCTAGACTTCTTACTTTCTTTTTTTTTTTTTTTAAGATTTTATTTATTTATTTGACAGAGACACAGAGGGAGCAGGAACACAAGCAGGGGGAGTGGGAGAGGGAGAAGCAGGCCTCCCGCCGAGCAGGGAGCCTGATGCGGGGCTGTTCTGGGACCATGACCTGGACCGAAGGCAGATGCTTAACGACTGAGCCACCCAGGCGCCCCCTCCCTTAGATGTTCTTTTTTTTTTTTTAAGATTTTATTTATTTATTTGACAGAGAGAGAGACAGCGAGAGCAGGAGCACAAGCAGGGGGAGTGGGAGAGGGAGAAGCAGGCCTCCCGCCGAGCAGGGAGCCCGATGCGGGGCTCGATCCCAGGACCCCGTGATCATGACCTGAGCCGAAGGCAGGTGCTTAACGACTGAGCCACCCAGGTGCCCCGACTTCTCACTTTCTTGACAGTACTTTTCAGTAGCTGACATCCTTAATTTTGATTAAAATCAAAATATTCCCTCTCTTCAGTGGTGCCAAGGAATTTTTGCCCAAACCCAGGGTCATGCTGGTTTTGTCTTATGTGTACTTCTAAATATTCTATGGTTTTAACTGTCATACTAAGTTCTATAATCCCTTTCAAGTTAACTTTTGAATATGTTGTTGGTTGTTTCCAGCATCATTTGTTGAGAAGACTATCCTTTCTCCATTGACTGACCCTTGCCAAAAAATCCATTGACCGTGTATGTGGGGGCCTATTTCTGGACCCTGCTCTGTCCCGTCTTCAGCCTTTGTTCTTATACCCATAACACACTGTCTCCATCAACGCAGCTTTAAATGAAGTCTTGAAATCCAGCAGTTAGTCATCCAATTACGTTTTTCTTTTTCAAAATTGGTTAGCTATTCTAGATCCTTTACATTTCTATTGATTTTAGAATATATTTTAGAATCAGCTCATCGCTTTCTAAAGAATAACTTGCTGGGATTTTTATTGGAATTGCGTTAAACTTGTAGGTAAATTTGGAAAGAATCGACATTTTAACAATATGGAATCTTTCAATTCATAAACATAGTATCTATTTCTAGTCATTTAGGGTAACTTTTTTAATGCAATACTTTATCATTTTTAGTACATCAACATTGTACATGTATTAAGTTTCTCTATTATTTTATTTTTCAGTGTTTTAGTTAATGGTGTGTTTATTTCATTTCCAAGTACTCATTGCTACCATGTAGAAATTTAATCAGTTTTTGTGTGTTGGCCTTGTATCCTGTGACCTTGCTAACTGCACTTAGGAATTTTAATAGCATTTTTATATATTCCTTAGGATTGGACATGCATTTTCTCTGTGGGAAGGATCTTAACTATAATTCAGTTACTTCAGTTGATAGAGGGCAATTTTGGTTTTCTATTTCTTCTTGTATGAGTTTTTATATGTATATCTTTCCAGTTATTTGTCCATTTCACCTAAGTTGTTGAATGTGTCAGCACCAAGAGTTGCCTTCTTCTTTTATTCTTTTAATGTCTGTAGAATCTGGGGCTATAGCCCTTTCTTTATTCCTGATATTGTTTATTTATTTCCTTTTCTTTTCTTTTTCTTGACTGGTCAAGGTAGAAATTTATTAATTTTGGTGATCTTTAAAAATTAGACTTGGTTTTATTAATTTTCTCTTGTTTGTCCATTTTCTATTTGGTAGATTTCTACACTTCTCGATTATTTCCTTCCCTCTACCTATTTTGGATTCAACTTGTGCTTATTTTTTGTAGCTTCTAAAGGTAGAAACTTAGATAATTGATGGATTCCTTCTTTTCTAATGTAAATTATTAAAGCTATACATTTCCCCCTATATGCTGTGTTAGTTGCATTCTATAAAGTTTATTTTTATTTTATTAAAAATACTTCCAGTTTTCCATTGTGATTCCTTCTTTGACTCATGGATTATTTTGAAGTGTGTTATTTAATATCCAAATATTTTTTGGTTTTCCAGCTATCTTTCTGTTCATGACTTCTGATTTTGTTGTGGTCAAACAACATTCTCTGTATGATTCCAGTTATTTGTCCTATTAAATATATTAAGACTATTAAATATATTAAGACTGGTTTTATGGCCCAGCATATGATTTTTTTTTGGTGAATGTTCTATGTACATTTGAAAAAAAAAATGAATTCGAGTTCACTGTTGTTGGATGCAATATTGTATACATATCAATTAGGTCAGGTTAGTTTATAGTGTTTCTCAAGTTTTCTATATACTTCTCAATTTCATCAAATTTGGAAAACATTTGGCCATTGTCTCTTTAAATATTTTTCTGTCTCCCCTCACCCCTGACCTTTTTTCCTCAGGGACTCCAATTATATTTATGTTAGACCATATAATATTGTTGCTCAGATCACTGACGCTCTGTTAATTTAAATTATTTTTCCTACTGTCTTTCAGTTTGGGTAATTTCTATGATTATGTCTCCTAGGTCATCTGCAGTCTTTATTCTACTTTTAAATTCATCCTTTAAATTTTTTATTGTTAATGTTATGTTTTTTACCTCTTGCAGTTCCATTTAGTTCTCCTTTGTATCTTACATTTCTCTCTTCTTTGTGTTCATGTCTTCCTTGAAATCCTTGAACATATTTATCATCGTTGTTTTAACTATCTTGTCTGCTAATTCCAGCAACTGTCATTTCTGAGTTTGTTTGTATAATCTGTTTTGCCTCTTGATTATGGGTTAGGTTTTTTTTCCCTCTTAATGTATCTAGTAATTTGGGGGCATCTGGGTGGCTCAGTTAGTTGAGCATCCAACTCTTGCTTTTGGCTCAGGTCCTGATCTCAGGGTCGTGGGATGGAGCCCTCTGTTGGGCTTCACACTTAGTGCAGAGTCTGCTCGAGATTCTCTCTCTCCCTCTCCCTCCCCCTCTGCCCTGCCCCCATTTGTGTGCACGCATGTGTGCACATGCTCTCTCTCTCAAATAAATAAATAAAATCATTAAAAATGTGTCTAGTAATTTTTTATTGGATGCTGGGTTTCAATAAAATAATAGTGTAATACTGTTGAATATTGTACTTTGTTTCCTTCCTTTAAAGAGTGCTGGGCTTTGTTCTGTCTGGCACTTACCACCTATGGATTGGCTTGATAACTGTGATGCTTCTGTGCTTGTTTTTATGTTTTGTTATGGCAGATTGAGAGAAGCCCTTATTCTCAGGCAGGTTTAGCATGAGTATTAATATGTGACTTCTGGGATCTGTACTTTGTAACAGATTGCACTCCTTAGCACATGCTCCTGACACCTCACCGGGGATGTGAGAGTGGGGCATTGAGAAGATTTTAGGCAATACAGAGATGAAAATTGCTAATTTTGAAGTTAGAAGGGCATTTAGACACACTCTGGAAAAATATGGATCTAGCAGATCCTAATCCTGATTGAACAGGCATCATAAGGAGTGGCAGGCAAATCGAGGAAAAGAACTATCCCATGGATGACAGTACAAGAGGGTGAAGGATGAGCCCAGGATGGCCCCAGGTGGCCAAAGGGCTGCAATACCCACCCCCACCCTCTGCTGCCCAGCTGCCTTGGGGAATCACAGGAAACCACACAGGGTCCTGCAGGGCGGCAGCATTGTGTACAGAGGAGGAAAGTGGACGTGTGGTCAGGCTGGGGAATAATGACAAGACACAGGGAGCCAGGGCTCTGGTCGGTCTTGGTGTTTATTGGCCAGCTTGCTTAAGTGCATCTAGAGATAGCTGAGGGTTACTGAGCTGAGGGGACAAAGACATGTGGATGGAGGCTGGGCTGACCCTCGTGAGGGGTGGGAGATACGGAGGGGAGACCACTGCCATGGGGACTTCCTAGGAGACCTCTGCAAGGTCACACACTGTGTGGATGTGTGGTTTGTCTACAAGTGCAGCTCAGCAGCAGACTGGACCAGCAGACACTAGGAATGGTCCATGTGCCGGAGCAATTCAGGACATGGTGGTCAGCTTCCAGGTGAGACCTGCTCCTGTCCTCAGTGGGGGAAACCCCTTAACACGGGTCAAGACCAGATTGAGGAGGGGTGGCTGGGAGGACCACAGTCACCGGGTAGGACCTGAGCCCAGCTGGCCATGCGGGGAACGTGCCCCATCTGCAGCAGGACTTCTGGGCTAAGGTGGGGCTGCTGCAGGCCAGGCACATGGAGTGGCAGAGGAGGGACATGCAGGAGGAGGATCTGCAGCAGGACAAGGAGCAGGGGCTGGGCTGGCTGCAGGAGGGGGCTGAGCAGGGGGAGGTCTCGCAGCAGACAGGGGTGCAGCAGATGGACGCACCGCAGGCCTCCTGGCAGGGGGAGGAGCTGCAGCAGGAGGGCTGGCAGGAGCTGGTGCAGGTTGACTGGCAGGGGCTGGACCCGCAGCTCACGGGGTGCAGATGAGGGTCAGGCAGGAGGCCAGGATGCAGCCGCTGGACGGGCAACAGCTGGGGGCACAGCGGGGGGGCTCGCAGCAGCTCTCTGGGCAGTCGTCCACCTGCCAGGAGGAGTCGGGGCAGGAGTCCCAGGAGCCGGGCAGGGAGACGCAGCTGCCGCAGCTCAGGTCGCTGGAGCAGACGGACAGGGTGGACGTGGCCATGGTGGGGGCAGTGGGGCTGGAGGAGGGTGTGAGGGTGAGTGTGTCTGAGTGTGTGTGTGTGCGTGTGCGCGTGTGTGTATGTGTGAGTGTGTGCCAGGTGCCCTGACTTTTTCTTCATACCCTCCTGGCTTGTGCTATCCTAGCAGTAGTCTCCCCATGCATTCCCGCCTTGGTGCCTAGAGCTGGGTTCTGCAGAACCAGCCCCAGCCCTTTTACTTCCAGAACTCCTTGTTCAGTTCACAAAACTCTGGAAATGGACCTGGAAGTCTCTACTTGTTTTTCGTCCTAGAAAGCAAGCTTGGGGGGTGGAGTGCAGGTTTCTTCTTTTAGCAGGTCGTTGGGGGCCACGGTGGAATACCTGGGTGTTGGGGGCTGGGTCCCAGGCCCGGTCTGGGCGAGAGCTGCTGTGGAGTGCTCTGCTGGCCGAGCACCACCAAGCGCCTCTGTGCTTGGAGGTTTATTTGGTTTCTGCATAACGATGATGAGTCACGATTTGTGTGCAGTGCTGTGTCAGTATCCTGTGGCTTCGGTAGCAAAGCCCCAGAGACTGGGCGGCTTCGACAACAGAGATTCGTTGTCTCCCAGTTTGGAGGCTCGATGTCCGAGATCAAGGGTTGGAAGTTTGGTTCCTCCTGGAGCCTGATGGAGAATCTGTTCCGTGCTCTCTTAGCTTTGGGGGTTTGCTGGCAATCTTGGGGTTCCTGGGCTTGTACAAGCATCTCCCCATCTCTGCCTGCATCCTCACATGGCATCCTCCCTGTGTGCCTGTCTGCATCCACATTTTCTCATTTTACAAGGACGCCAGTCGTATTGGGTTAGGACCCCTCCCCCCCAATGACCTCATTGTATCTTGATCATCTGTGACGACCATCTTTCCAAATAAGGTCACTTCTGCAGGTACTGGGGGTTAGGATTTCGGCATCCTCATGGGACACAATTCGACTCTTAGCAAGCACCTGCTCTGAAACAGACACAAGGCCAGAATCTGGGATGGAAGGAAAGGTGCTGCAGGCCTCCTTTCTTGGGGACTGCAGTCCACAGCCGGTGAAGGATGGGGCGCAGGTGGCACATGGCATGATGGGCCAGCCGCATCTGCACATCTTCTGCTTGTCCAGGCACGACTTAGCTCATGGACCACTTTGTGCTTTTGTGTCGTTTACAGAATAACTGTAAAAAGAGTACAGTGTTTACACATGCCCTCACCCAGCTTTCTCTAGTAACATCTTACGTATCCACAGATCAGTGACAAATCTTAGAAATCAGGATTGGTGCATTACTGTTCACTAAAGAACAGACCCATTGCCCACAAATGTCACCTCTCTGCTCCAGGACCCCACGTACATTTGTAAGGTCTCTCTAGTCTTCTCTAGTCTGAGACAGTTTCTTGGTCTTCCCTTATCCTTTGTGTCTTGACACTTGAAGAGCCCTGGTCACTTGTGTTGTAGAAATTCGGGGTTGTCTGAGGTTTCCTCACAATTAGCCTGAGGTTATTATGTTTGGGGAAGAATCCCATTGAAGTAATGTTTCCAGTGAAGCAGGGGTACATGATGTTGCTGTGTTTTGTCACAAGATACACGGTTATTTTTCCCTTTGTAATTAATAAATATCTGGGGTGGGGGAGAGTCTATGAGACTTTGCAAATATCCTGTTTCTGCTGTCATGTTTGTCCAATGGTTTTAACGTCCCTCTGGGGGCCACGCCTGCAGCAAGTTTGCTGTGGTGTTCTGATGGTGAGTTTCTACTTCCCCATTCCATCTCTACTTATTAACTGAAATTCTTCTGTAAGGAGGAGTTACCCCTTTTCCTCCATTTATTTACCTGTTCTGGTTCAACTTATTTCATTATGGACTAATGAATATTTGTTTTATTATTTGAGTAATAATCCAGTATTATCATTATTTTCTCGTTCACATTGTTCCAGCTTTGAACCTTGGGACCTCCTTCATTTGGCTCCTGTACCTCTCAGCATGCTTCCAACTCCCCAGCATCTCACTTCTGGTTCCAGCTCCTCTGGAAATCTCCCCATCCCATTCCTGGCATCGATCACTTCTCCAGAGAGTCCTGATCCTTTTAGTGGATAATGGTATTTAGAAACCATGATCTGGAGCTAGGTGTGCTCAGTGCTCCTGGGGTGTCACTTCTTTAGTGGGCAGAGCAAGGAAATGCTTGTGTGTGCGCTACGGGCCTGACCTCAGGGGGAGGCATTCAGTCTTTGTGCTTGCTGAGGTTTTGTCTAGATAAGCTTTCTCAGGCTAAAAATCTCCCTCTTATTACTGAGAGATTTTTATCATGAATGGATGTTGGATTTTATGGAATGCTTTTTATGCATTTATTGAGATAATTATACAATTTTCTTTTTTAGTCGGTTAATATAGTGAATTATATTAATTGATTTCTTAAAGCCTTTTATTTTGAAATAATTAGAGATGTACAGGAAATTGCAAAGCCAGTATGAAGAGGTGCCGTGTACTTACATTAATTGATTTTTAAATGTTGAACCAGTCCTGAATTCCCAGATAAACCCCACTTGGTTGTGATGTATTGTCCCTTTTTATATGTTGTTAGATTTGATTTGCTAATATTTTATTCAGGATCTTCATGTCTGTTTTTGTGAGGATATTGGTCTATAGTCTTCTTTTATTGCAATGCCTTCAGTTTTGATAATGCCACCCCCACAAAAGGAGTTGGCAAGTGTTTCCTTCTCTTCTACTTTCTAGAAAAGATTGTGTAGAGTCAGTATTTGGTCTCCTTTAAATATTTGGGAGAATTTCCTGGGAAACTGGAGTTTTCTTTAATAGATATAGGACTTTCTGGTCATGTGTTTCTTCTTTAATGAAGTGCCTACTGAGGAGTTGGTCCATTTCATACAAGGTTTTGAATATATAGGCATAATGTTGTTTGTGGAGGTCCCTCATTATCCTTTAAATTGTGAAAAATAGTTGGTAATAGCCCATCTTTTGTTCTTGATACTGGTAAATTATTTCTTCTACTTTTTTTTCCCCCCTGGTCAGTCTGGCTGGAAGTTTATCAATTTTATTCATCTTCTCAAAGAATCAACTTTGGTTTCAATTGATCTCCTCTGTTTTTCTTTTCACTTACATTGAGTTATGTTACATACAATTACACTGACTTATCCTTCCATTTTCAAGTTTATTTATTTATTTATTTTTTAAAGATTTTATTTATTTATTCATGAGAGACAGAGAGAGGGGGGGGGAGGCAGAGGGAGAAGCAGGCTCCCAAGGAGCAGGGAGCCCGATGCGGGACTCGATCCCAGGACCCTGGGATCATGACCTGAGCCGAAGGCAGACGCTTAACCATCTGAGCCACCCAGGCGCCCCCATTTTCAAGTTTATTAAGTCAAAGCTTAGATGGTTGATCTGATACCTGTCTTCTCTTCTAATGGGAGCACTTAGTACTATAAACTTCCTTCTCCTTTAGCTGCCCCCACCAGCCCTCTCTGTGCCAATAGCCCTGATCTATTGGCCCTTTCTGGCTCTGATTCCATAATTCCTGGACTCAGTGCACATATTTGAAGGGCAATAGAGTCGATGAGGACTCTCACACAATGGGATTGGAAGGCAGGTAAACCTCTAGGTGCTGAGCATTTGGACTTCCACATCCTGCAGCCTGAGGCCACTATAGCCGGATTCATCCTCTGTTCCTGTTCTCACTCGCCAGGAGGACGTGAGATAAGGGAACATGGAAAGCTGGCTGGATTTCAGAGATAATCATGCCTGGCAGGAGGGAGTGGTGTTTTTATTACAAAGGTCCCTGGGGGCAGGGACTGGCGCTTCATCTTTGCCTCTCCCACCTCTCAGCTCCTGGCAGAGGAGACTAAGAGGTGGCATTTTGAATCATTAGACACAAGTTCTATGGGTGGGACCCTGGGGGCAGCTGAGCATCCTGTCCCGGGAAGAGCTCAGATCAAACCCTCTTGTCCCCGTGCCAGCCCTGCGGTCTGCATTATGCATGCACTGTCTTTCGCCTCCTGAATGTCCACATGCCCAGTGAGGTCAGGTGCTTGTTATACCTAATGAACAGCATTCACGAAAGGAGAGAAAAGAAGGTTCTGGTTTTGAGTTGGCAAGTGTGGGTCCAGCAAGTGGACTTGTTCCCAGACTGTGTGTGGATTTTTCTGTGCCAGCTGATTAAGGCACCCCGCCGGATGTCCTATTGCCGATTTACATAAGGTGAACTTAACATCGTCTGTGTACTAGCCACATGGATCTTACTCAAGAGTCCTGCTTAGCCAGCCCTGGCAGCCTGCATTTCTGTAGGCAAACACATATCCTCCCACAGGCTCATGTGGGAAGCTAATAGTCGACCTAAAACATGCCCAGCACTGGGCTGACTGCATCATGAGGGATGGGCCATCCATTTCCAGGTCAGTCACTGTGAAGCTGTCCATTTCTGGGGAGCAACTTCAGCCTGCTGGACAGTATTTCCAGTCCCTCCTGCACCCTACAAGACAGGAGGATACCAACCCCTATTGCTGATGAGGACACTGAGCCTCAGAAAGGCCCATGACAAAAGTTGCAGGACATAGTGCATCCCAGGAGAGCTGGGAGCAAAGGTCACAGTCCTTGCTATACCATCTGCTTGGCCCTTTGGGCAGTGTTGTGCACTCTGAGAACCCTTTGACTTTGGCAGGTGACTGAAGTGGACGAGTATGGATTTAAAAGCATTGATGTGTGTAGAAGGTTTAGTGAGGGCTGGCCACAGAGCACTCTATTATGCCTTTGAGAGGTGATTCTTGGTGTCGCTGCTATTTTGGCGCCTCCCTGAGGCTTCAGTGGCTTAATTGCCACACTGCCTTTGCCTTCCCAAGGCTTCAGATGCATCCATGCTGCAGCCCCGGAGAGTCCAGGAGTTCTGCTCAAAGCCCCGTGTGCCAATCTGTTCCACATTCCATGACTTCCTTTAAAACAAGTTAAGAAAAGCAGGTTTGAACACACAAAAGGGACATGAGTTATTTTCCCATGCATGCTCTATCTTTACATTGTTTTCTTATTTCCTTTTTTTAACCAGTATAGTAGGAGAAAAATGATCTCTTTCTGACCTGTATTGACTTGAGCATTTTGTCGTATGTGAGCCCTTTGGGTTTCTTCTTTTTTTAGGTTGCCTTTTTTTTTTTTTTTGAGGATTGTTCTTATATTTTCCTTGTTGGTTTTCAGGAGGTCCCTGTTCCTTCTGTACCTTTCATGGTATGGCAAACATCTTTCTCATTCTGTCCTGGGACTACTGGCCTTCCGCATTGTGTCCCTCCTGAGCAGATGTTCTTGTTTTGATGTGAGCAAGTGTAATGACTTCTCATAGTTTGTGTTTACTGAGCTTGTTTGGGGAATCATCTGTACCCCAAAGTCACAGAGATGGCTCCCAACCCTCCCTCTAACTTGGAAGTTTCACCATTCATCCCTCCTGGAGGGGTGAGCTGTATATCCCGTTTAGGGAAGAGTTCAGTCCGGTTTTGTCCACACAGACACCCAGCTTTGCCATCACTCCCCCAACAACCCCTCCCTCCCCACTGATCTGCGTGGACTACTGACCATGGGTGTTCAAGTTCTCCATCTCTTCTCTCTATGGGTCCACCTGCCTCTTCTTGGGCCTAAACTGGCCTGTTTTGTGATGATGGCTATACATTCAGTCTTACTGTCCCATAGAGCAACACTTATAATACCCTAACCTAAATTCCTAGAAATAAACTCCTCCTGGGCCCTGGGCACACAATTTAAATCAATGAAATCCACAGGGTAAGGGGGATTTTCTTGGCCATTTAGTTCTGTTCCCTTTCCACCCCAGTGGTAGAGCCCCTTCTTGGAGACCATCTAGAGTGCAGAATCCACCTGGCTGAGGGGCTGTGCCTCACACCTGCACCCCCAGCCAAGGCAGGTGGCTTCTTCCGAATAACCTGGGTCTTGATGGGCTCCAGTATAGAAAGTCTTCCCAGGGAACAGTTCTGGGGCACGAAGACCCTGGCTCCTGGTCAAAAATCCTACGCGTGATCTATCAGGCCCAGCCAAGGGCAATCACAAAGGCTTCACCTGGCGGAGGGCATGAGACAGCCCTGCCACACACCAGGCTTGGGATGCTGCCAGGGCACTGCCATCCTGGGGGAACTGCAGCAGGGACCCAGGCCCACCAGCCCCCCTTGGAGGCCCATCTGCATTTGTAGCCCTGGCACCTCCATCAGAGGCCTCCTTGTAGGATGCCTGGAACCTACTCCCCCCACCCTGCTTTGACTCAGTACCTGGTACTTTTCCACGCCCAGCCCTCCCTCCTCCTCCTTCCTGGGCCACAGGGCTCATCAGCCCATGAGAGGCTTTTGTCCTGGGCTCCTGGGCATGACCCCCACCACATGCTCTTCTGTGGGGGGTGGGGGTTCAGTGCTTCCTGTGGCTTTAGTCTCTTGCTCATACTGTTGCAGTAGGCGATTGAAGTCTTCACCACTTCTGCCAGTGTGGCTTGCTGCTGTAATTGGCTCCCCCTCAGCTGGGTCCCTGGCAGGGGAAGTCACTACCATCCCATCTTACAGATGAGCAAACTGAGGCTCTGAGAACCTCAGTGAGTCAGTTATGGGCCAGACCTTAAGACCTTGAGGCTGGTTTAGGACCTTACGTGTAGCCAGTTTTGAGTTCGTGTATTTGTGGCTCCCACCACATCTCTGCTGAATGGTAAGGACCTTGAGGACAAAAGCTATCTCTGAAGCTGCCCTTTCTTTCTTTCTTTTTTTTTTTTTTTAAGATTTTATTTATTCATTCGAGGCACAGAGATAGAGATAGAGAGAGAGAGAGCATGAGCAGGGGGAGAGGCAGAGGGAGAGGGAGAAGCAGGCTCCCTGCTGAGCCAGGAGCCGGACGTGGGACTCAATCCCAGGACCCCGGGATCATGACTTGAGCCGAAGGCAGACGCTCAACAATCTGAGCCACCCAGGCGCCCCTGAAACTGCCCTTTCAAGAAGCCTTTGCAGAATAAACAGAGACCACCTAAATGAGAAGAAGCAAAGGCTGTTTATTCCAAGTTGGCTGTAATAGGGGGTCCCCCACCAGCACCGGGTTTGGCAGAGACTCAAAGCAGGGGAGGGAGAAAACTTCTAGTGGAAAAAGAGAGGCTCGGGGGGGGGCACACGGGGACTGTGGTGTGGGGAAGCTGCAGATAGCTACCTCAAGGCGGGGTTGCCCACGTGACTGGTTAGGGGTTAGGGAAGGGGCCCGTCATTGGCCAAGTCCCTGCTGTTTGGTTTCCAGGCTGGCTGGTGTGGAGGCCACCGGGCAGATGGCTCGGCCAGGGTCTGCTCGTGTATACAGCCTCTCGGTGTGAATATAGCCGCTGCACTGAACGTGTGTCTAACTGATTAGAGTTCATTTGCAGAGCTTCATCACTGCGTGCGCTCTGACCATCTTGCGGTGGCTCTGACTTTTGTAGACTTGGTCACTCCTCATCCCTGCATCCAGCAGGAAGGTTTCCAGGGAGGTACAAAACTCTCTGCCCGTGTTAACCTTGGAAACCCTCCAACTGTGTGTGCAGACTGCAGACAAGGCGTAGGTGGAGAACCGGATGCCGACGACTGAGCATCTGTCAGAGCAAAGCCTGCTCGTCTGCATGGGCTGGAAGGGCAGGGTGGGGCGGGGGGAGGACAACCAGGAAGGGGCTCTTCAATCAAACAATGGAGGGAGAGGCTCTCCCTGGGATTAGCCAGATTCGGGGTTCCCCTGCTGCTAATGCACCCTGATTGCCTGTGCCCGGGGCTCAGCCAGGCTGCAGCATGTTCTGGGTGCTGGCAGCCTCTCTGGGGGTAGACCTGCGTGTCCTGAATGAGGGGCCAGACCCTGGTGGGGCCTCAGCTGAAACCACCGGCCGGTCCCAGTGTCTCTCAGCGTTTTGAGGGTGAATTTAGGGCCCAGTGTTTACTTAGAGCCTCACACGCTCCAGGGACCCCGACCACACACAACCCCACAGTGCTGGCCAGCCCGAGGGCTCGTCACAGTTGGTCCGGTGCACAGGCTCTCCCCCGAGATGCCCGTGCCCTCCCTAGAGTTGGTCTGGGACCCTGTGCGGACACACACAGCTGCCTCGGGGGTGACCGCCGCCCTTGGAGGGACAGACCCTTCTCCCACGAGCGCCCCCACGGTTGCTCCACGGAGCGGCTGCGTTCAGTGCACACTCAAGTGTCCCGTCTCCGAGCTCTCTGCGTGCACTTCGTCACACATAAATAGTGACGCCAATGCGAATACACTGCCCCTCCTCACAGCGCCTCCCAGAGGTCATCGGACGGTGTCCTCCCGACATTGTTCAGGGCCCCTCCCGCCCCACCGGCCCCCACGCTGTGCACACGCTTCCACCTGACCGAGATCAGCAGTGTGCCCGACGCGGGCCGCTCACCCCCTGCCGCTAGCCATTCCTCCACCAGAGCGTGGGCACGTCCACGTCCTTGTCCTCTCCCGAAGGACCTCAGTGTCCCCTGCTGTGCCCAAGCCTTGCTGCTGACCTGCTCTGTACCCGGCAGCCGGTCCCTGGGGACGGGCAGGTGTGACCTCGGCGGTGCTCCTCGGCTGCCGTTGGCCAGGCCGGGCGGGTCCGCAGCCTCCAGTGCACTCGCTGCCCGGGGCTCCTGTCCTGTGAGTCCCTGGGGACACAGCCCTGCCAGGTTTCCTGTTGGGGGCGTTTATTAGGTAGCGAGCGTCTAGCTCAGTGCTGGCCGTGCTGATTCCTCCGCCGTGCCCCCGGGGCCTGACGGCGCTCAGCCCACCCCCTCCCATGCGGCCTCCCTGCAGCCTGCTCAGGACCGGTCTTTCCCGGACTCCTGACCACACGCCTGCGGCTCACTTTAGATGCTGTCTTGTCATTTCTTCTCTGCACCTGGGTGCCTGTCCTCGGCACTCCTGTTTCACAGACAGTTTTCTTTCCTAAATCCCCTTGATTTAAGGGAGGAAAATGTGCTCTACCTTCTGCTTTGTGACTCGCTTGTCCTCGTCCCTGGCCACCTTCACCCCCGCAGGGAGCGGCAGCTGAAGGGGCAGGCCTGGCCGAGGGTGGGGGGCAGGGGCTCCCAGCTCTGCGGGCCCTGTCCTGGGAGAGGGGTGGGAAGCGCTGTGGAGAGTCCGTCTGCTGACCAGCAAAGGCCCTCGTGTCTCAGAACCCCTCTCTGCCCCGGGGATGGCCACCTGCCATTCTCATGCTGCTGCCCGACTCTGGGCTTCTTGCAAAAATCAGGTGGTTGTCCTCAATGTCAGCCACAGTCCTTATTGCTTCAAGGAAGATCGCTGGTTTGACCCCTAAGGAGGGTGTCCCTGGGATTTCTGGATCCTTCTGTGGGCTGCCTGAGAGCTGTGGGCCAGAGTCTGCCTGAGCCCCTGGGGTCTGGTCCAACGTGACTGCCGCGGCGGCCACGTGACCCGGGCCCCTGAGGGGGCGCGATGCTCCCTGGCCTCGTTGAGAAGGGGCTCTCCTCTCTGACTGGTCACCTGCTGTCCTTGCCCACATTCGGAGAGCGGAGGGCTGGGTGCCTTGACTCTGCCCTCTGATGAAGGCCTTAGGGGTCTTCCCAGGGGCGGGGACTCAGTCACATCCTCTGTGCCGCACCAGCCTGGGTCAGGTGTGGAGGGGATGAACTTAGCACGCAGGGCGCCTGCAGGCTGGCAGACGCCCCCAGATATTAGCATCTGTCATGGCCAGTGAGGTGGGGGGTTGGAGCCGACACCGGCAGGACAGGGTGCCCGGTCCACCGGGCCAGCCAGCGTCTCTACCTGTCCGGGATGGCTGTGGTTCTCTGGGTTTTGCTGGTGGCGGTGACCCTGCTTTGAAGAGCGTTTGCCTTGGTAAACCACACGGACCAGTCAATGGCTGACCGAATTTCCTCCTATTGGAGCCTACCATTAACCCGAAGCGGCGATGTGCGCTCCCGGGAGAGAGTCCGGATTCCCGGGCCCAGCACCTGCATGCTACAAGCCACTCCCGCTTTGGGGCCGGTCACCGTCTGCCCACAGCCTCCCCGTGAGCGGCGCACACGCACCTCCACGCCACGGGCCTCCCCTCGAGGCTCTCAGCCTGTCGCTGCAGACACGGCCGCGTTCGAACCCTTCTCTGGCTGGGCACTAGCTTTCCCTGGACTGTCCCCTGCCACTTGCTACCCGGTTCACTTCAGTTGGGCAGATATTCATTTAGCAACTACTGTATGCACTTCTGGGAATACGGGAATACGGTCCCGGACGGGCCGCACACTCGGGAAAGGACACAGGCCACTATGCCCCAGACCAATGAAACGTGGTACGTGCCACGAGCCTTGCTAGGCTGTCACAGCACAGGAAGCCCTTGAGGACCCTGGTCATAGGTCTCTTGTCCAGGGAGGCTGCCCCATCCTGGAAGGGCTCCTCGAATCAAGGGACCTTGGCTCCTGTTGGGAGGGAGGGTGGGATGTCCATGACAGACCACACTGGGCCTCAGGTCAGCCTCCACTGGGATCACCACAGGGCCTGCCGACCCTGCTGACCGAGCCCTGTGGGGGACCGACTGTCCCCCTTGTCAGACCCAGGCCCCGGGAGGGCCCCTGGGCCCGAGGGAAATGGCGCTGGGAAAGGCTAATTCATTCCTGCGTGCCTGGTCATTTACCCCAGGCCACAGCCAGGCATGGGGTGGCTGGATCGGCCAGGGTCCAGGCGGTGGCCCTGGGCTCTGCCCCAAGCCAGCACCTCCCTTCCAGGAGCCGGGCCCCACGAGCTGGTCCAGAAACAGCCCCTCTGGCCACAGACGCTACCATTTTCCTTTCCTATCATCTGGCCTCAGCTGAGGCCAGGCCCGCCCGTCAGCTATGTTCGATGACCTTGAACTGCAGGGCAGTTTCTCCAGGGGCATATCTGCCTCTCTGTGGTGTGTCGGAGGAGCGGTGCCCAGTTCCAGGGTGGCTTGCCGGTCACGCCAGAGGACCCACCCTTCCACAGCACGGGGGACATGCATCACGGAGCCCCACTGAGAGCATGAGGCATGCTACGCTTGGTGGTCCCTGGACTGGGGGAGCCTGGCTCCCGCTTGCGTGCACTCCCTGGGGCCACGGCTGGGACCCATCCTTCCTCTCTCCCCCTCGCACGCCCAGCATAGCGCGTGGCCATCGACTGGGAAATAGCGTGCCACGAAATGTGCTTGTGTAGCTCCTTCTGGGCAAAACCCGGGGTGGGGTGCGGTCTGCAGGTGCGTCGTTGACCCTTGGGGCCTCAGTTTCCCCACTGGTAAAGGGGAAACTCATCGGGGCCCGCTTAACCCACCTGTGGTTTCCCTGACACAGACCTGCGCCCCCTGGACATCCTGGCAGAGGCCATCCCTCCACACAGCGCTGCGGGTGGAATCAGGGTAACGCAGGCCCACGGCGTTCGAGGACTCCAGCTCTCAGCCGCCGCTCCCCACGCCTTGAGCTTCCCTGCGTCGAGGATTTTCTTCCGATGTGACCTCTTCCCTGAAGAATTTTCGATTGTCATAACCTTGAAAGTTCCCAATCTTCCCCCGAAGGTCAGTGACGCTCTTTACTCCTGTTCCTGCATTACATCCTTACCGCCCGAGCACGCGGCCAGCCACCGCTCCCGGGCTCCAGGGTCTCTTTGGGGTCAAGAACAGCCGTCCTGATAGGTAGTGAGGTCCCCATCACAGTGAGTGTGCAGGCAGAGCTCTGGGACCATTTGGTAGGTGTTTGTACCGGTGATTCCTGCAACCATAATTTTTCCGGTGGGCTGACCTGTCAAAGGCTAGGGATAATGCTTAGAGTTCCTAGTTTGACATCTTTCCCCGGGAAAGTAGGCAACCAAATAACAAGAGCACGCCCTTTGGGGTCTGATTACCTGTGATTTGCAGTCCCGTCCACCCCATACGCAGCTAACATTCCCATCCCCCCACTCAGCTGGACGCCCCTGAAGGTGAGGGCCCACGGTGCCCATCGCTGCTTCCCCGTGGGGCCGGGACAGTGCCCGTCACGGTGTGTGACCGAGTCAGAGCCCTCAGTTAAGGAAGGAAAGCTCTTCTGCCCTAATCCGGACCGTCCTTGTTGGTTTGCTCTGGGGAAGGCGATGCTGCCCTCCGTGCCCTGTGGACATCTGCTCTCGAAAGCCCTCTCGTTCGTGCCCTCGACTCCGCTGAGTTCGCTGTTCCAGTCGCTGCGTTTCCTCTGTCCTGTAATTTCCATTTTCTTCTGTCTTATATAAATTCCATTTCTCAGCCTAAAGCCTCCATCTTATCAGCTACTGTCCTGAGCACAACTCTAGTGTTTGGTCACAAGGACTCCCTTCTGTGGACGACTTCCACGTGTGTCCCGCCCACGGACTAGCTCTGCTGTCCCCTTCTTCTTTCTCTTTTCTACCACGCTCAGCGGTGCTCATGCAGAACCGATGTTTCAGGAACATCTTTTACCCCAGGGCCTCCACAGAGGGTATTAAATGCAGCGCATGTGGTGCACATGTTCTATCCCGGAGGGAACACTGCCCAGGGGACTCAAATTATATCACTCGGGAAGCATCTTTTATACAAGTGGCTTTATTTCTGTTGTTTTGAACCCATTTTGTCAATGAAACAACACTGGCCTTATTTAAATAAACGTATGATAATTTTAGAAACATATCTTATACCCGTGCATTTACAGAATGTATTGAATGAAGGACAATGTGGTGAAACCCTCCTGCATGTAAATAACACTGTGGATTTTCGCATGCATATAAGGGCTATTCTAAGAAACGTTTCTATACATGTGCCACCAAGGAGTGGTGTTTTTTTAAGTTCTTATTTAAATTCCAGTTAGTTACGTACAGTGTAGTATTAGTTTCAGATGAACAATGTAGTGATTCAGCACTGCCGTACATCAGGACAAGTGCACTCCTGACTCCCCATCCCCTATTTCCCCCATCCCCCTGCCCACCTCCCCTCCGGTGACCACCAGTGTGTTCTCTAGAGTTGAGTCTGTTTCTCTCTCTCTTTTTTTTTGTCCCTTTGCTCATTCGTTTTGTTTCTTAAATTCCACATATGATTGAGATCATATGGTATTTGTCTTCCTCTGATTGACTTATTTCACTTAGCATAATAATCTCTAGCTCCATCCATGTCCTTGCAAATGGCAAGATTTCATTCCTTTTTAAGGCTGAGTACTATTCCATTGTGTATATATGACATCTTTATCTACTCATTAGTCAACGGACACTTGGACTGTTTCCATAGTTTGGCTACTGTTGAAAATGCTCTATAAACATAGCTGCACATGCATCCCTTCAAATCAGTGTTTTTGTATTTGGGGGGTAAATAGTAGTACAATTGCTGGGTCGTATGGTAGCTCTATTTTTAACCTTTTGAGGAACCTCCGTACTGTTTTCCAGAGTGGCTGCACCAGCTTGCATTCCCACCAACAGTGCACGAGGGTTCCCCCTTTCTCCGCATCCTCGCCAACACCTGTTGTTTCCCGTGCTGTTAATTTTAGCCATTCTTTTTTTTTTTTAAAGATTTTATTTATTTATTTGACAGAGAGAGACAGCGAGAGAGGGAACATAAGCAGGGGGAGTGGGAGAGAGAGAAGCAGGCTCCCAAGGAGCAGGGAGCCCGATGTGGGACTCGATCCCAGGACCCTGGGATCATGACCTGAGCCGAAGGCAGACGCTTAACGACTGAGCCACCCAGGCGCCCCAATTTTAGCCATTCTGACAGGTGTGAGATGGTATCTCATTGAGGTTTTGATTTATATTTCCCTGACGCCAAGGGATGTTGAGCATCTTTTTATGTGTCTGTTGGCCATTTGGATGTCTTCTTTGGAGGAATGTCTGTTCATGTCTTCTGCCCATTTTTCGATTGAATTATTTGTTTTTTTGGGTGTCGAGTTTTACAAGTTCTTTATAGATTTTGGATACTAACCCTTTATCTGATATGTCATTTGCAAGTATCTTCTCTCATTCTGTAGGTTGCCTTTAGTTTTATTGTTGTTTTCTTTGTTGTACAGAAGCTTTTTATTTTGATGAAGTCCCAATAGTTTATTTTCACTTTTGTTTTCTTTGCCTCAGGAGAAATATCTAGAAACATGCTGGTTTGGCAGATGTCAGAGAAATTACCGCCCATGTTCTCTTCCAGGATTTTTATGGTTTCAGGTCTCACATTTAGGTCTTTCATCCATTTTGAATTTATTTTTGTGTATGGTGTAAGAAAATGGTCCAGTTTCATTCTTCTGCATGTGGCTGTCCAGTTTTCCCAGGACCATTTGTTGAAAAGACTGTATTTTTTCCATTGGATATTCTTTCCTGCTTTGTCAAAGATCAGTTGGCCATAGAGTTGAGGGTCCATTTCTGGGCTCTCTCTTCTGTTCCATTGATCCATGTGTCTGTTTTTGTGCCAGTACCATACTGTCTTGATGATGACAGCTTTGTAATACAGCTTGAAGTCTGGAATCGTCATGCCTCTAGCTTAGCTTTTCTTTTTCAGAGTTGCTTTGGCTTTTTGGGGTCTTCTGTGGTTCCATACAAATATTAGGATTATTTGTTCCAGCTCTGTGAAAAATGCTTTTGCTATTTTGATAGGGATTGTATAAAATGTGTATATTGCTTTGGGTAGTATAGACATATTAACGATATTTGTTCTTCCAATCCATGAGCATGGAATGTGTTTACCATTTCTTTGTGTCATCTTTACTTTCTTTCATAAGTATTCTATAGTTTTCAGATCTTTTGCCTCTTTGGTTAGGTTTATTCCTAGGTATCTTATTGTTTTTGGTGCAATTGTAAATGGGACTGATTCCTTGGTTTCCCTTTCTGCTACTTCATTATTAGTGTATAGAAATGCAAGAGATTTCTGTACATTGATTTTGTATCCTGCCACTTTACTGAATTCATGAATCAGTTCTAGCAGTTTTTTGGTAGAGTCTTTTAGGTTTTCTAAAGTGTCATATTGTCTGCAAATAGTGGAAGTTTGACTTCTTCTTTGCTATTTGGATGCCTTTTCTTTCTTTTTGTTGTCTGATTACTGAGGCTAGGACTTCCAGTAATATGTTGAATAACAATGTTGAGAGTGTGTTCCTGACCTTAGGGGAAAAGCTCTCAGTTTTTCCCCATTGAGGATGATGTTCACCGTGGTTTTTTCATATATGGCCTTTACTATGTTGAAGTATGTTCCCTCTAAACCTATTTTGTTGAAGGTTTTTATCATGAATGGGTGTTGTACTTTGTCAAATGCTTTTTCTGTGTCTCTTGAAATGATCACATGATTCTTATCATTTCTCTTATTGGTGTGCTGTATCATGTTGATTGATTTGCAAATATTGAACCATCCTTTATATTGAATAAATCCCACTTGATCGTGGTGAATGATTTTTTTTCATGTTTTATGGGTTTGATTTGCTAGTGTCTTGTTGAGAATTTTTGCATCCATATTCATCAGGGAGATGATCCATAATTCTTTTAGTGGGGTCTTTATCTGGTTTGGTATCAGGGTAATGCTGGCCTCATAGAATGAATTTGGAAGTTTTCCTTCCTTTTCTATCTATTGGAGTAGTTTGAGAAGAACAGGTATTAACTCTTCTTTAAACGTCTGATAGAATTCCCTTGGGAAGCCATCTGACCCAGGACTTTTGTTTGTTGGAAGTTTTTTTGATTATTGATTCAATATCTTTGCTGGTTATGGGTCTATTCAAGTTTTCTATTTCTTCCTGTTTCAGTTTTGGTAATTTGTTTATTTCTAGGAATTTATCCATTTCTTCCAGGTGTTGATTTGTTAGTATATAGTTTTTCATAATATTCTCTTACGATTGTTTGTCTTTCTGTGGTGTTGCTTGTGATCTCTCCTTTTTCATTCATGATTTTGTTTATTTTAGTTCTTTCTCTTTTCTTTTCCTTTTTTTTAAGATTTTTAAAATTTATTTGACACAGAGAGAGCACAAGCAGGGGGAGCGGCAGGCAGAGGGAGAAGCAGGCTCCCTGCTGAGCAGAGAGCCCAACATGGGCTCGATCCCAGGACCCTGAGATCATGACCTGAGCCAAAGGCAGACACTTAACTGACTGAGCCACCCAGGCGCCCGATCCTTTCTCTTTTCTTTTTGATAAGTCCGACTAGGGGCCTATCAATTTTATTAATTCTTTCAAAGAACCAGCTTTTAGTTTAGCTGGCTTTAGGCTTTATTTGCTGTTCCTTTTCTAGCTCCTTAGGTGTAAAGTTAGGTTGTGTATTTGAGACTTTTCTTGTTTCTTTTTTTTTTTTTAAAGATTTTATTTATTTATTTGACAGAGAGATAGCGAGAGCAGGAACACAAGCAGGGGGAGTGGGAGAGGGAGAAGCAGGCTTCCTGCCAAGCAGGGAGCCCGATGTGGGACTCGATCCCAGGACCCTGGGATCATGACCTGAGCTGAAGGCAGATGCTTAACGACTGAGCCACCCAGGCGCCCAAGACTTTTCTTGTTTCTTGAGAAAGGCTTGTATTGCTATATACTTCCCTCTTAGAACCACCTTTGCTGCATCCCAAAAGTTCTGAACTGGTGTGTTCTCATTTTCATTTGCTTCCATGTATTTTTTTATTTCTTTAATTTCCTGGTTAACCCATTCATCCTTTAGCAGGATGTTCTTTAACCTCCATGTATTTGTGGTCTTTCCAAATTTTTTCTTGTGTTTGACTTCAAGTGTCATAGTGTTTTGGTCTGAGAATATGCATGGTATGATCTCAATCTTTTGGTACCAGTTGAGACCTGATTTGTGACATAGTATGTGATTTACTCTGGAGAATGTTCCACGTGCAGTCAAGAACAATGTGTATTCTGCTGCTTTAGGATGAAATGTTCTAAATATATCATTAAGTCCATCTGGTCCAGTGTATCATTCAAAGCCCCTTGTTTCCTTGTTGATCTTCTGCTTCGATGATGTGTCCATTGCTGTGAGTGGGGTGTTAGAGTCCCCTACTATTATTGTATTATTATCAATGAGTTTCTTTGTGTTTATTATTAACTGTTGTATATATTTGGATGCTCCCAAGTTAGGGGCATAAATATTTACAGTTGCTAGATCTTCTTGATGGATTGTCCCCTTTATTATGACATAGTGTCCTTCATCTCTTGTTGCAGTCTTTGTTTTAAAGTCTATCTTGTCCCATCTAAGTATTACTACTCCAGCTTTCTTTCGACGTCCTTTTGCATGATAGATGTTTCTCCATCTCCTCACTTTCTGCAGGTGTTTTTAGGCCTAAAATGGGTCTCTTGTAGGCAGCGCTCAGTGATTTTTTAACAGCTTGATTGAGCTATGACTCACATACCACACAATTCCCTATTTAAGGTGTGCTATTCAGTGATGTTCAGTGTATCCAGCTTCTGTGAAGCTTTCACTGTGGGCAGTTTGCAATTTGCCACCACTTTAGGAGGAAGCCCTGTGCCCTTCAGCTACCCCACCCCTGCACCAGCAACAACTAGTTTACTTTCTGTCTCATTGGTTTGCCTACTCTGGACATTTCATATAAATGGAATACATTCACATATATATGGTCTTGCTCCTGGCTTCTTTTATGTAGTGTGTCTTCAAGGTTCATCTGTGTGAAAGCGCTCATCAGTACTTCATTCCTTTCTATGGCTAAATAACGTTCAACTATATGGACATACTGCAGTTTGTTTATCCATTCATCAGCGATGGACATTTGGGTCATTTCTACCTTTTGGCTACAGTGATAGTACATGATTATAAACATTCATGTACATGATTTTGTGTAGACATATATTTTTAATTCTCTTGGGCATATACTTAGGTGTGGAATTGCTGGGTCATATGGTAACTCTATGATTAACTTCTTTTATAAGCAGGGAGCAGAGGGAAAGGGAGAAAGAGAATCTTAAGCAGGCTCCATGCAGCACAGAGCCCAACATGGGGCTTGGTCTCACAACCCTGAGACCATGACCTGAGCTGAAATCAAGAGTCAGATGCTTAACTGACTGAGCCACCCAGGCGCCCCTCTATGACTAACTTTTTAGGACCTGCCAGACTGTTTGCCAAGGTAGCTGCACCATCTTGCAATTTCTCCACATCCTTGTCAACACTTCTTATGACCTGATTTTTTATTCTAGCTGTCTTCATGGGCAGTAAGTGGCATCTCACTGGGGCCTTGATTTGCATTCCCTGATGAATAATGATGTGTGTTTTTTTCATGTGTGTGTTGGCTGTTTGTCTTTTTGTAGAAATATCTATTCAAGTCCTTTGCCCAGTTTTAATTGGATTATTTCCTTTTTTTATTGTGGAGTTATAAATTCTCTGTGTATTTCAAATAGAAGCCCCTTATCACATATATGATTTGCAAATATTTCCCCCCATTCTGTAGGTTGTCTTTTCACCTTGGCAGTGTCCTTTTTTTAAAAATTTTATTATTTTATGTTATTCACCATACAATACATCATTAGTTTTTGATGTGGTGGTAATGTCCTTTGAAGCATAAAACCTTTTAATTTTGATGAAGTCAGATTTATCTTTTTTTTTTTTATTTTCTTGCTTATACTTTCAGTGTCATAGCTTAAAATCCATTGCCAAATGTGAGGTCACGAAAATCTACCCCAATGTTTACTTCTAAGAATTTTATAGCTTTAGTAATTTTATTTTGGTCTTTGGTCCATGTGAGTTAATTTTTGTACGTGGTGAGAAGTAGGGGTCCACTTCCTTCTTTTGCACGTGGATGTCCAGTGGTCCCAGCATCCTTTGTTGAAGAGACTATTCTTTCCCTATTGAAAGAAAGGGAATCCCTTTCTTAATCCCTTGTTGAAATCAATTGACTATAGATATATGGGTTTATTTCCGGACTCTCAATTGTATTCCACTGATAAATGAATAAATACCAATTTATTGTCTAACCTTATGCCAACGGCACACTGTCTTGATGACTAGCTTTGTAGTAAATTTTGAAATTGAGGAATGCAAGTCTTCCAAATTTGCTCTTATTCAAGATTGTTTTGGCTTATTCTGCATTCCTTGCAATTCCATATTAATTTTAACATCAACTTGTCAATTTGTACTAAGAAGTCGCTTGGATTCTGATAGGGATTGCATAAATACGTAAATGGGAGATTACTGCCATGCTCACGTGTCAGCTCTTCTCATCCTTGAACAGAGATGTTTTCCCACAGATTTAGATTTTCTTTAACAAAACAAAAATGATGTTCTATAGCTTTCAGAGCACTAGTTTTGCAGTTATCTTGTTCCTAAGTATTTATTCATTTTATCTAATTTATATAAGTTATTGGCATACAGTTGTTCATAGCATTTCTCTGTAATCCTTTTTATTTCTGTGAGGCTGACATCAGTGACCCTTCTTTCATTTCAGATTCTCATCATTTGAGTCTTCTCCTTCTCTTTCTCTCTTTTTCATGATCAGTGTAGCTAAAGTGTTATCAATTTTATTGATTTTTTCAAAGAGCCTGTTTTATTGATTTTTCTCTATTGTTTTTCTATTCTCTGTTTCACTTATTTGTGCCCTTTTCTTTATTATTTCCTTCCTTCTGCTTGTCTGCAGTGTGGAAGTTTAAGTTATTGATTTGAGACCTTTCTTCTTTCTTAATATATGTACTTACTAGCTATAAGTCTCTAAGAAGTGTTTTAGCTGTATCCTGTAAGTTTTGGTACTTTGTTCTTCATTTTCTTTCATTTAAAAGTATTTTATGATTTCCCTTTTGATTCTTCTTTGACCTTTTGGTTATTTAGGAGTGTGCTGTTTAATTTATGAATCCCAATTTTTTTCTGTTACTAATTTCTAACTTCACTCCAGTGTGATTAGAGAACATACTTTGTGTTCCTCCATTGTGGTCAGAGAACATACTTAGTGTTCTATCCATTTTAACACATTGGGGTTTGTTTTACAGCTTAGCCTATGTTCTATCCTAGAGGATATGCTGTGCGCATTTCTGAAGCAGGATATTCTGCTGTTGTTGGCTGAGGTGTCTGACAGATGTCTGTGAGGTCTTGCTGGTTTATAGTGCCGTTCCTTGTGTCCTGGATCTTCTCTCCAGTTGTTCCATCCATTGTTGAAATTGGGATATTGAAGAGACTATTCTTTCCCTATTGAAAGAAAGGGAATCCCTTTCTTAATCCCTTGTTGAAATCAATTGACTATAGATATATGGGTTTATTTCCGGACTCTATTCCGGAAATAATAATTTATTATTCAACTAATATTCAACTAATATTATTGTTTATTTTTTCCTTTATGTCTGTCAGCTTTTGCTTTGTGTATTTTGGTGCTGTTATTATTTGCATATATGTTTAGAATTATTACATATTCTTCATGGATTGACATTTTTATTATTAAAAATGTCGCTCTTTGTCTCTAGTAACAATTTTTGTTTTGAAGTCTACTTTATCTGGTGTTAGTAAAATATTAACATTTTATTATGGCTGCTGTTTCCATGATATATCTTTTTCTATCCTTTTACTTTCAATCTAGCTCTATCTTCTACTCTAGAGTGTGTCTCCTGTAATGAGTGTATAGTTTAATCTCAATTTTATCCAGTCTAACAATCTTCCCTTCGGTTGTATTAATTAATTCACAATTAATGTTATTATTGATACATAGTTGATCCTCATTATTCGTGGATTTTGCATTTGCAACTTCACTTGCTCACTAAAATTGATTTGTAACCTCAAAGTCAATACTCACTGTGCCTTCACAGTCCTTCATGGACATGCATAGAGCAGCAAACATTGGGTGTCCCCACACGCGGGTTCCCAACTGAGGTCAAACAGCTCCACCTCTTGTTTCAGCTCATGCTGCAAACAAGTATCTTGTGCTGTCTATTTAGTGCCACATTTTCCATGCTCTTGTGCTTCTTATTGGTGATGTCACTGTTTGAAATGGTATCCTAAGTGCAAGAAGGCTGTGATGTGCCTCACAGGGAAAATACATGTGTTAAATAAGCTTCGTTCAGGAGTGAGTTATGTTGCTATTGGGAAGTGACTTCAGTGTTAAAGCGTCAGCAATGAATATTAAGTATTCACTGTGAAATAATAATGTATATTGACATATATATATATATATAATTAAAAATATATATGCCTCTGTCCCTCGTTCTTGCTAATATTTGGTCTTTGACCCTAGTTCCTGACATCAAGTTCCTAAATCCCTTGGAACTTCCTGGGTGGTAGGAATGATTTTTGTTATAACGAGGTGATTCTTAGTGGCTTCAGGATGGGGGCTGCTCACCAGAAAGACCAAGCTTTGATTAGAAGCTTGGTGCTTTCAGCCCCATCCCCATCCTCGGGAAAGAGGAGAGGGGCTAGAAATTGAGTTAATAATCAATCATGCCTGCATGATGAAGCCTCCGTAAAAATCCCAAATGTATGGAATTCTGAGAACTTCTATTTTGGTGAACATGTCCACATGCCAGGAGGGTGGCGCACCCCAATCCCACGGGGAGAGAAGCTCCTTTGCTCAGGACCCCTACAGACCTCACTCTCCATATCCCTCCATGTGGCTGTTTGTCTGTATCCTAAAAATATCCCTTGCAATAAGTCAGCAAAAGGAAGTCAGCTCTTTTCCTGGGTTCTGTGAGCTGCTTTAGCAAAATATGGAACCCACGGAGGAGTTCATAGGAACCTGTGATTTGTAGCTGAGTCAGACAGAAGTTGTGGGTAACTGGGCATCTACTGCTGGCATCTTAAGTGGGGCCAATCACATGGGTCTGAGCTCTTAACCTGGGGTTCTGCACTAGGTTAGTGTCGGAATAAAACTGAATTGTGGGACCCCAGCGGGTGTTAGAGAGCTGGTTGGTGGGAAAAACCCACACACCTGGTGTCAGAAGCATTACATGTGAAGGAAGACACTGCGTTTTTCCTAGGCACACATAAAAGGAGGCTCTGTATTGATCGGTTGATGAAAATGGGACCAGGGCACACAGGAAGCTAACTCTCGTCCCCCTAGGAGACATGGGTCAATATTTGCTAATCCAGCGTGTGAGGTGGTTTTCCGTAACACGGTTGCAGCCAGTGGTGTGAATGGGCAGCAGTTGGATCTTGCCGGTGGCTTCACTATCTTGCTTCCTCTGTGTCTCATGTCTTTTTTGTGTGTGTTCCTCTCGTCCTCCTTTGGTGCACTCTTTTGCACTTAGCGAATATTTTCTTAAGCAGCATTTTTATTTCTTTAATGATTTCTCACTATTTTTTTTTTAGTTTTTCTTAGTTTTGCTCTGGGGCTTCCATATGTTTATTTTAACTTAGCAGAATCCACTTCCAATTTACACTAAGTCAGTTCCAGTGATGTAAAAACATGCTCCTTTTTGTACAGAGCTCCATCCTCTTCTTGTCCCTTCATGGTCTTGCTGTACATATACTCCACTTGTCAATGTTAAAAACCCCTCAATATATTGTTATAATTATTACCTAATATGCTTTTATGACTTCTAAAAAGCTGAGAGGAGACAGGAAAGCAAGTATTATACTTATAGCTTTTGTTCTCCTCGCCTTTTTATCGTTTCTGGTTCCCTTCACACGTTCCTGTGGATCCGAGTTGCCATCTGTGGTCATTTCCTCCGCCCGACACAGCTTTGCTCCCATCCGCCTCCCTTGTATTGTCTAATACATCACATCACACCACAGGCCCTGCAATGCAGTACGTGCATCCTGTTGTAGGCAGCTCTTTAGTCAGAGAAGCAAATGACATAAGACTCAATGAAGGAGAAAAACACGGTCCGCACCTTCTGTTGTAATCACATGACCACCTTGACTGGCGTGCTTCGCGTCCTCCTGTGGATCAGAATTCCCGACTGGGGTCGCTTACTTTCAGCCTGAGAGACTCCCCTCAGTGCGTCTTATAAGGTGGGTCTTCCAACATCAAAATCCCTCAGTTTTTATTTATCTGGGAATGTATTTGGACTCATTTGTAGAAAATAACCTTGTTGGATGGAGGATTCCTGATTGACAACTTATTTGGAGTGCATTGAGCTTCCTGGATGTGTAGATTAAAGTTTTTCAATAGATTTGGAAGGTTTTAAGCCATTAGTCTTTGAGAGAATAACATTTCTCCACTGAGGACTGACTATCATGTGGCCCCCAGGACACCCCCCAGTCCCACCCATCAGAGGACAGTGAGGCTTTCAACCCTGAATCCCACTGGCCCCCAACAAGCCCTTGATGGAACCCTGCAGCTCAGAGCATCACCAAGGGCCTTGCCTTTGCCCCTTCAGAGACTTGGCAGAGTATAGTGGCCAAGTGTCCATGAGGACATGAGGGACCATGCCAGATGCTGTGTACTCACCAGGTCTCAGGTGTGGAACCAAGCACTGGGGCATGAAGCAATGAAGCAAATGCATTGCCCATCGTGGTCATGCCTACTGTGCTAGCCTGCATCCACGACTGTGGCCCCTTCTGTGAGCCAGTGTCTGTTCCCAGGACACTTTCTTCACACCTGCCCCGAACTCACTCCTGGGAGACATGTGGCCCATCAACACCACTACAACCAGCAACATCAACCCACGAAGTGCATCCTGCCCCAAGACCAGGCTGGCTGAGCATCGTCAGCCCTGTCCACAGCTGGGCATCTCTCCCTTTGCTCGGAGCACAAATTCTAGGATTGCTCTATCCTCATCCCTTCCCTTGGGTTAGAAGGGCACCCCCGCCCCCACCATGGGATGGAACACAGACTGTCACTTTCAGAAAATCACCTGATTTCTGTGGTCTCTACGAAAGCATCAGAGCACTTCTACTGTCTTTCCTTTGGGGACAAACACAGGTCAGGATAGCCTGAACTCCACTCAGGAGCCTCACAAGCCAGCGGCATTCAGACAGTGACCCAGCACCGGGAAGAGAGCACAACACTAAACACCAACAAGGAAGGAAAGGCTTCACTGAGCCTGTTGTTGGGACAACACACACTCATGGGGGGTATAAAAGCCAGCAGCCTGAGCACCTCACACACACTCATACACACACACACACGCACACCCTCCTCCAGCCCCACCGCCCCCGCCATGGCCGCGT
>NW_023270699.1:1937334-1944835 GCF_011800145.1 Mirounga leonina
GCCCCAGCTGGGCAAACCGGCCCAGACAAGCGGGCCTGGGGGCTGCAAGCAGCACAGCCCCTAGGGGCCTAGGGTCCCCCTGGGGTCCTCCCAGGGGCTCTACCCATTTCTCGGAAAGGTGGTGTTGTGGGGGAGGCACTGCTCCAGTCAAGACGGGGTAATAGGGACTGGATACCTTCTTGCCTGGGCCAGCTCAGAACATTGACAAGATCATGAAGCCAGGGTGTCAGATCCCTGTGGTGCGGTCGCGGGAGGGCTGGGGAGCACAGAACAGCACGGGGGGAGGGGAATGAGCAAGGTGCATGTTGCAGTTGGTGCTCCCACCAGCTGGAGAGAATTTCCAGCCCTCATGCAGGAGGGCAAACCCAGTGGAGCTCTAAGCACCCCAAGTTTCACAGATAGCCCTGGAAGCTCGGGGGGGACCCAGGCCACCAGGTTTGGGTTTGGGGGTCAGAGTGCTGGAGGAGAGACCCCGTCACAGTGGGTCTCTCTCCCCTGAAAACCCCTGTGCTCCTCCTGCCCCTCCCCCGCAGCCCCTGGCACCTGCCAGTCTACCGTCTCCATAGTTGGGTCCTTCCCGGACTGTCCTAGTGTAGGACATACATACAGCATGGAGACTTCTCAGATTGGCTGTTTTCACTCACTCACAGGTGTGTGAATTTCCTCCCTGTCTCTTCATGGAGCGATCGTGCCCTTCCTTTTTTTTTTTTTTTCCAATTTGTATTGATGCCAAATACACATAACAGCAAGTCCACCATCCTAACCATTTTTTACTGTACAGGTCAGTGGTGCTAAGTATTCCTAATGTTGTGCAGCCGTCCCCACCGTCCATCTCCAGGACTCTGTCCATTCCTAGGAGAACGAAACCCTGTCCCCATGACCACGGACTTGCCAGCCCCCACCCCCGGCCCTGGCGCCCACCTTTCCACCTCTGTCTCTGAAGGACCTCACGTCAGTGGAATCCTAGAGTAGTTGGCTTTTTGTGACTGGCTTGTGTCACTCCCCATAATGTCCTCATGCTTCATCCATGTTGAAGTCCGACCTGCTTCCTTTTTAAGGCTGAACACTATTCCACTGAGTGGATGGACCACGTTTTGCTTATCTATTCATCCCTCAGTGGACACTTGGGTTCTTCCATCTTGTAGCTCTTGTGAATAATGCTGCTGTGAACACGGCTTACAAAAATCTCTTTGAATGCCTGCTTTCAGTTATTTTGAGCATATACTCATATAATTGCTGGATCATACGGTAATTCTACTGTTAATTTTCTGAAGAACCACCCTACTAATTTCCACAGTGGCCGTACAATTTCATGTTCCCACTCACAACGCACAAGGGCTTTAAGTCCTTCACGTCCTCATCAACACTTGCTATCTTCTCCTTGTTACATGTATATATACTGTATATGCTATTTCCTCATTGTGTTTATATTTACATAAATATAATTTATGTTACATATTTATCCTAATGGGTGTAAGGTACTTTTGATTTGCATTTCTCTAAAGATGAGTGATGTTGAGCGTCTTTTCATGTGCTCATTGGTCACGTAAGTTGTGCATCTTCTTTGGAAAAATGTCTATTCAAGTCCTTTGCTCATTTTTTAATTGGGTTGTTTGGCTTTTTGTTATTGGTTTTTGGGAGTTCTCATACATTTTAGATATTAGCCCCTGATCAGAACATGATTTTCAAATGTTTTCTCCCCTTTCTTTGGATTACCTTTTATTCTCCATTGGTATTGTCTCTTGATGCAAAAATATTTAAAATTTTGGGGCACCTGGGTGGCTCAGTCATTAAGCGTCTGCCTTCGGCTCAGGTCATGATCCCAGGGTCCTGGGATCGAGCCCCATATTGGGCTCTCTGCTCGGCGGGAAGCCTGCTTCTCCCTCTCCTGCTCCCCCTGCTTGTGTTCCCTCTCTCGTTGTCTCTCTCTCTGTCAAACAAATAAATAAAATCTTAAAAATATATTTAACATTTTCATGAAGTCCAATTTTTGTATTTTTTTTATGTTGCCCATGCCTCTGGTGTCATATCGAGGAAATCATTGTGAAATCCAATGTTGCGAAGCTTTCATCCTGTGTTTTCTTCTAAGAGTTTTATAGTTTTAGGTCTGCCATTTAGGTCATGGATCCATTTTGAGTTCATTTTGGTGTGTGGTGTGAGGTAGGGGTCCAACTTCATTCTTTTGCATGTGGATCATCAGTTTTCCCAGCACCATTCGTTAAAAAGACTGTCCTTTTTCCATTGAATGTACTTGGTGCCCTTGTGAAAAATGATTTGGCCTAATAAGTGAAGGTTTATTTCTGGACTCTATTCTATTCCATTTTTCTATATGTCTGCCCATTTTTATGTCTATGTTGATTATTGTAGCTTTGTAGTTTTGAAATCAGGAAGTGTGAGTCCTCCGGCTTTGTTTTTCAGGATTTTTTGGCTATGCAGGGTCCCTTTAGATTCCATATTAGTGTGAGGGGTTTTATGTTTCTGTAAAAAATGTCATTGAGATTTCAATAATGATTGTGTTACATCTGTAGATTGCTTTAGGTGGTATCAACATCTTAACAATATTGAGCCTTCCAACCCGTGAACGTGGGCTGTCTTTCTATTTATTTATGTCTTCTTTACCATCTTTCAACAATGTTTTATAGTTTTCATTGTACAAGACTTTCCCCTCTGTGGTTAATTCCTTTTATTTTATTCTTTTTTGATGTAATTGTAAATGGGATTGCTTTTATAATTTCCTTTTTGGGTTGTTCATTATTTGTGTATAGAAATGCAACTGACTTTTGTGTGTTGACTTTGTGTCCTGCCATTTTTCTGAATTCACTTACTACTGCTAACAGGTCTTTAGGATTTTCTACAAATAAGGTCATAGCATCTGTGAACAGAGGTGATTTTACTCTTCCTTTCCAATTTAGACTGCCTTTATTTATTTTATTGTCCAACTGCTCTCCTAGAACCTCCAGTACTGTGGTGAATTGAAGTAGCAAAAGTGGGCATCCCTGCCTCATTCCTGACCTTAGAGGAAAAGCTCTCAGTCTTTCACCATTGAGTATGATGTTTGCTGTGGGGTTTTCACATACATATTTTATGATATTGAGGTAGTTCCTCCTTTTCCTAGTTTGTTGAGTGTTTGCATCATGAAAGTGTGTTGAATTTTGTCAAATGTTTTTTTGGTATCAATTGAGATTATCATGTATTTTTTTCTTTATTCTGGTAATGTGGGGTTTTATACTGACTGATTTTCATATGTGGCACCATCCTTGAATTCCAGAAATAGGTCCTTCTTGGTCATGGTGTATAATCTTTTCACTGTGCTGCTAAATTCAGTTTGCTAGTATTTTATTGAGGACTTTTGCATCATTGTTTATAAGGGATATTAGTTTGTGGTTCTATTCTTGTCATGTCTTTGCCTGGCTTTGTTATCAGGGTAATGTAAGCCTCAAAGAATGAATTGGGCAGTGTTCCCCCTGTTTAATTTTTTTAAAAAAGCATATAGTGAACTAGGAATAATTGAAAAAACTGTTAACCTGATATAAGGCATCTGTGAAAATCTTATAGCCAACACCATACTTAATTGTAAAAGACTGAGAGCTTTCCTCCAAAGATCAGGAAAAAGATACAGATGTCCTCTCTCACTGCTCCTACTCAACATCATACTGAAGTCCTACCTGTGCAACCAGCAAGAAAAAGAAATACAAGTCATACATATTGGAAATTAAGATATACAATGGTCTCTACTCACAGAGGACATGAGTGTGCACATAGAAAACCCTACTAAAATCTCCTAGAAATATAAGAGAGTTTAGCAAGGTTGAAGTGTGCAAGCCTAAAATAATTAACATTAATTGCACTTCAATAAATAGCAGTAAATAATTGGAATTGAAAAATTTTGTTTAAAGGTGTGCTTTACAACAGAATAAATAATGAAAACGTAGGCATAAATGTCAGGGAATATATACCTAATGAGGACTATAAAAATATTGATGAAAGAAATTTAACGAGACATAAGTAAATGGAGAGCTAGACCGTGTTTGCAGGTTGGAATATTGTTATGACGTCAGTGACCTCCAGACTGGTCTATAGATTCAAGGCAATCCCAATCCACATCCTGGTAGCAGCTTTTTGTCAATATGAACAAGCTAATTCTAAAATTGTTTGGAAAGGCAAAGGAGCTCAAATATCCAAACCATTTGAAAATGAAGAACAAAGTTGGAGGACTTCACTACATGACTCCAAAATTTCCTGTAATAAAAGTAATCAAGACAATGTGATGTTGGCAAAGGAATGTAAGTAGGCAGATTAATGAAACAGAATAGACACATAGACCCACACGAATACAGTCAACTCATTTTTGACAAAATTGCAAAGGCAAGTTCAAGAGACAGAAGTGTACTTGGAACAACTGGACGTTCAAATCCAAAAAAAAAAGGAATCTTGACCCATACCTCACACTTAGTGTAAAAATTGATCATAGTCCTAAATGTAAAATGTAAACATTTTAAACTTTTAGAAAAAAACAGGAGAAAATCATTGTGACCTTATGTTAGGTGAATTCTTAGGATTATTACCCAAAGCATGATCTGAAAAAGAAGAAAATTGATAAACTGGCCTTTACCAACATTAAACCCTTTGGTCTTCAAACAACACTGTTAAGAGCCTGAAAAGAGAAGCTGTAGAGGAGCAGAAAATATTTGCAAGTCACATCTGAGCAAAGTGCTACTGACTCTTGAGCTACACTGGTCTGGACTGCGAGCCCACTCAGACGTGGGTTTTTCCAGTAAATCCGTACCCTACTGTGCATGTGCTTTCTCTTCCTGATGACTTTCTTACATTTTCTTCTCCAGCTCACTTTATTGTAAGAATACAAGTATGTGTTCGTCAGCTCTGTGTTATCTGTAGAGCTTCTGGTCAACACGAGGCTTAGTTAGCAGTTAGGTTTCTGGGGGGCCAGAGCTACACGCAAATGTTCGACTGTGAGCGGGTTGGTGCCCTAACACCACCTTATTCAAGGGTCAACTGCACTCATATCCCAAATGCATAAAGTGCTCTCAAAATTCAATGTCAAGAAAACCTTAAAAAGGAAGGGGCCTGACATTTGAAGAAATACCAAGAAGACACTGGATGGCAAATAAGCACATAAAAAGATGCCTAACACCATCAGTCATCAGGGAAGTGCAAATTAAAACCTAAAGAGATAACCTTACATGCCTTTGGGAATGGCTAAAACGGAAAAGCCCGGCCATGCCTAGCGTTGGCAAGGGCGTGGAGGAGTGAAGCGCTCGTACAGCCCTGGTGGAACTGTAACGCGTCA
Source organism: Mirounga leonina (assembly GCF_011800145.1). Taxonomy (NCBI): domain Eukaryota; kingdom Metazoa; phylum Chordata; class Mammalia; order Carnivora; family Phocidae; genus Mirounga; species Mirounga leonina. The sequence goes on from NW_023270699.1 coordinate 1,942,643, forward strand.
TTCCACCACTTTGGAAACCATTTTGGCAAGGAAGCACATTCAAGAGTCTCAACACCGCATTAGTCATCAGGGCAACGCAAATGAAAATACAAAAAGATACCACCACACACCTATTCGAATGGCTAATATTTAACAAAAAAACTGGCAACATCAAGGGCTGGCAAGGATGCAGAGCCACAAGAACTCCCGTACGCCGCTGGTGGGAACGCAGAATGGCACAGACACTTTGCAAAATAGGCTGGCGGTTTCTCATCACGTTACACATGCCCTTACCTTGTGATCCAGCTAGGCCACCCCCATGTGTTTACCCTGGAGAAACAAAAGCTCACTGCCAGGCAGAAACCAGTACACAGTGTTGGTAGCAGCTTTGTTCATAACCCTCCAAAACAGGAAACAACGAAGACATCCTTCACCCATTGGCAGAATAACCAAATCGTGGTCCATGCATACAGCAGAACGCATTCAGAATAAAGAGACAGGAGCTACTACTGATGTGCCCTCAGCATGCGTGCAACCCAAGCACATTTTGTTAAACGAAAGAAGCCAGACCCCGAAGGCTGCACACTGTGTTTCTATGACATTCTGGAAAAGCCACGTCACATCTGAGTAGTGACTGAGAGTCAGCGGCCGCAGGGGTTTGGGGTGAAGGGAGGTGTTGCCAGGATGGGGAGCACAAGGGACCTTCTGCATGGCCTGGTGGCGGTGCGTGGGCGACCGCCAAGGCTCAGAGCCGCATGCCACCGAGTGCGTTACGTGCAGGGAGGAGGGGAGGAGGGGGGGACGGTGAGCCGCTGCTTGGCTCTGTCAGGTCAAATGGGCAAAATTCCTCTCCCTGAAGAAGTTAAGACTTGCAAACTGCTAGTTGCTTTTTTTTGTTGTTGTTGTTCTTGATTATTTTTTATATTCTACTTCTCTTTGTTTTTGTATTGAGTTTGCTGGACCAGGTGGTCTCGAGATGCTTTCATGGACGGTGTCTGAGTGGCAGTTTTTCAGAACAGCCAAAGTATCAGAAGTGCTTTACCTTCCGCACACTGGGCGGTTTCATGGAGTCACATAATCCAACTTCTCTCCCTCCAGCGTCAAAGATTTGGGTGCATGTCTTCAGGCATCAGGTTCACTGAGTTACGATGCGATGCCGATCTCTCCCAGGGCATCTAGGATGCTTAGGTTTGGTGAGAGAGTTCACCCATGTGCCTACACATGCACCGTTTTCTGTTCATCTCATCCCACCTTTGGTCAGAATTACACATCCCAAGACCCCAACTCCCTCTGCTCTGAGAAATGTTCCCTGTGGCTGACCTGTCTTTCTGGAAATCTTGTAAGATGGACATTGGATCTTGAGGGCATCATCCGTTTCTCTTAAGTTTACCACATTCCATCTCTGTCATCTGGGCTGAGACACTTTTTCTGCTGTGCCACTCACCCTGGACCGCGTGAGCCACCGTGCAACCCTCTGTGTATGGGGGACGCCCTGCAGCTGATCAGCACACCTGTCCCGGCTTTGCGTCCTGCCCACTCCCCGAGATTTGCCCGCCACACCGCGGACCACACCAGAGAGCCGGACACGGTGCGTGGGCTGCATGCCCCGGGGCTCCAGGACTCTAGCTAGGTAGCTCCTGTGCTGTTTGCTTAGAGAACTAAACAAATTCGGGGGCCAGCCCCGTCCTCAACCAGGACAGCGTTTTACAAGCGGCAAACGCTCGTGTGTAAATAAAGCAGCAGTAATAAGCACTCTCAGGACTCAGTCAAAACACTGGCAAGGAAAGGGAAGTTCCAGGGAGTCTCTGGCTGGACAACACACACCGTGGAGGGTATAAAAGCCGACAGACAGCCCGAGCACCTCACACACTCACACACACTCACACACTCCCACTCACACGCACACCCTCCTCCAGCCCCACCGCCCCCGCCATGGCCGCGTCCACCCTGTCCGTCTGCTCCAACGATCTGAGCTACGGCAGCCGCGTCTGCCTGCCCGGCTCCTGGGACTCCTGCCCCGACTCCTCCTGGCAGGTGGACGACTGCCCAGAGAGCTGCTGCGAGCCCCCTTGCTGCACCCCCCCCTGCTGCACCCCCAGCTGTTGCCAGTCCAGCGGCTGCACCCCGGCCTCCTGCCTGACCCTCATCTGCACCCCCGTGAGCTGCGGGTCCAGCCCCTGCCAATCAGCCTGCACCAGCTCCTGCCGGCCCTCC
>NW_023270699.1:1947835-2054044 GCF_011800145.1 Mirounga leonina
GGGACTGAGAAATCGCACAGGGCAGGGGCCGGACTCCTCTGGGCAGGGCCCCGGGGTGGGAGTCACGCCCTCGCCCAGGACGGTCAGTGCTGCTGGGCCCTGAGTGCCCAAAGCCAGAGCCCAGGGACGTGGGGATTCCCATCCCAGCAGGGCCGTGTGTGATGTCAGTGCTCCTTCCAGCCCCTTGTCTCATGTCCCGAGCCACCACCGTGAGGATTTTGTCCTGCCTTTGTGGCTCTTGGCTTCCACGCATCACCCCACTCCCTGAAAGATGCCACATGGGAGAGAGGGTTCCCTTACTGTGGAGCATACATCCGGGTGCCACGTCCCAGCCTGGAAACCAGTGGGGCCTGTGTGTCCCCTCAGCACCACAGGCCGTGCGACCCAAGCGTGCCAAGTGCATTTTACTGGATTTGGTGTTAGGTTGAAGACAAGGATCCTGGCGGCTTTAACCGAGTTGGCAGCATTGTTGCCCGGGAGTGGGCACTGTTTTAGGAGGCGGGGCTTGCTGGAGAAGGTGTCGCCCAAACTTCCACACCCACTCTAGCGCCGTCAGCCCCCTGAGCCGCACCCTGAGCTGCACGGGTGGACAGTCAAGTGTGTGCGGTCTGAGCTGGGAAGTGAGGCGCCCCAGGTCTCCGGTTCCGTGGCACTCAGCACCTTCACACTGTCTTGCGCCATCCCCACCATCCGTGTCCAGACTTTTCCATCCCCCGCTCTGAGCCTGATGGCCGCTCCTCCCCAGCCCTGGCACCCCCGTTGTGCTCTCTGTCTCTGAAGGGGGCGGCTCTGGGTCCCTCACGGAAGTGGGACCATGCAGTACGTGTCCTGAGAGACTGGCTGACCTCCCTCAGCGTGACGTCCTCTGGGGCCACCGGTGTGGACGCTGGGACTTGTGTCTAAGGCTGAATCACTGTGCCCTGTACGGGCCGACCGCGGGTTCCCCGGCTGCTTCTGCATGTTAGCGCCTGTGACTAACGGGCCCGGCACGCGGTGCATCTCTCCGAGACCCAGCCGTCCGTCCGGGCGCTGGCCCGGAGCGCTTGCTGGGTCCTGGGCTGCTTCTGTAAGGCTGTTTCCAGGGCACGCCACTCCGTTCTCTACGACAGCTGCCCCACGGGCCGGGCGCCTTTCCACGCCCCGTCCCAATTTCCCTGCAGTCCCGTCAGCACGCTCTCCTGGGTTTTGCTAGTAGCCAGCCTAATAGGTTTGAGCAGGGCTTTTGGTTTTGTCACAGACCTCGGTCACCGCAGTAGGCCCTGCCCTGCGAGCCCTGCCCCCCCGCCTCCCCTGTCCAGCCCCCACTCTCCCCTGTCCCACCCTCCCCTGTCCACCCTCCCCCGCCCCCACCGTCCCCCGCCCCCACCTTCCCCCCGTCCACCCTCCCCCATCCACCCCCCACCCCCGCTCAGCCCCCCGCTGCACCCTCTCTTCCAGAAGAACGAATACCTGTTCACAGTGGTGGCGGAGGAGGCGGACGCCCTGCTGCTCGGCCTGCGGTACTCGCCCACCCGGCTGCACTTCCTCTTCCTCAGCCAGGACCCGGCGGGTGCCTGGCAAACCCGAGTGACCTTCCACAGCCCCGCTCTGACGGACAGGGAGTGGCACACGCTGGTCTTGGCCGTGTCTGAAGGATCCTTCTCCCTCACCACGGACTGTGGCCTCCCACTGGACATGTAGGTAGCCGGACGCCAGGGGCGGGCGGCGCGGGGCTGTGCGCTGCCCGACAAGATGCAGCCGGGGCAGGGGGGCAGGGGGCCAGGGCGGCAGGGCGGCCGTCCCGGGTGCGGCCAGCATCGTGCAGTGCGCACCGTGGGCGCTCGGCCGTGTGGGCAAACAGCCGCTGGGAACCATCCCCTGAGGCAGGAGCGCGGGGTCGTCGGCAGGGTCCTGTCCTCCAGAAAGGCCGGTGGGAGGGGGCGGACGCAGGCGCCCCTGGGTGCGCTGGGCGTGGGGGGTGGGGTGCCCTGCTGAGTGTGGGCGCCATCGCAGAAGGCCGCAGAGGAAGTTCACAGACGGCTCAGGCAGCGGAGCCAAAAAGCAGCTGCGGCCAGTCCGGCTCTGCGGTTTCAGCACATCGTTTGACCCAAGACTTGGTTTGCTTGTCTGGGCCGAGGGAGTGAATAGCCACTAAAACTCCAAATAAATAGGCAGAACCATCCTCTGGTAGCTTCGACCCAGCCCCGGGGACTCAGAAGCCGGAGTCCGTTCCCTGTCCCGCCGTCCCCTGGTTGCGAGGCTGGACCAGGGCGCGTGGGGCCCCACAGCTCCACCAGGGAGTGACGACCCCCGTTGCCCTCAGCTTCCACCCTGGCTCACGGGGCTGGGAACTCTTTTTTTTTTAAATCACAAATTGTCCTGTTTGCATTAAATCTACCATTATTCCAAATATTACTTGCAAAGGTAGAACCTCACTCTGCTTTGTTGGATGACACTTACTCCCTAATAAAAAGAATCCTTGATATTCAGACACTCTGTTTAAATACATCTCTACCACAAGTGCCCCCCATGCCCCCTGAGTACATCAGGGCCTTTACCGGGTGATGACAGTGGGGACCCAGCAGTGGGGACAGCTCTGGGATGGGCAGGAGCACGGGCCAGGGACGGGACGGAAGGAGCCAGGGCTGCAGTCGGTGGTGGCCAAGGAGGAACCTGGGCCCTGGGACCGGGCTTCACAGAGTGCACAGTGTGATCAGAGCTGTGATGGGAGCATGGGTTATTCTGGGAGGCGGTCAGGAACTGGCCTCACCACGGCCAGCTGTAGCCAGATGCAAGCCTGGAGGGAGCAGGTGCGTTTACAGGAGGGCATGGCATCGAGGTGCAGGAGGCAGTGAGGAGAAGCACTTGTCTGGCTCATCCGCCCCAGAGGCCCCAGTCAGGGCATCCCCTCCAGCCGGCGCCCACCTTTCCCCCATCCCCAAGCTTCAGCCTCCACGTCCACATCAAGACCCAGCTCTGGCCACATCTTCCAACATCTCCCAGGTCACCAGCAAGGACCCTTCCCTCCCAGACACCATCCGTTTCCCCACAGGCTTGGTGGAGGGTGGGCAGGCTAGGGACCCAGTGCCAGTAGGAGCCACGGAAGGTTCCCGAGAGATGGAGCAGCCACCGAACAAACACCTCTGCAGCGACAGCTGCCGGAGACTCTTGTCCTGGGGCAAAGAGCATCCCTCCAGTTCAGGTCCAGCAGAACCTGGGAATGGGACCTTGCTTGGAGACAACGTCTTTGCAGGTGCGACCGGGTTCAGTTGAGGTGGTCCCGGAGCAGGGCGGGCCCCCGTCCCGAGTCTGGTGTCCTGCTAAGAAGAGGAGAAGAGGCACAGAGAAGGCTATGTGAAGACAGGCAGAGGGCACGACATGGGCTACAAGCCGGGGACTACCAGAAGCCCCCAGAAGCTGGAAGAGGCTAGAGGAACCTCCCCTGGAGCCTGCGGAGGGAGCACGGCCAGGTGGCACCTTGACCTCAGACTTCTGGCCTCCAGAGCCGGGGCTCGTCTGCTGCTCAAGCCCCCAGCGTGTGGTGCTTGTTACAGCCGCCCTGGGAAACGATGCCTCTCCTGTGCAGCTTCTCCCTGTGCTTTTCTGTGTGAATGGCTGTGACCCTGCTCCCCCATGGCCCTCAAACCACCCTCAAATGTTTTCAGAATGGCTGACGTGCCCTTCCCGGCCACCCTATCGGTGCGAGGAGCCCGATTCTTCATCGGCAGCCGTAAGAGGACCAAAGGCCTGTTCACGGTAGGTAAGGGAGGGGCTGCCCCAACATCCGTGCTCACAGAGGGCCTGCCACTGCAAGCCTGGTGTCCTCACGCTCTGCTTGACAGATCGGTGTGTGTGCCACGTGGGACCAGGGAGCCCTGGGGTCCACTGGGGCCCCTTACTTGCCAGGCACACTTCACCCTGTTCCCGTGCACACTCATCCTCACTGCCCCCAGAGCTCACACCTTACACTCTCAGGGCCCTGCTCCATGTCCTCTTCCATGGAGACCTTCCCCCACCCCTCAGAGAAGATGGGCCTTGTACCCATCCCCTGTAGCCCTGACCACCTCAGACCAGCTATGTGCTTGCTCATTAACTGTCTCTCTCTTAGACTGCAGGTGGGGGACCTTGTTCCATGAGTGTAGGGGCTTTTGTTTCCTGCCGTGTTGTGTCTAGACCCATGCCTGATACGTGATAGGTGCTTGGTGAATATTTATGGATGGCATGCTTGGGTGGATGGATAGATGGATAGCTGAATGGGCAGGTGGATGGACATATGGCTGGCTGGATGGATGGATGGGTGGATGGATGAGTGATGGATAAATGGATGGGTGGGTGTGTGGGTGGGTGGGTGAACATATGGGTGAGTGATGGATGGCTGGATGGCTGGAAGGATGGACATATGGATGGGTGGATGAGTGAGTGAGTGATGGATGGATGGGTGGATGGATGAATATATGGGTAGATGGATGGATGGGTGGATGAGTGATGGATGGACTATGGTCGATGGATGGGTAGATGAACAGACAGATGGACAGATGGATGGATGAGCAATGCAACCCAGTCCCTCTAGGTTAGTTCACAGGAAAAACCCCTTCCATGACTTAATTACCTTAGAATGGTGTATAGTTCCCCACCATTGCTCTCAGTGCTCCCCACTCCCCCCAACCAATCAGCAGACTCTTCTCTCCTACCTCTAGAGGTGAATAGACCCTTCATCCTCCATTCCCACCCCTCCACCAGGGTCTGGACAGGCTGAGCCCAGTGGTCCAGGCGCTCTCTGGCGACAAGGTTCTGAACATGCTGTCCCTCTCTCTGCAGGGCCTGGTGAGGCAGCTGGTTCTGCTGCCCGGCTCGGACGCCACCCCAAGGCTCTGTCCCTGCAGGAGTGCCGAGCTGGCTGTGCTGTCCATCCCCCCTGTCCTGCAGGGTCTCACAGGGAAGCCAGAAGATAATGAGGTGCTAAAATATCCCTATGGTTAGTAGGTCAAAGCCACCCACTCCCCCTCACTGATGGTGGACCCCAAGAACCTTGTCACTTTCCCACCTCTCCTGGGAGCAAAGACAGGAGGGTGATTATCAAATCGACAGAGAGACTGGCCCCGTTGGACACACCAGCATCACCCAACTTTCCTCCAGGTGGCTCGCCCAGTGGCCGCCAAACCCTGCCTGGATGGTGCCCTCAACGGACCACTGGTCCTGCTTGGGATGCCCGGGGCTGTTCCCTGACATCATCTTCCTTCTCTTGAGCCTTCTGATTTCCATCTGCTGCCTGTTTTCCCCCAGACCAGTATTGGGGTCTTTATCCCCATCCCTCCCTGATAGGCATCTAAATCTCAGCCCCTGCCCCAGTGGGGACCCCGAACTTAGGCACATTTCAGTTGTCCGTGATCCCCCAGCCCAGAGGGTCCCCTGCACCGTTCTCTTTAGTGTGTACTTGTGTGTTCTCCATGTCAAGTTACAGTCTGGACGGTTCGTGTAAGCCACACCCCTGCACCGGAGCTGCCAAATCCCCTCCCACCACCACTCTGCCAGGCGGGGAGACAGCCCAGGGGGAGTGGGAGAGGGAGAAGCAGGCTTCCCGCGGAGCAGGGAGCCTGATGCAGGGCTTGATCCCAGGACCCTGGGATCATGACCTGAGCCAAAGGCAGACGCTTCACTGACGGAGCCACCCAGGTGCCCCCCACCTGCTGCTTTTTATTTTTTCACATTGGAGAGCACGTTACTAGTCTACGGATTGGGGCACCTGGAGGGCTCAGTTGGTTCAGCGTCTGACTCTCGGTTTTGGCTCAGGTCATGATCTCAGGGCCGTGGGATCCAGCCCCACGTTGGGCTCCCTGCTCAGTGGTGAGTCTGCTTGAGATTCTCCCTCTGCCCCTGCTCTCTCTCTCTCTCTCTAAAATAAATAAGTCTTTAAAAAATAGTCTATGTATTGATGCAGTTTATTGCTATGATATTGTGAATAATTTTATAGTAACAGTACAATTTTGAATAATTTTTATCATAAAAGAAGAGACACAGAGGAAAATGATTTCCCTGCACAGTGAAGTTTTCAGGCACTCCATGGAAGTTTCCCACATCCGTCCAGTTCCAGCTCAGAACAAGAGGCAGGAGGCGGGGTGTGAGCCCAGGCCTCCGCCGGGCGCTGATAACATCCAGGTGCCCGCAGCGCTGGCTGTCGGTGTGGATGCAGCGCCCACGTCGCTGTGAATTGGCCCCGCAGCACCATCAGGACCAGTGGGCTTGGCCCGAGATGAGGTGTAATCACCAGAAGTGATGGGGTCAAACACCGAAAAACAAGGCAAAACTCGCGCCAGAGAGTGACAGGTCCGAGAGACGAGCAGGGCAGCAGTGTGAAGACTGAGGCTTTTCCAGGGGAAGATGGGCCGCCCTCTGCAGTGGGCAGGGAGGCCGGCAGGGGAGCCTCGCAGCCTCTGTCCTGCCGTGCGGGGCCTCGATGGAGACCCCTGTGTCTTCATGGTCCCCACGTGCAGAGGCAAAGGCAGGACAGCCCGGGTCAGGGGTCCACCTCCCACTCTGTCTTCCTCCAGGGAACCTGCACCTGGACACTCCTCTTCCTTGTCTCCCCCCAGAAACCGACATGAAGGTGACGCTGGGCTCCCGGCCTCCGTGCACCAAAGAGGAGGACGCCCAGTTCTGGTTCGACGCCAGCCAGAAGGGGCTGTTCCTGTGTGTGGGCAGCGAGTGGGTCTCCGTGTTAGCAGGTGAAGCGGGCTCTGGGGACTTACGGCTCTTCTCGAGCCAGCATTACTTGGGGATAGGGAGCGACCCCCAGGACAGCAGGCCTGCAGGTTTCATCTGGAATCGCATGTCCTCCTGGGCAGGGCTGGTCACTCCCCGCGTCTAGTCCCCGTGGTCCCGAGGGGGCAGCCTCCTGGCACCCTGTCTGCCCCTCGGATCACAGATGCCAGGCAGTAATGCCAGGAGCCTGGAAGCATGCTGTTCCCCCGAGTGCTTCCCGTGTGGAGACGAGGAGTCGAGGCTGCCCAGGGCGCCCGGGACCCTCGCCCACAGGAAACGGGAGCTGGCTGCAGCCGCCGCTCGCGAGCCTTGACCCCAGTCCCCTGTGCACTTGAGGGTGCACCTTCGAGGGAGGTGGGAATGCCTAGTTTGGACCCGACATATCCGTGCCGTCCAGTCAGTGTCCCTGGCCGCTCAGCACACCACCCTGAAACCCATGCGGGCGCCAGCAGGCTGCCTTGGTGGCCTCTCTGTGACGGCAACATGCGCTCCGGACAAGTCGCCCCGGAGAAAGCCCTGACCGTGGCTAGAGCTGGGGGTCAGGGCTCGGGGCCCTGGTCGCGCCCCCGTCCTGGGAGGCGTTAACCGGGTCTCCACATTTCTGTCACCAGCCAGAGAAAAGCTGGACTATGTGGAGGAGCATCAGAGCCTGTTCACCAACTCGGAGACGCTGGGCATCGAGGTCTTTGCCATCCCCGAGGCTGGGCTCTTCGTGGCAACCGCCAACCGCAAAACCACATCCGCCATCTACAAGTGGACAGATGGAAAGTTCGCCTCGTACCAGAACATTCGCACGCACCAAGCCCAGTCCTGGAGACACTTCACCATCGGGAAAAAGGCAAGTCTGCACCCAGCGACCGTCTCGATCCTTTTCAACTTGGGAAAACCCAAAGGTTGGGACTGCTCATGTAGATGATCTGGGAACGTATTTCTCATGGTTTCAGTCTTACTCAGGTTCTCAACAGCTTTCAAAGTCGGACACTTGGCGGGGTCTCTAAATCCAGAATGTGAAGTCTGTTCGGCTTCCTACAAAATAGAAAACAAGACCATTCCTATGACACTGTCCAGTTCTACGTAGACCCATCGGGGCTCAATTAAAAGCTTGTTGGCCCATTTGATGAGCTGGTCAACAGGCGGAAATCATCTGGGGAAGGAGACAGACTCACTGCAGGGGGCCGGGCCCGGAGGTGAGGGTGGGACGCTCACGAGCAGTGCCCCCCGCTGCCAGGGCCGGACGGAGCAGAGGCACAGGCGGTGGGTCTGAGGGGCTGCCCCCAGCATGACCCGTTGTCTAATCAGCTCCATCTACACCCTCGACTCCAGGGGCAGTGTCCTGGGGCCACCGTCCTGCACCCGGCCCTGGAATCGCTCACTCAGCAGTATGTGAGTGCCAGGTACCGCCTGCCCTCACCCAGGCCTGCCCCGAGGATGAACAGGGAGCAGAATGGACAGGCCTCTGCACTCCTGTTGCTCGCAGCCCGCCGCGGCCCGGCCGCGCTCCCAGTCCCGCGTGGCGAATGGCTGACTAGCGCTCCGGCCCTTTGGTTGGCCACATTTTCATATAAAAAATGTGAACTTTGCATCAAGGAAATATCGGGAAATTCAGAAAAACAAGGGGCGAGGGTCTGTCCGGTCAACGAAACAGGTGTGGGGCTTACTGAGCGCACGCTTACTTCCGGGCTCAGTGGGCGCGCCCCACACACCGAGCTGGCTTGCCTCCTGGTCCGGCTGCACGCTGGCCACCTGTGTGTCTAACTCAGCTACATGACAAGCGCGGGCTTCTATATGGGTGGAGGGCTTTGTGATGTGTTCTCCTCATCCAGGTGATGAAGGACAAGTCTGGGCATAAAGCTGTTCCCTAGTTTGGGGATAGAGATGGGGACAACGGGCTGACGAACACAGACACGTTTAAGGGTCTGGAACGGGATGGACAGATCCACAGAGACGGTGGCCCTCGGACCGAGACGCGGGTGCTCAGAAGCCTTGGTGCCAGGCCCCTTAGGTACACAGCAAGAACCAGTGTCCCGGGCTCTCTCGTTCAGGTCTTCCTGGCTGTGGCCAATTTTGAACCGAATGAAAAGGGTCAGGAGTTCTCCGTCATTTACAAATGGAGCCAGACGAAGCTGAGGTTCACGCCATACCAGAGGGTCCCCACCCACAGCGCCCGGGACTGGGAGGCCTTCAAGGTGGCCGGGGAGCACTTCCTGGCCGTGGCCAACCACCGGGAAGGTAGGCTGTGGCCGTCCACGAGGAAGGAAACCACGGGGGCGGGGCGGGGCGGGGCTGACTCACCTGCGGGTTAACAAATTACAGTAAGTCACTCCTGGCCCGATTCTCTGGGCTGGGCCATCTGACAGCGACGTCTGAGGCAAGCACACCTGAACACCTTCTCCCCGTCCAGGTAGGAAGACAGGTGCGCGGTATGTGTGGGTGCCTGTCCAGGAGAGTGGTTGTGGGAACGTGGGCCAGACCACCTCATTTGAAACTAACCAACTAACTAACTAACTAACTGGCCTCCTCGGAGGAGGGGTTGGCTGAAACAGGTGTGAAGGTGAGCTGTTGGACCGGCAGAGGGACGGTGGTGTGGGCAGTGTGCTGGGAGAAGGATGCGGGGCGTTGTCTCGTGCCCTCTAGACGCAAACTCTGTGATGCAGCGGGCACGGTGGGGGACGGGCCTGGCCGAGGCTGGGGGCCTGGTTTCTGGGCCTGTGACCGCCTGAGGGGCCGCAGCTGGCCCCTCCTGGTGGTGCAACTCCGGACAGCAGGGTCTGAGGCAGCGGGCCCTGTAGGGCATCTGCGGCCAGGGAGCTCTGTCTGTAGGGACCCCACTCATGGGCAGCGGGGCCCCAGGAGCCCGCTAACCAGTGCTCCCCAGAGAAGGAGTGTTCCGGGAGAAGCTGGCCCCACCCCACCAGGGGGGCTCCAGGGAGCACAATGTGGACAGAAGGTGCGAAGGCCTGAGCTGAGGGGACAGTGCGGGCGGCGGGGTCGTTGGGCAGGGGGAGAGGTGAGGCTGGGATCCCATCTCTAAGACAGAAGGCCACGGGGGGAGGGGTCTGGAGCCCCCAAAGGAGGGACCCAGGGAGGGCTTTCCCGTGGGCACAGGGGCAGGGAGCGCAGGGGAGAGCAGGGACGGTGCCCAGCGGCCAGAGGCCCGACGGCACCGGATGGCCCCCCGGGCCCTGGGGCAGGTCCAGGGCAGGCTGCCACGAGGGGATGTCTGCCTGTGGTGTGTGACGGCGGCCGCCTGGCTTGCAGGTGACAACCACAACATCGACAGTGTCATCTACAAGTGGAACCCGAGGACGCGCCTCTTCGAGGCCAACCAGACCATTGCCACATCCGGTGCCTACGACTGGGAATTCTTCACCGTGGGGCCCTACTCGTTCCTGGCGGTGGCCAACGCCTTCAACGGCAGGTCCACGAAGCTGCACTCCCATCTGTATGTCTGGCTCTTCGGCTCCTTCCAGCTATTCCAGGCCTTCCTGGTAAGGAGCTGGCGGGAGCCCCGTGTCCCGCCTCCGGCAGGCCACCCGGCAGGTGGAGATGCGGGACCTGGGGACCGCAAGAGCCAGGACCAGCACCGCCTCCAGGCCCCCCTCACCCAGGCAACACCCCCCACAGGAGGCTCAGGCTGAGTCCCTGGGGCCCTGAGAAGAGCCCGACAACGAGGTGGGAGGGGGCCCTGCCCTGCCCTCCCTCTGGCACCGAGCTTCCTGGGTGCTCAGCGGGCCCCGTGGCCCCTGGGCGGGTGTCCTGGGGCAGCCGGGCAGCAGGCGCCTGACCTGGCCAAGTGCGGGGGCGGCCCTGCCCACTTGCACTTCAGACCGTGAGGGTCCCTCAGCTGGTTCCAGGCTCCACGGGGCAGGCTGGCAAAGCCTTTGAGTGGAGCTAGGCGTGACGAGTGTTTATCAGGGCGGGACAGGGCCGGGCGCCCCGGGGAGCCCTCTCGACTCTGGTCCTGGCCGAGGGTCCTGGAGAGGAGGCACAGGGGCTGGGCGGGGCCCACACCACCCATCTCGGGCCGCAGGGCGGGCACTTCCCTGTTGCGGAGGGAGCTGTGGGCACTCCGTCTCTACTTACTGCGATCCTCATGGAGAGCATGTCACCAGCAACATGACTCCTTCCTCCCTGGGTCCTTCCGGAACATCCCAAGGGCCTGTTTCTCTGGCCCCTCGTTCGCCCAGCAGAAATGCTTTGAGGGCTCTCTGCGCCCCGGGGTGGTGACTCCTTTGGCGTCGGACGTCGGGGGCAGAGGAGGAAACGCGCCGAGCGCCCCTCCTGCGGGGTCTGCAGGGAAATGGAAGGGCGCTGAGACCAGCCCCGTGCAGAAAGCCCAGGGAGACTGAAAGCTGCTGGAACATTCCACATGCACCGTCTCCTCTAACACAAGCCTGGAGGCCGCCTACCGGGTGGGTCTTAAACACGAGGAGAGAGATGACGTCCCAGAGCGCAGGCTCCCTCTGCGGGCGCCCCCTCTGCGGGCGCCGGCACCGCGTGTGGGAGGCGGAGCCCGGGGCGCTCGGAGAGCCCCCAGCGCAGGGACCAGGCCAGCGCGCTCTGGAGAACAGCTCCTGCTCGTTCCTCCGCCATCCAGGGCCGCGCCGTGCACACCCGGTGGTGGAGGCCGACCCGCCGCCCACCGTCTGCCTTACAGCACTCAGGTGCAGCCGGGGCGCCACATCCAGGGTCCGCGCGGCGGGCAGCGCCCTCGGGGAGGGGCATGAGGACAAGCTGCAGAGGGGGCGGCCGGGTCCGCGATGGGCAGGCGGAAGGCGGCGGCCGAGAAGAGCTGCGCTGAGCGGCCCCCGGCTGCGGTGGGCAGGAGGGAGTGGCCGGGCGGCGTGGCCGGCGCGGGGGAGGCGGGTGGCCAGAGCGACACGGAGGCACGTGTGGGAAGCCGGTTCCCGAGCTCGACCCCGAGTTTGCCAGCAGGAGGAGGTCATTCCTGGGGCTGCCGTTCCTGAGGGGGGCGCCCCGGGAGCAGTGGGACTGGGGTGGGCGTGGTTCCTTGCAGCCTCGCACCTTCTTGCGGGCTGAGCCAGGCGGGCGGCAAGTGCCAGAACCAGGAGCTTCGCCCACCTCCTCCCACCCGGTCCTCACAGCCGCACTGTGCGCTGAGTGCTGCTGCAGTCTCCCTTTACACCCGGGGACACTGAGGCACAGGGTTCCGGGACCGGCGCCTGGCAGAGCTGGGATGGAACCAGGTGGTGCGGTCTATGGCTCTGTTCAGTGTTGGACAGAGTCCTCGAGCAGGAGCTCCTTCTCCTTCTCCTCACCATCGTGGTGAGGCCGGACCCCCCAAAACAGCTCGGCCGGCCCGGGGCAGAGTTGTCCCCCAACAACGGGCCTGGGTGTGTGTTCGCCAGTTTAGGAGAGCATTCAGCGATGGACTGGGAGCCGACCTCGGGTAGCCACGTGGGGACTCGCAAGGAGGCCTGGACACGCAGGGCCGGCGGCTGAGGATGACGACGCGGCAGGGAGCAGCCGTATAAGGGCCTGTAGGTGACAGGCTGATGGCAGCTCGTGTGGGAACCCCGTGAGCTCTAAACAACCTCCGGTGTCACCAGAGTCGCAAGGGTGCCCGGCCCGGGGAGGGGTCCGGATGCTCGCACGTCTGGAGCCTGCACGAGGGGTGACCACAGGAGCTGAAGGCTTTATTTTGAAGGAAGATGCAGGATGATTGCTTCCAGGTAGCTAATGGGTGGCGGGGGACGGGGGAGCAGGCCCCTGTAGCGTCCCGAGAGCAGGGTCCCGTCGCCAGCACAGAAGGTGCTGCCTGCAGCTGTCTGGTCACCCACACCAGGTCTTCAGCAGGGCCGACAAACCATGCATTTGGAAGGAATCGAGTTCCTGCCGTGGGTTGGGATCGCATTTGGGAGATTATCATCCTGCGGCTACCAACACCGTGATCCTAAATCTCCTACACTTGAACAAAAGGCCAAGTTAGAAAGCTGTCTTCGTCAAGGGCCACAACCAGATGCCGCCGCTCCTGGAGGCACCGCCTGCCTCGGACAGATGCCGCCCACCACCGTCCTCATCAGTGACCATGAACGGACATCGAGGGATCCCCAGGTGTTTGGTGAAGGACCCGAAACGTGAAATAGTCAAGCTCAAGTGTAGACACACACCCACACTGGACCAAACCAAGCTAACTCTAGGAACACAAGGAATTTTAAAAATTGTAATTGCCTTCAGGTGATTGTAATTGCCCTAATTACCTTTTAAATTCTAATTACCTTCAGAAGTATTCAAGAAGACATCACATTTATAGAGTCAATAGAGAATGCCATGAAAGGACAGAGTTCTCGGGTATTAAAATTATAGTTGCTGGCCTTACAAGAAGATACTCGTCAACCGGACTGGAAAATCAAGGCCAGGGAAGCTTCTAGAATGTAGAACGAGAAGATGAGGCAGACAGAGGGGATCGACCCGGGAGATCTGGAAGGAGTGACGCAGGAGCAGAGAGCACTGGGGCCATCGAGGGGCTCCCCGGACCTGGGAACGCCCCGTCAGCTGGGGGCGCTGGCCCTGGAGACCAGCTCAGAGAGGCTCAGGCCGCCGCGTGCCGCGGGTTTCTCACCCGGGTTCCAAAGGACACCACTTTCAGTCTGAATTCTGTGTGCTGTGCTGTGGGCGGGAGAAGGAGCCCAGGCCACTGCAAGTGTCCGTGGCTTCCCGCCACCAAGGGTTAGTCCTCACCGGGGTGAAGCGCCACGAGGGTCCCCGGGTCTCCTCCGCCATGTGGCTGCTCCATCCGTGGGGAGGCGGGAAGCCCCCACTGGCCATCACCCCCAGCTCATTCTAATTACCTTCAGAAGTATTCTGAAGGTAATTAGAGGCGCTCAGTGTCGGCGCCCATTGGCCAGCACTGGTCACATGAGCCAGCGCAGCTGCATGGGACCCGGGAAATGGGGGGGGGTGTCCTCGAGGTGTGCACCTGCACACACGGGAGTCTCCAGACACAGGGAGTCAGAATCGGAACTGTGGCTGCAACCAAGGACGGGGGTGAAGGCAAGTTCCAGCAGGACAGTCCCGATGGCCTGAGGGGGAGAGTCCAGGAGGACTGCATGGACGTGAGGGCTGACAGGTGTGAAGACAGGATGGAAGAATGAAGGTGCAGGCATGACCTGCATGTGGGGACCGTCCCCAGGGGTGGCACGGAGCTCCTCCCGCCACTGAAACCCCCAAGAAGGGCTAGGCTCCGCGGGAGTGACATTGGGAGGCGGCCAGGGCACCGTAAGTGCCAACAGCGACATCTCAATCCTGGAGTCACCCTGTGGACAGAGTCTGGAGGCTTGGTCTGGGGTCCGACACTGAGTACTTATGTTGGGGTTCCTTAGTAGAGGGACAAGGGCAAGGGGAGGTGAAGGAGGGTAGGGGCCCCATATCGTCTTCCTAGAGCTCCAGGAGTCAGAGGGGTCTCCCTGGGACCCCTTAACGGGGACAGTCACCCACAGCCCCCAGGCAGGGGCCCAGGCCCGGCACGGCAGGCTGGGCTCCCAGACCAGCAAGACCAGATGGCCGTGGGCCCTGCCCTGTGCTTGGGGAGTGGTTTTTCCTGTTCCTGACAGCCTCATGCCAGAAACCCTGGGATTTCCACCGATGGCAACCCTTCTTGCCTCCCCCTCTGAAAAGCCTTTCTGCCATTTGCAGAGCAAATATTTAAAGGGAGGTCTGCGGTTGCCCTCGCTTAGCTGGCTCATGAGTCCCCTTCAGGTCCATTTCACAGATGAGGACACTAAGGTGGGATGTGAGGGGACCCAGCCGGGGACACCAGGTGCGTGGAGGAGCCAGTCCATCCATGCAAGGCCCCATCATTTGGGGGGGAAGCCTGAAGTCTGGCCCGGGGCCCTGGAAGGGGTCCCTGGGGACGTGTGTCTCCTCACTGTGCCCGTGTGTGCGGCTTGTCCCGCTGAGAGACTCCCAGCTCTCTATCAGTGGGGTCAGGACAGGAGGCTGAGCGTTGCTGAGTGGACTCACCCAGGGTCGTAGCCCGCTCTGGAGGGCAGGTAGGAGACATTCCTGGAACATGGCTTCAGGACTCCATCCTCAGCCACATTGGCGGTACACAAGCCAGCCCCGAAGGTAGCGGCCGGTCTGCGGGGGGCTGTCCCAGGAGCCAGAACTCTGGGGGCTGCTGTCCCCCGGCCTTGCAGGCTGCCGAGGGAGGCCCCGGGGCGGCCAGCAACTTCATACCCTGCCCAAAGTCCTTCCCTTACATGCCCCATCTCCTCACGCCTCGATAGTGCCTCAAACCCCAGAAAATCCCACTTTCATGTTTTGCCAGCATTTTTCGCATTGTGTTTAAATCCTTTTAGGTCCTGGCATTGCCTTAGTGTGTTTACTGTTTGAAGTTCTGCAATATCTTTGTGACCATGAGCTTTGAAGCAGGCAAGCCTGGGTGCTTTGAAAGCCTGTGTGCTCGGAGAGGTGCTGACCTCGTGGGGGCCTTTTCTGGACATGGGGGGCAGAGGGTGTTTGAGGAGCGTGCACACGGACTGTGCTGGGAAGGAGCCCGGGGGCGGCGGGCGGCGGAGTTCAGCTCAGGAGGAAGCCCCGGCTGTCCAGGCTTTGTGGCCAATGTGAATGGGAGGCTGGCTGCTCACCCTGGGACACATTCTCCAGCCCCACCTCTCTCACCAGGAATTCCAGAACCTTCCTGCAGGCGGCAGAGACCAAGGCTCCAATGACTTGGCTTCATCATCTTAGAGCAAAGGAGGCCGGAGCTGGGTGTGTCCAAGAAGGCACAAACTCCATCCACGGGAAATCCACCCGCCAGCTGCTGGGATTTCTGCCCCCTGAGCTCACTGGCTGTGGGGCCTGTGGTCACAGTCATCAAATGTGGACCCAGCGTGGAGGGGGAGGGGAGGGGAGGGGGAGCAGTTGACCACGTTGGGGTTTGTTGCCCAGGAGGCGGCCTGATGGGTGTGAGGGGCCGGCCGAGTGCCCACGGGACCCCAGGCGGAGAGAGTCTGAAGTGCAAGGGACTCGGGGCATCTGGCAGGGGGAGGGACAGGCAGAGGTGCTGCCCGGTGGTCAGCGGGTGTGTGGGGGCAGTGGGTGAAACTGGGGGCTTCTCAGAACTTCGTTTCCACAGAGCATGTAAACATCCAGGAAGGAGTCGGAAGACAGGCAAGAACGTTGGGTTGAGATCTGCACCTGAGAGCTGGGTGGTGTGAACGCCCCTCGGCGGTCAGCACTGCTGGACGGCCCTGGGAAGGGGGCTTCCTCCTGGCGCCTTCTGTTTGCTCAGGGGGCAGGCAGCTGGGGAGGGGGCCCAGAAGTCGGCCAGGGAGGGTGCCCCCTCCAGCCTCCCAGGATGGGACCCTCACCCACCCTGGCCAACTGCCTGCCGTGAGGACAGCAGCATCCCCACCCCGGAGCCCTCTGGGGGGCGGCCTGTCCCCCCCTGGCAGCACGCCCTGCCTCCCTGTTTGGCTCCCCAGGCACTCCCAGACCTCGATTCTTTGCTCCATCGAAGCCAGAACCCAAGGGCCTCCTGGCCCAGCCTGATCCTCTGATTACTGGGAGCCCACCCATCCTTGAGGGAGGCCATCAGGGGCTCCAGGGGCACCTGGCTGCCGAGTCCCCAAAGCGCCATCATCCCGGCCAGGCGCTCGGGCAGCCTGCCAGGCACTGTGTCAGGGGCTGTCGGGGCAGGCACCAGGGGAATTCCGCTGGGAAGGGGGAGCCTGCCCAGCCCAGCAGGTGCCCGGCCACCTCACCAGGTGCCAGGCAGGCTTTGGCAGGGCTGTTTGATGTGGGAATTTCTTCTCTCTCTGATGAGTCCCTAGTGCACCTAGAACTCAGGAGCCGCCTGACATCAGGCCCCAGGTCCCCTGTGCCCCCTGCCCAGGCTGGCGCAGCCGTGGGCAAAGATGCTCCCCACTCTGGCTTCCAAGCGGGAGGAGCCTGGCCTATGGCCGAGGGCGCAGGTGTTGGCCCTGTTCTGTGAGGGGCTCTGGCAGCCCTGTGTGGGGAGGAGGGGTCATTGACGGCCAGCGGCTGTGACCCCGGGGGGGCCTCCTGTGGGTCTCTGCCACCCTCTGCCCACATGAAATACCGGATGCCTAGCTCAGTTTACATTCCGGGTAAATGATGAATAATTTTTTAGTAAAAGCGTGTCCCCAGTAGTGCACGGGATACACACAGGCTGAAAAATCATTGTTTATCTGGAATTCAAACTGAATGAGATACCCCTGTCCTTGCAGTATCGGGGGGGACACACGGACCGGAGGCAGGATGAGGACCCCTCTAAACCACACACACACCTGAGTGCTCCTTCCTGCTGCCAGCCACACCCTCGGCCTTCCTCCTTGCCTATGGGACCTCCTCTGCCCGTGCTCCCGGAGCTGCCCACAGCCCCTCCGCAGCCCCCCATCTGCACCACGCTGGGACTGCAGACGAGGGAACAGACTGAGGGTCGCGCATCTTGGAGCTGGGAGGAAACCCTGGCACCTGGGGAGAGCCTCTCCTCAGACCACCTGCTGGCCACTTGTACAGCAAGGGTGTGCACGTGTGTATGCATGTGTGCAGGTGTGTGCCCGCCCGTGTGCGCATGCAGGCACGTGCAGGTGTATATGTGTTCAGGTGTGGATGTATGCATATCGGTGCACGAGTGTGCAAGCACACGCAGGTGTGTGCACGCGTGTGCCCATGTGCGCATGCAGGCACGTGCAGGTGTATATGTGTTCAGGTGTGGATGTATGCATATCGGTGCACGAGTGTGCAAGCACACGCAGGCGTGTGCCTGTGTGTGCATGCAGGCACGTGCAGGTGTGTGTACACACATGTACATGCAGGCACATATGTGTATATGTGTGTGTGGATGTGTGTGCGTGTGTGCATGCAGGCACGTGCAGGTATATGTGTGTGCATGTGTGCGCATGAGTGTGCATGCAGGCACACTTAGGTGTGTGTGCATGTGTGGATACGTATGTGTGTGCATGCAGATTTGTGCATTTACAAGCGTGCAGTTTCCCAGCGGCGTGGTTTCCTCTGCACAGGGCTAGAGGGAGCCTGTGGTCTGGCGGGCTGACGACTCCCGTGTGGCCTCTGCGGAGTCGCAGAGCTGCCCTGTGGGACTCTCTGCACAGGTGTAGGTCCCTAGCAGGTGTCCTGTGGACAATGCTGACGGCTCCATGGGCCCCAAGTGTCTCTGAGCCTGCATGGATGCTGTGAGGCGGCCCCAGGGGACAGAAAGAGTGCCACCTCATGGAGCCGCAGTGAGGAGAGGACACACTCATCCAAAGGAGCCTTAGCCCAGGTCCTGGAGCCTGCACGGAGTCAGTGACCACCAGGTGTCCGGGCCCCTTTGTCCTTGTCCTAGTGAGTCTTATTCTTTTAGCTGAAACTCACCTGTTTCTGCTCCTCAGGACCGGCCAGACCCGTTTCTGGAGGCCCTGGACTAGGAGCCCATTCAGGGGCTGCGGGAGGACTGTTCTCCGCCACCGGCCGGGTTGGCTGGGCCACGGCAGACAATGGCACCCTCTGCTGGGCGTGGAGAAAATGCCACCTCGACCCGCAGAGTCTGTTCTTTGCCCCGTGGCTGGGTTGGCCGGTCGTCAGGGGGACAAGCAGACAGGCTGGGCCGCACACCCCGAGTTTGTACGTGGGGACAGCGACATCCAAGCAGGTGACAGGTGTGCCAAGGAGAGGGAGGCATGTGAAGCCTGGCCCTGGCTGGTCTGGAATGTGAGATGTCCCTCGAGCACAGGCCTCGCTGGGCATTGGGACGCAGTGGTGGACCCAGGGTGCTCCTGCAGTGCAGCCAGCTCCGGTCCAGCCGGGACAACCCAGGACCACACAGGGAGGACCTGCCCCCAGGCGGGACGCACCGTCCCCAGGGAAGCAGCCCAGTCCCCAGCCTACCCACTGCGTGGCTTTGGGCATCCCTGCGTCCCTGGGCCCGGGCCCTAGTTGATGCAACAGAAATCCTCTGAGACCCCGGCCCTGAGCATGACCCCAAAATGTACAGGAGGGAGGGTGCTAACAGCTACCTGCTGCCCAAACACGAGGAGTGTCCCTGTGTGAGGGGGCACGGCGGCCAGCGGGGATGCCTTCTTTAAGGTATGGGGTGACTTCCTGCCCTCGGCTTGCTGCAGGAGCTACACAGCAAAGGGACGTGCCTCAGACGGACCTAAAGTCCTGAAAACCGATCTCTTTCTTGCTTCGGGGGAGGCTGTGGAACACGGACCCTGGATGTGTTACCCCGTGCCGATTGTCTTGGCAGCGGGAAAAGCTGAAAGTTACCCTTGGGAGGAAGGAACGGACCGTCCGCCTCCCACCCATGCCTGGGGCCTCACACGCTGCCAACCCCACGCTTTCCTCCCTCGCGCGGCTCCCCCTGTGCCCCTCCGCAGGGCAGGTGGACCTGGAGGGCACCGAGCGCCTCCTCTGGGCTCCGCCTTGGCCACACGGAGGGTCCAAGATGAGGAGGACACGTTGGCCTCTGCCAGTATTTTTGGTTTTACACATTTGGTATGAAGTGGTCTCTCCGTGTCTTCAAAGTTGTAATTCTGGGGACCAGAGATAGTGGGCACGTCCCCCCCCCCATTTGCTGGCTTCCTGTAGTTTCATTTGTGAAATGTCTATTCAGGTCTTTGCCCACATTTTACTTTTTCTTGCGTCTTCATTACTGGTGTGCAGGAGTAACAGCTGGAACACCACAGGGTCCCCGCCACCTGTGCATGCTCCGCGGGCCACGTGCGCCCCGAGCTCACCTCCCCGGGGCCGCGCATCCCCCGCACACCCTCGCCTGCCCCCGTGGCCGCCTCCAGCCTTCCCCGTAAAGCGGGCCCCCTGGCAATTCGTTCTGTCAGTCTGTCTGAAAATGACCTTAGCTGGCCTTCATTTGTGAAGGCTATTTTCACTGGTTTTAGAATTCAGGGCTTACATGTTTTCCGTTCGATGATGCTGAGGATGTTTTTCCGTGGACACTGAGCTTCCCTCGTCCCCGGTGTCGCCGTGCCCTGCGGTCCCGGACGTGTCTTCTCCCGCTGCCTTCAGGCTTCTCGCTCTGTCTTCTTTGTCAGCTGCCTGTGTCCAGGCGTGGATCTTTGTATTTATTCTCCTCTGGGTCTCTGATCTTCTTGGATCTGTGGTTTGGTGTTTTTAATCAAATATGGAAATATTTTAGCCCTCATGCATGTAAATGTTTCCTTCTGTCTCCTTTTCCTTCCCTTTGGGGACTCCACTCACCTGTGGGTTAGGTCACCTCATATCATCCTATGGAGCATGGGTTCTGTTCACGTGTATGAGAACCTTTTTCCCCCTTTGTGTGCTTCCATTTGGGTAATTCCTGTTGGTGTCCCTTCGGTTCCCCAATTGTCCCTTCTGGAAGGCCGGGGGGCTGTCAGTCCCATCCCGTGAATGTTTGAATCTAGATATTACATTTCAGTCACGGGATTGCTCTTCAGCTGCTGCAGTGTTCACAGCTGCCCGGACGTCCCCATTCCTTGCTCACCGCGTGCGTATTTCCCCAGAGGCTCTCGTTGTACTCATCAGAGAGTCTGCATCTGCCAGCTTCAGTGTTTGTGGCTGCTGGTACATTTCTATTCACTTTTTTCTCTCAGTTGTAGATCACACCTGCCTTCTGCATGAGCCTCTAGCCTCTCGACTTGTTTGTCCCTGGGTCCCTGGACGCTGGCCCCAGGTGTGCAGCTCAGGAGCTGGACAAAAACTTGAGAGAGGTTAACATGGCGACATTGGGGCTCCCCCTTCCGGGGCTCCCTCCTCTCTCGGATATTCCCCTGCCATTTCTAGCCACTTTGGAAGCTCCAGACTCTCTCCTGGGGACCCCCAGCCAGCCAGCCTGTCGCACCCACTCGAGTGCCGTGGTCATGTGGCGTGGGGTGAGGAGTCCTCAGAGGGAAAGTCAAACAAACATGCACCATGTGCCTGTGATTCCCTTGGTTCAGGGGTCACGGCCCCTCCAGTGTCTGCTTGCCCTTGGCCACTGTCCAGAACCTTCAAAAGGTTGCCCGCACAACTGCGTTTGCAATTGCTGTCAGCAGGAGGGCCATGGTAGCCTGCATCAGAAGCTGAAAGTCAGGAGGCAAACTTTCAAAGACAATTTCAATGCAAAGTGAGCCACTGGAGCTTCTGCAGCCCATGGGGACAGATGGGGTCAATGGAGCCCCCTTTCTGCTGACATGGGAACGGAGAGCCTGGCAGCGTCACTCCTGAGCCTGTGGCTCAGGCTCCCCGAGGGCGTTTGCATGCTCTTCCATCAGCCACAGACCCACCACGGGGAGCCATGCTCTCTCTCTCCTGCTCGACCCCCACCATTTGTGGTCTTCCTATGTGGTTGCCCAAAGGGCCTCTCCCTGCACTGACCCTTTGTTTCCCCAGAAAAATGTCTCCACCCATTTCCACCCCCACCCTCTCTCTTCAAGGCTCAGACTCAGAGCCTGGATCTGGACTCCTCTGGTCCTCTCCTTCCCCGTGAACCTGCACCACCATAATCCTGAGATGCTGGCCACACCCTAGACATAAACGTCCTCCTCGTGAGCCCCACGTGCAAATCAGTTCATGCAGCTTGAGCTCTGGGCAAAGGCTCCACAGCTCACCATTCGCATACCAGCCTTGTTTCTCCATGCACACCTCACCCTCGAGGCTGATAAGAGATTTATGGAGGAACAGCATGCACGGGAGCCCAGAGATGGAGCTGTTGATGGAGTCCAGAGAAAGCCTCAGTCCAGGGACAGCATGTGGTCCAAAACACAAGTGTCTAGAGGTTGCTTCGGAGGTCAGAGCTGGGACTGGAGGAAGCAGGGAGGGCTCCCTGGAAAAGGTGTTTCAGCAGCTGGACCTTGCAGGACGGGCAGCATCGGGGGTAGGGGAGTGGGAGGCACGGAAGGCTGAGAAGCAC
Source organism: Mirounga leonina (assembly GCF_011800145.1). Taxonomy (NCBI): domain Eukaryota; kingdom Metazoa; phylum Chordata; class Mammalia; order Carnivora; family Phocidae; genus Mirounga; species Mirounga leonina. The sequence goes on from NW_023270699.1 coordinate 1,969,449, forward strand.
TTTGCACAGATGAGCTCTTCGGGTTTGGGTGCGTTTGGGCACCCACACTCACGACAGGGGTGGTGGTAGTGAGGCTGGGAGGTGAGCAAAGCCAGACGGGGCAGTGCCGCCGGTCAGAGGTCTGTCGTGCCGTGGGTGCCCGAGCCGTGTCTGTGGGTTAGCTGTGTGGCCCCGGGGCAGCTCTGGGACACTGCTGAGGGTCGCCCATCCCTCCTTCTCGCTCTGTCCCAGACGTTCGGCGCCGCGGACTGGGAGGTTTTCCACATTGGAGAGAGGGTCTTCCTCGCAGTCGCTAACAGTCACAGCTACGACGTGGAGATGCAAGCGCACAATGATTCCTACGTCGTCAACTCGGTCATCTATGAGCTGAATGTCACCGCGCAGACCTTCGTCAAGTTCCAGGAGATTCCCACCTGCAGGTGCGCCTCGCGGCGGGGGCGGGTGGGAAGGGCAGGGCCCACGGAGCAGCAGGGCCCACGGAGCGGCTCGGCCGGAGCCCAGCACGCGATCCCGGAGCCGCGCGCAGCGGCTCTGACGTGCATGCGTGTCTGCATCTGTTGGGGTGCACTGTGGCCTCAGGGCACCGCATGTGCGAACCTCCTCCAGCCACAGCTGAGTGACTCTGGGGCTCCTATTTGTCACCTTGGCTCTACCTGCTTTCCAACTGTGTGCTCTGTTGGTTTGTTTGCTGCAGTTCAGTGATTTTTATTAAATCCACAGATCTGTGCAACCATCACCAGGGGGTTTTAGGCCGTTTTCATCACCCCAAGAGGAAACCCCCTACTATTCAGCTGTCACCCCCACCCCCGCCCCAGCAGCCAGCCATCTACTTTCGTTCCCAGTCCTGGACATTTTGTCCGTGTGGAATCACGTGGGAGGCGACCTCTGGTGCCCGGCTGCTCTCCTCGGCCGCGGCCTCAAGGTTCCTCCACGTGATGGCTTTTCCCGGCTGAGCGATGTTCCATCATATGGGTGGATCCATTCGTGGACCCCATCCCTCACCCGCTGATGGACATTTGGGTTCTTTCCACCTTTGACCGAATGGCGTGGCTCCGCAGAATGGCAATACACCCGCTCTGGGGGCCCAGCAGGGACTCACGGCCCGACGGCTCACTTCCTGCTGCGCTCGAGCAAACCCAGCGTCTGGTAGGAGCCGCGAGGCACACAGTGTGACCTTCTCCCCATCTCGGCCGGCGGATGGATGCCCGCGGCACCGCATGCCTGCCACTTGCGGCCGCGCCTCGGGGAGCACGGCAGGGGCTGAATCATAGAGTCAATGCTGGTTATAATCATTACTTCGGGGCTGAATCAGACTCGTAGCCGGTCGTTACTTGAGGTAGCCCAGATACAGTCCTGCTGGTGGAAGAGGGTAGAGGTGGGGCCCCTGCTGGCCTCAGCCCTGCCGCCGAGTGTCCCAGGGGCCCGTTTGAGGCCCCTGCTCAAGGCCAGCACCCTCGGGCCCCACAGGGAAGGGACCCGGAGGCAAGTGTCCACTGAGAGAGGGTGGCCTTCTGCTGCCTGAACAGGCCGCAGCTCTGAGTGGCCGCGCACAGACACACAGGCCTGGCCTCCAGCGCCCAGCTGAGCCCCGCTTGCTGCACGCGGGGGGCCCGGCTTCCCCACCTCAGAAGAATGCAGTGCGTGGGTTTGCAGTAAGAAACACAGCTTCTGAACGTAGGAGAACGTTTCTCTGTCGGTCCCCAAACCGGTATCAGGCAAGGAGCCACGGGGCAAATGGGTGACCTCACAGCCAGTGTCCTCAAACCCTGCCTCCGGGGGGGGGGGTGGGTCCTGCACGCCCTCCTGGAGTGACCGCAGGCTTGGGACCTCTTCTCTGATTCCTTCCACTGCTTTAGAGTGAGAGATTTGGCCCACATTCCACCGCAGCACTGAGCGAGCCCACCGTCCACGGATGGATGAACAGATGAGCAAACGGGTCCCTCCACATAGCGGGGTATCAGCCAGGCTTAAAGGGAGGGACAGTGACCCAGGCCACCACACGCAGACCCCGGGACACCATGCTCAGTGAGATGGGCCACCACCAAATACGGTGTAACTCCACCATACGAGGCCCCCCGAGCACTTGAACTCAGAGACGGAGGGTAGGGTGGGGGCGCCAGGGCTGGGGGAGCTGGTTAGTGTTTAACAGGGACAGAGGTTGGGTTTGGGAAGGTGAGAAAGTCCTGCAGACGGATGCTGGTGATGGTTGCACGGTGTTACGAACATACTCAGCACCACTGAACCATACGCTTGAGGATGGTCAAGACGGCACATTTCATGCTCGTTGTATTTTATAAATTTTAAAAATGTTTAAAAAAATTTTAAACAACTGGTTTGCACTTCCCTGGAATGGACCCTACTCAACGTGTGAGAAAATCGCTCTGGGTCTTGGGGTGGCATGGGGCCCTTGGGTTCTGGGATTAGGAGGACTGGCTTGGAGTCAGGGCCCCGGGGTTCACTCACGTCCGCTCCCCTGTCTCCACAGTGCTCTGGACTGGGAGTTTTTCTCGGTGGGAGAAGATTATTTCCTGGTGGTTGCAAACTCCTTTGATGGAAACACCTTCTCTGTAAACAGTATTATTTACAGGTAAAGAGCCTCCAAGGGCTGCCCCCTTCCTCGTCACCTGAGTTTCCCTGGGGGGCTGGGGGGCTCACCTTCCTGCAGGGCAGGTGACCACCCGCTGTAGCGAGCTGCAGGCTGAGCCTGGGTCACGCCCTGGGGTGGGACAGGTGGCCCGTGGATCACACTGACGCTCACCACCTCTGCATTCTGGCCCGTGCTACAGACTTCCGACACCGTACTTTGAGAGTTCTTGGTAATTTATTCTCTGAGATGTTCCCGTCCAGGACCGTGGTGGGTCTCTCCCTTTAGCCCTTCAGTACGCGTTTGCGCGTCCTCATACAGGCGCTGGGCCTTAGCATTAAATTCGCTCTGGGAGGCTTTCAAGTTTTGTGAGTACAACACCTGGGGCCTTTTCCCTTCCATTTCCAGCTGCTTATCGTGAGTTAACTGTTGTGTTTAGCCGCCCAACCAAATTATCATCTCAGGTCTGCTAGCTTTTCTTAAGAAGAGTCTCGTGGAACTTCTAGGGGTATAATTACATCCGTGAGTACAAGCCACTCTGCCTCTTGATCTCTAATGTTTGTGCTCCTTACTAGTTTTCTTAATTAGCTAGAAATTCCAGAACGATCTTGACGGCTCAGGAAGCCGCCGTCTTCCCAGCGCACGGGACTGACTTCAAGTGTTTGCGTCCATAATAGCACACGAGTTGGACTGCAGTTTTCTTTTGGGGACTTACCCTTATCCCATTTGATCTGGAGCCCAACTCAGTAAATACACACGCAGAGTTTTCCACCTACACCCACGGACTGGGGTAGTTCAGATAGCAGGATCTGTTTTCTCTGCGGTTAGCTTAAACTCTGCTATAAAGCCGCCTGGGCTTGGCTTCTTTCCAGGTGTGTCTCTCGAGCAACTTCCCCGATTTCTCCCATGGTTACTGGTGCAACCAGGCTTTTCACCTCCTCTCCAGACAATCTGGGTCGTCCGTATCTTACTAGAAAAACCATTGATTTTCTTTAGACCTTCTAACTTATTAGAAAGTACAGTCTTCAACATGACAAAGGAGTGTTAAAATTCATGTGGAAGAATAGATTTTCAAAGGTCGCCAAGAAAATTTTGAAAAAGAAGAATAGTGAAGGAGGCTCCCATCGCTTGGAGACAGCAGATGGTTTCTGCCGAAAGCAAGCGTGCAGGTGGAGTAGTGCGCAGCCCAGAGGAGAGCCCGCGGTTTACATCCTGTAATGCGACTGGTGTGTTCTAGTCAATGGGAAAAGGACGCGTACTTGTAGGTAACTTCCTGTCTGTCTGGAGGAAAACAAAGCTGTAGCCTGCTTCATATTATGTAGAAAAATAAACTTCACAGGGTTTAACAATCTAAATGTAAAAACTCAAGCAGCAGAAACATTAGCGGAAAGGCTAAGGCGACTTTGACCACGCAGTTGCACGGGAGGTCTCGGGGACCTCCTCAGACGAGGCCGGCGGAGGCCCCAGGGCGACTCCCTAACCTTCAGGGTTTCTGCGGAAAAGGCATCCCGTTCAAAATCAAAGAAAACAACTGACCACACATTTGACAGAAAAGCAACCTGTACAAATGGATAAAAGACTGTCTTTTTTTTTTTTAAGATTTTATTTATTTATTCATGAGAGACAGAGAGAGAGAGAGAGAGAGAGGCAGAGGGAGAAGCAGGCTCCCCGCTGAGCAGGGAGCCCGATGTGGGACTCGATCCCAGGACCCTGGCATCATGACCTGAGCCGAAGGCAGACGCTTAACCGTCTGAGCCACCCAGGCGCCCAGATAAAAGACTGTCTTAATTGGGAGACATGGGCAAGGATATGAACAGGAATGACAGGAAGAAAATGCGAAAACCGTGAGTGAGCATGAAGAGCTGTTTCCTCAAAGCGGGAGGATGCACACAGAGGCCGTCGGGACAGGAACCACCCAGCCTCCCCGGGAAGTCACCTGGACAAATACCCAAATGAAAACACTCCTGCCCTTTGACCCAGGCGCCCCGCCCTAGGGACTCCACCCTCGGGAACCACGGCCCGTGGATCCCTTGGGGGGCAAAGCCTAGAACCGCTGACTCTGCGGGAGGCATGACGGCGGGCTGGGGGGTGGGGGCGGGTCGCCCAGCGCCAGGAGCTGCTACCCCCTTTGAAAACAAAGGGGCGCCACGCTGGTGTGGTGACAGGTGTGCGTTTGGGGCGCGCGCTCGCCGTGCACACCGGCCCCAGGAGTGGGGGGAGGTTCCAGCTCAGCCCCGACAGTTAACCTTCTGGCACGGCCAGGATCCCGTCCACGTCGCCCCGCCCAGAGCTGCGGGGCCTTGGACAGGGCAGGGGGCCCATTCCAGGCCTCAGTTTCCCTCTTTGCAGGCTGAGTATGGCGCGGGTAGGGGGGTGGGCGGAGGGACAGGCGCAGGCCTGGAGAGGGCGCCACTGCGCTTCCCCCGCTCAGTCTGCAGGGGCGAGGCTGACCGCGTGTCTCTCGCAGGTGGCAGGGCTACGAGGGCTTCGTGGCCGTGCACAGCCTCCCGACCTTCGGCTGCAGGGACTGGGAGGCGTTCCGCACCGCGGCCGGCTCCTACCTCCTCTACTCCAGCGCCAAGGAGCCCCGCTCCCGCGTACTGAAGCTGAGGACGGGCTGATGGCACCCCTGCACCCCACACAGAGGCCTGGGGAAGCCAGCGTTCGGCCGTCCCCGACCCACACCCGTGGGGACGCCTGTCCGCCCCGCTGTCCTGGCAACCGTGGCGGCCAGCCGGGGCGGCCGGGCAGGTGGCCCGCTGGAGCCCCGTGCTGTCCTGCAAGTCTGCGCGTCCTGCAGGGAGTTCTCTTTAAAAGGAAAGTTCACACAAAATGTTACCTCAAAACCAGCGGGGCCCCATCACCGTCCGCGGTGGCCCTCTCCCGGCTGCCCTGGCCAGCCCAGATGCGGAAGCGGGCTCAATGCTGTTTTAGTGTTTTGTACCGGCTATTTATTGTATTCTATCTGTACAGAAATATATTTATGATGCTCTTTACCCAAAGCATGGCAGTGTCTGCGTGTGTCTGGGGGACAGCCCTCCGTAAACAGGTCACAGGGCGGCAGGACGCACTCCACCACCGCAGGGCCATGGGCCTTTGAGGCTCTAGTCCCCCAGATCTACAGGGAGCTGCTTCCTCTGGCCTCAGTTTCCCCAGGAATGCAGTGGGGGTTGGTTTAGGTGAGGAATCGCAAGGGGTGTGGGTCAGGTGTCCCACCCGTGGGAGACGGGACCCGTCCATGGGGTCCGTGTGGCTGGGCACGCTGGCCGGCTCCCCGGTCCCTGCAGCTGGCCTCGTGGGCATGCAGGATGGACTTAGAACGCCTCCTCGGGGCCGTTCTGGCTCAGCTCCTCTCAAGTCTGACACCCCAACCCTGTAGCAGGTGGGGGCCTCCTGCTTCCCTGGGAGCCAGGGGAGGAGAGGAGGTGCCCTCACCACGAGGTGCCCTCCCTCCTCCAGGCAGGCCTCCTGGATGTAAATCAATGCTGTGTGCTGGAGGCTTTGCTGGGGAGGCCCTGTGGGGTCCACACACAGCCGGGAGACCGGGGCTGGGGTGAGGCCAGGCCATTGCCATTACTCTGGGAGAGCGAAGGCCTGGGAGGGGATGTGGAGCCAGGCTGCTCAGGGGCCCACGCTTGTTTCAATGCTCTGCCGCTTCTGTCTTGAAATTCTCGGTGATCTTTGCCCAAGATCACAGAACAAGGGGCACAGTGCAGCTCCAGAGAGCCGGAGTCTGGCTCCCCAGGGCCACATGCGTATGAAACCGAGTGCCCATCCTACCCACTCCCAGGAAGGAAAGCTGGGCCTCAGGTGGGCCAGATGGGGATTCCAGGACTGTAACCTGGGCCCTCTTCACTTCCAAAAGCTGGGATTTTTCTAGAGCCCCCTTCAGGCCAGTGAGTGGGCTGTGTGCCTCAGGGAGGGCTGGGGCTGATCTCGGATAGGACGTCCCTCCCAGGCAGAACCACAAAGGACAGGGGGTGGGGTTCTGGGGCCCCAGGGTGCCTGGGCCATGTGCTATGGTGACAGCCGTGGGTCTGCTGGTCCGGGGAAGCTGGCTGAGGGTGCCACATAAAAATGCAGGACCTCCAGTTATATTTGAATCACAGATAAACAACAGGTGCTTTTTTTTAGTTGACATAGATCCCCAATACTGCACAGAACGTATACTAAGGGATGTTTGTGGTTTACTGGAAGTTCAGATTCGAATGGGCGTCCTGTGCTTTGGTTTGCTCCATCTGTCTGCATTCCTTGGAGGGGCTGTGGTGGACGAGACCCTTTTAGGGTCTGCTGGTGGGGACGGGTCCTGATTTTATCTGAGACGTGACACAAGGAGGAGAGTCAAGGCAATCACAGGCTGGGGTGGCCGCCCCGCGATGACTCTATGCGTCAACTCAGAGGGTGTTTCTGGGGGAGATTAACACAAGTCAGAGGCCTCTGGGTAAAGCAGATGGCTTTCCACAAAGCAGGGTTCTCCCCAGTCAGGGGGAGGCAGGGTTGGAGGAACCAAGCAGCCTCCCTGAGCAAGGGGGATTCTCCAGCAGACCGCCTTCAGACTAGAGCTGCACCTTCGGCCCTGCCCAGTGTCCCCCAGGCCGGCGGCCCTCAGCAGCCTCTGAAACCCTCTGCACCTTGTGACAAAGCTCTTCTCCCTCCCAAATCCGTCCTGTCGGTGCGGATGCTCTGCAGAGAGAGCCCTGGCAAGCACAATGGGATGACAGACAAAGCACTCAGGAGTCAGGACGTCTTGTGTTTGGTTCCACGTGCTATTTCCCAATCACCCAGCCTCAGTTTACCCACAGGGGAGGGCCAGCTGGGCGCCGTCCCACGCAGCTCCTCTCTCCCTGGAGTGACCTGGACAGACATGCGCCAGCTTCCTCTCGGCCCGGCTGGGCTCGCTGTGGTGTCTGGCTCGCCCTGGGGGCCGGGGGCTGGGGGCCAGGGGCCGGGGGCCGGGGTGGCCCCCAGGGAGGAAGGAGGCAGGTGACACAGCGGCACACACAGTGGGAGCAACTGCATCCCTGCCTGGGGCTTCACCCTCTAACAGTGCCACCACGTCCTTGGCATAATATCTGATCTCTGTTCTCCTGGGTGGAAACAGAAAAATGTAAATCAAGATTTGTTTAAATTATGAATGCAAACAAGAGGAGAAACGGGCAGAACGTTAAAATATTTACATCTTTTCCAGTAAGCTCTTCTGGTTTCTGTCCTGTTGAACGTTCGCAAGGTGGCATGCGGTTTCGTGTGCATTTGCGTGTGATTTGACGTGGCCACGTTCTTGTCATGTTGGCAGCCATGCTGTACTTCGTTGGGGCAATAGTCTGGGGTTGGCCGAGCCGGGCATCTTTTGTCAATCCATGGGATTCTCTTCAAGGGCCTTCACTGATAAATAAGGTCATTTCTTCGAAGTCGTGTTTTCCGGGACAAATACCGTCCGTGGCAGTTTCTGCCGGCCCTCCTCACTTCCAGGCTCCCTCCTAAACCCGAACAAGGCTCAGCACGACCAGTCCCATCAGAGCAGCCAGGATGGGACTTTGCCTCTTTCACAGTCTGTCAGGTCAGTAAGTGGAGGAGTGCTGGCGAGTTCCTCAAGCACTGCGGTCATTGCTTCCGGATGATGGGCTCCTCTTCCAGGCACCTCTTAACCTCACCACCACCAACACAGCCCTCGGCCTCTGCCACACACACGCACACCCTCCCATATGCACACCCACTCATGCACACACACATGTACACCCCACTCACACACATACACACACATGCATGCACACACATGCGCACACACGTAGACCCCACTCACACACACATGCACACTCATGCACACACCCATGCACACCCATGTACACCCCACTCACACATACACACACATGCATGCACACACATGAGCACACCCATGTAGACCCCACTCTCACACGCATGCATGCACACCCATGTGCACACACGTAGACCCCACTCACACACACATGTACACCCATGCACACCCCACTCTCACACACATACACACATGCATGCACATACACGCGCACACCCATGCACACCCCACTCTCACATGCATACATACACGTGCATGCACATGCATGCGCACACCCATGTAGACCCCACTCTCACACACACATACACACCCATACATGCACACACGTACACCCACGCACATCTGTACACCCCACTCTCACACGCATACATACACACCCATGTTCACACCCATGCACACATACGTAGACCCCACTCACACACACGCATGCACACACATGTACACCCCACTCTCACACACACACATGCATGCACATACATGCGCACACCCATGTAGACCCCACTCACACACACACACATGCACACACGTACACCCACGCACACTTGTACACCTCACTCTCACACGAATACATGCACACCCATGCACACACATGTACACCCCACTCTCACACACACACATACACACCCATATATGCACACACATACACCCACGCACACTTGTACACCCCACTCTCACACGCATACATACACACCCATGCACACATACATGCACACACCCATGCACATACATGTACACCCATGTAGACCCCACTCTCGCATACATGCACACCCATGTGAACACCCCTGCACACACATGCATGCACACATGCATACACACTCTCACATGTGCACAAGCACACATACCCCACACTTGTGCACACACATGCACGCATACACACAGGTGTGCACACATCTTCCAGTCCCTTCTAGCCAAGGGCTATGTCTTGGGCGGTTCCCCCGGGGCCTGGATCAGCTGAAGTTCAGTGCCCGCTGATGGTCTAGGTGGCAATGGTTGTCTGCTCACATTAAGTGCCCACTATGTGCCGACTGCCCTGCCAGGCCTGGGGACACACACGACCACACAGTCCCAGCCACGACTAAACTCCAGAGGCTGAAACCCAGATTCCTCCTCGTGAGCCTCAAGGCCCCACATGACCCCGCTGTCTTCTCCTCCTCTCCTCCGCCCCCTGCCCAGTCCCTCAGGCTGCACCCGCCTCCCTGCACCCAGGTCATTCACCTGCTCCTCTCCAGGCTGGCATTCTCTTGTCCTTTGTCTCAGCCTTCCCTCACCCAGCCCCTCTGAGAGGCCCTCCCTGACTCGGGTCAACAGGAGCCCCCACCCCCAAGCTCCACTGCACAAAAGACACCCCTCTCTCTACACCTGCTCGCACTTAATCGCACAACACTTAAAGAAATTCAGAACTCACATGTTTGCCAACTCCTTTGTGTCTAGCTCCTCCTCTGGACTTCAGACCCATTCTTTATGGGCTCCCAAGCCATCCCCACGGTGCAGGTACTCCAGGCACTCCCAGCCTTCCTGGTGCTGCAGGTGCCCCAGGGGCTCCCAGCCTTCCCCACAGCGCAGGTGCTCCCAGCGTTCCCCCTGGTGCAAGTGCCCCAGGGGCTCCCAGGCTTCCCCGTGGAGTGGGTGCCCCAGATGCTCCCAGCCTTCCCCACAGCGCAGGTGCTCCCAGCCTTCCCCAGGGTGCAGGGGCTCCAGATGCTCCCAGCCTTCCCCACGGTGCAGGTGCTCCCAGCCTTCCTCCTGGTGCACGTGCCCCAGACGCTCCCAGCCTTCCCCTGCTCTACGTGTACTTTGCTCAGAAGACACAATACAGTGGGATTGAGCAGTGCACCGCTTTCCAGTTGGATGAGGGGTTCAAGCCCTGGTTCTTCCCCTTACTGTGTGCACTCGGGCAAGTCACCAAACCCCCTCAACCTCGGTCTCCTGGGGTCTTTCTCGCGTAAAATAGGGAGCCCCCTCCTCCCGGGGCTGTGGCAGGATGGCATGGTGTGGACACCGCATGGCCCGTAGCTCCTGCACACGGGAGCGGGTTATGGCTGGCCCTGCCTCATCGCCACTTAGCTGCTCAAGGATGTTTTCCTAAACAAAGTTGGCATACTGAAAATCACATGTGAAAGAAAAAGGCTGCCCTACGTTTGAACATAGATTCATTGATTTAAACCACATGCTAGCAAATCAAAGCTAACAATAACACAGTAACACAGAACGCCCAAGGGGGGTTCCTCACTCTTGGAAGGACCGTTTCTTCCTAGAGCCCTTGCAATCGCCTGTCATGCTAACAGCACGTCAGTCAGCCTGGAGTAGAGAAGAGCATCTCAGCAAGACGTGTGGCTCTGCAACTCTGATGCAAATTTTAAATTTTGTCTTTAGTTTTGTTTAATTTTATTTTGATTTAATTTATTCACTTTATTTAATTGAGATGCACAGACCTAAGAGTCCTGTTCAGGGAGTTTTGCCCCTTGTATAAATCCAGACAGCCACTCCCAACAAGGCCTTGAGGCTTTCTGGCCCCCCAAGGCCCCTAGTGTCCCAGTCCGGTCAATCCCCCACCGCGCCACCGCCTGCCTTCTGTACCGGCAAGCTCTGTCGTCTTCGGGTTTCCTTCAGTGCGGCTCGCGGCTCGGCTTGGGTTCTGCGTGCCCCTGTTCTTAGTGCCGATTTTATCTTATTTTCTTAAAGATTTTATTTATTTATTTGAGAAACAGAGAGAGTGCACAGAGGGAGAGTGAGAGGGAGAAGCAGACTCCCGGCTGAGCAGGGAGCCCGATGAGGGACTGGATCCCAGGAGCCCGGGATCACGACCTGAGCCGAAGGCAGATGCTTAATGACTGAGCCACCCAGGCGCGCCTCTTACTGTTGATTTTACTGCTCATTTTTGTTGCTTTATCTATGACGAGGCCGTCACTTATTTATCTATTCTCCTGTTGATCGGCTTTTGGGTGGTTTCCCGTCTGGGGCTGCGGCAAACATCACTGAGCTCCATGCCTGGTGCGTGTGGTCACTTCTGTCACTGAGGATCCAGGTAGCGGGGCTGCTGGGTCTCAGGGTAGGTGATGGCACGGCTTTATAACCAGCAACTCTCCAAAAGCCAGGCCGTGGCGCCGTGTGCACCCCGCAGTCATGTGGTCTGGCCTTTCCCCGGGGAAAAGCACGAGGGTCAGTAGGAAGCTGCTAGAAAGAGTGAGAGAATTTCGTGAGTTCAGTCGGCCCGTAAGTGCGTATAAGGACCCAAGCCCAACTTGTCCTGCTTCATTTCCACAGAGAGGACAGCAGAGCCCCAGAGAGACAGACACTGCCTGCCACGTCCACAAAACAACAGGCTGGCCCCGTGGCAGTCTCCTGTGGCCACTGTCTCAAGTGGTCCCACGCTAGTGGCCTAAAGCCACGGGAATGTATTATCTTACAGCTCTGGGGCTCAGCGGTCCCAGCTGGGTCTTACCAGGCCAAAGTCAAGGTGTGGGCGGGCTGCATGCCTTCTGCGGGCCCCAGGGGAGAATCCCTTCCTGTCTCTTCCAGCTTCTAGAAGCCCACTGCATTCCTCAGCTGGGGGCTCCTCTCCCATCTTCACAGCCAGCAGTGGGGGGCTCGCTGCCCTCTGTCTGCCTCCCCCTTCCACCTACAACAATCACGAGGACTGCACGAGACCCACCTGGATGGCACAGGATAGTGTCCTTTTCCCAAGGCCAGCAACCCTAATCCCACCTTGTTATGGGACCTAATATAGTCACAGGTTCTGGGGATTCAAAGATGGGGGTGTCTTTGAGGGCCCAGCACCCCTAGGGGCTTTGACCCCTCCCCTCTTCCACCCCTAGAACAGCTGAGACTCCTCCTGCCTGGGTCCCAGACCCCCATCTATCCCCCAAGAGCTGTCCCGCATAGGGGGAGGGACCCTCGCGGTCTCATCCAATGGTTGAGAGCGTGCGCACCCGATGGTTGCCCCATGCACAGACAGGGCCTGGTGAAAACCATCCCAACCCCTTAGAGATAAACCAAGGAAACCACAAAAATCCGGCTCCGGGAGGTGAGTAAGGATTTGGACAAACCCTCCGATGACAGCCTAGCACTGTCACTGTTCCCCGAGTTACTGTGTGGTTTTGGTGCCTGCCGACCAGAATCCGAACGCTGCCACTTTCGATGATGAATGGAGAGATCCACAGAACATTTTGAAGAATCAATACGCAAAAATACTTCGAAAAAATGAGGGAAACACTGGCCTGCACGTATTAAAATTATACTAAACCAATTCAATTTGGTCTTGGCACAAGTTTGGAAAAGGTCAAGATCCAGATGTCAGAAATAAAAAGATTCCAGAATAGAATTTTTTCTTTCTATTTGGATGGAAACTTTTTAGAGGTAAAAACAGTGGCAGTAAATGAAAAGGGAAGATGACGTATTTGTCAAATAAATAATGTTGCATTTTTAAAACTATCACAAAGTAAAGTTGAAATGCCAGCATACTGGTCCTTTCAGGGCTTGATCGACTCCCCCGCGGTCTGAGGAGCGCTCACTACGAGGGCCCTCGCAGGAACCAGAGCAAAGGGCGCGAGCAAACATTCACAGCAGAGGAAAACAGGCTTGAATTCTGGGGAGTTATGCCCCCAAGGTCGCCATGGGCGTCCCAGGGGCAGGTGCCCCCAGACCCGTCGTGAAGACAGGACCTGCCCGGTCCATCCCGTGGGCCTGCTACACTGTTAAAAACTCAGCCGCGTGGTTCCCGTCTGTTGGCGATGCGAGTTAGGCTTGGGAAACCTCAGGCTTGGTCCTCATTATTGTGACATCCGACTGACAGGCTCTGATTCTCGGCCCAGGGCACGGACAGAGGTCTGGCGTTCATTCCCAGCCCTTGCTCCAGCGGTTCCAGTAAGCGGCTCTAGAGAGACCACAGAGCAGGGGGCGCTGGTGGGGACCTGGCTCTGGCCGACGGCACGCAGGCCCGCCCTCTGGTCAACACCACTAACCCTGCAGAGACAGCAGTCCCCAGCCCCCGGCCGAGCTCTGCCCATCCTGGCCGGTGCCCAGCAGTGGGCACAGAGGGGCTGCTGCTTGAGTGAGTGTGAGGCAGCTGAGGGCTCTGGAGAGCAGGGCAGCATGTGCCTGCCCAAGGAGGCCACTTGCAGCTCCCGTGTGGATGGAGGGACGCCCCGGTGGGGCCTGGCAGGGGCAGCGCCTCAGAGCTGTGCCAGGGGGACTCACCCTGCACACAGGCTCGGACAGCCGGCCCTCAGGGAAGTCCAGCACTGAGATGACTACCGCTCAGAGACGCCCCAGGGTCCTCCTCCCTGCTCTTCCGAAAGCCTCTGTTGGGGGAGGGGAGCAGGGTGAGGAGGGGAGGGGGCAGGGTGAGGAAGGGAGGGTGGGGGGCAGGGTGAGGTGGGGGTGAGGAGGGGAAGGGGCAGGGTGAGGAAGGGGGGAGGGTGAGGAGGGGAGGGGGCGGGGGGCAGGGGGAGTGGGGGAGGGAGGCAGGACTCCTGAGCACGCCCCTCAGCCCTGGGGCTGGCTGGGAGCCGGGTGGGCTTGTCTCGGGAAGAGACTTTCCAGGGGCGACGCCCCGGCCTGCAGACTCTGTCCTGGAACCACGCGGCCACAACCACTCACGAGCTGGGCGGGTGCACAGTGCCCCCATCTTTCCGGACCCGTGCTCTTCTTCCTCCGCTTGGCCATCTCGGCCTGGCTGCTGAGGCTCGGGGACGGTGCCGTGTCTGTCTGCCGTCCACTGCTGCCCGGCAGCCGGGTCACAGCCCAGCTGGACGCCCGCCAGCTCAGGGGACCCTGGACGGTCGTGTAGCCTATGTGCCCCCGTGTCCCCCACTGCTGACGTCCCCTGGTGGCCACGCCGCCTCCACGCCGGTCTCTCCCTCGGCGTTGTCTGTGGCCCTCCCTTCGGTCGCCCACCCTGTCCAGGAGCATTGGACCCACAGGAGAGCTCGGCCCAGTGGGCCTAGGGCTCTGGGGTGCTGTCTCCCCACCCTGTCTGCACAGACTAGGAGCCTAGCTGCTCTGACAGCCAACGTCACGGGCAGCACCCGGTGGCCGGCCTGGCAGCCAGCCCCGCACCCGCTCCTCTGGGCCAGGGTGACGCAAGCAGACCCCGCGCTCCTGGCCTCCCTGGGCCCGTGGACGCGCCGCTGCCCCTCCCCGCACTCCCCGTGCTTTGACCCAGGGCGAAACCAAGGCCTGCCTCTGTTTTGACAGCACTCGGGCCTGTCCTTCCCAATTGAGAACTTCCAGGCCCGGGCGTCAGGAGGCCCAGATTCCTGCCCAGCCTGGCCCCACACAGCTGGCTCCTGAGTTGGGCATTTGTCCCCTCCAGACCTCGCAGTCTTGGTTTCTCAGCTGAAAATGGAAATATTCCCGACCGCGCCGGGCCACTGGGAAAACTTGCGAGGCTTGCTTGTGAGCAGGCTGGCTGGCGCTGGGTGCGCCCCTGCCGGGTGGGCCCCACACTGGGCCCACCGGGGGCCCGAGGGCTGCTGCAGGCCTCCCGCCCACTTCTGCAGGGCTGGGCACCCTCCTGACTCTGGTCCTGAGCTCCGGCCCCCCGGCCCTGCCCCCAAAGCGGGGTCAAGCGCCTGCTTCTGCTAGCGTGCCCACCCGGCCCCCTGCCCCCCGCCCCACACCCAGCCCGGCTCACCGAGCCCCCAGCTATCTGCCCAGAGGCCCCAGGTTAGACGGTTGGCAAGGCTCTCCCTCTCTCCAGCCGGCGTGGGCGAGGCTGAGGGGGCTCTGGGGGAGAAACAATGCGTGTGGGGGGGCACGCCTGCCAGGGGGGCGGGCATGAGAGTGAGTAGCGTATGGCCCTGTGTGAGCATGTGTGTGTGCAACCATGCGTGTGAGTGGGTTTGCCTGCTGTGTGTAGTGAGTGTGAGTGTGTGCATGTGTGCATATAGGACTGCACGTGAACCTGTTTGCATCGTGTGCATGCGTCGTACCTGTATGGGGTACATGTGAGATCGTGTGTGGTCTGTGGGTACCACCCCGCTGCACCCCCCACACTGTGGCTCCTGCCCGCTCCCTGGTGGCCCTTCCTCTGGAAAGGGAGTGAGGCCAACGGGTGAAGTGAGCTCCCGAGGTCACCTGGCCACGGCCTGAAGGGCACACTGGCCCCGAGAACTCAGACACGGTGATGGTGAATGGGGCGGCCATCTGCTCTGGCCACACTGGCCACTCTCAAAGTGGGGACTGTGTCCATCCACTGAGGCTGATGTAACAAAGTGCCACGCACCTCTAGCCTAGATAATGCAGGTTATTAATTTAGAGTTCTGGAGGTCTGAAGTCCGAAATGGGACCCACGGGGCTAAAACCAAGGTGTGGGCAGGACTGGTTCCTTCTGGAGGCTCCAGGAGAGGATCTGCTCCCGTGCCTCTCCAGCTTCCAAAGGCACCTGCCTTCCTTCCTGCTTCCCTTGGCTCGTGGCCCCATCTTCCACCTTCACAGGCTCCTGGGATGAGGACACAGACGTCTCTGTGACTGGCACGAGGAGGGGAGAAGGGTGAAAGCAGAGCTGGCTCGCTGAGTGCCCAGCGGGTGGGGCAAGGCACAGGGGTCCGGCAGTGAGGGCAATCTTGCAGCCCAGGGTTGAGCTGGAAGCATCCATATGAACCCACGGCTGTCTTATCTTTCAAACAGCTCCATCTATGGATAGGCCTGGGAGCGAGGGCCCACTGGGGACAGAGGTCTTGCAATGTCACCCTACAGAAAGGAACCAGAGCAACGGCTGAGCCCAGGGCGAGGCAGGGGAGGTGCAGGGGCAAGAACACGCCGTCCCACCCGGGGGGCAGGCCACCAGACTCAGCCCACGTGGGGAGGCTCCCACCTGCCGGACGGACGATTCAACCTTCATCCAGGAAAGGAAGCCCAGCAGTTTGTAACCCAGACCATGTGTTTAAACTCATGCATAATGATGCTTTCAAAATTACCGGTCATTTTCAGAGGAACCAACTTTCTTTTGAAAATGGATAAAGAACCAGGCACTCACCCTGCCGTTCCCACGTGACACGGCCACCGGAGAACCAATGTGTGGCGGAGGCTGCTCTTCTTTATGGGAGACTCCAGCTGACAGATGCGGGAGGGGCCACAGAGCCAAGAATCCGGGGTCGGTGGCCCCAGGGAGTTAGCCGACCTCAGCGCTGATCACGGCTGGCTGCTAGCATCACGCCCTCTTCGGAAGGGCACACCACCACCCAGGATGTGGCCTTGCTAGAAAAATCAAACAGAACTACCGGATTCCAGGAAACCGGGGACAGAGGACAAGCTTACCACCACCACAGGACACAGAGCAAGATCCAGACGGGAGGAGGTTCACAGGACGACCACGGAACTGCAAGGAAGCCAAAGACAGACAGATGAGAGCATCTGCATTAGAAGAGCCGTAATGGACATGCCAGCCAGGTGTGCGGTCTGACCTTTTTGGAGATCCTGACTCAAACAATCCCCAAAATGGTTTAGAGACGATCAGGGAAACGTGGCCACTGAATGGCGTTGGGCAGCCACTGTAATTTTTCGGTGCGATAATAGTTTTGTGTTCAAAAGATTCCACTTCCATGAAACTTCTAGAAAAGTTAAAACTGCAGAAAAAGGAGTTCCTGCGTGAAAAAAAATTCACCATTCACACAGAGAGAGCCCCACTGACCGGGGGAGAGAGGGGCTGGTTCTTGCACCAGGGGATCTCTTTTTTGGAATGGCAGGGCTGGGCGACACAGTGAAGGCAGGGGGGAGTCACTGCAGGTGGCAGAGAGACGCCCCTCCCCTGCCAGGAGCTAAGGGGCAGGGCGGGCGCGGGAAGCAGGGGGTAGTCCCCAGGACACACGTGACCTGGCCAGGGCAACTAGGAGCAGAAGGTGGGCGGGGACAGGCAGGGGCCTGGGCTGGGACAGGCTGTTGGGGACACCCATTTACGGCCACCTGGCTGACAGTCTCCTGGGGCAGGAGAGCAGGGCCTCGCTGTCAATTGCCTGGTGTAAAGACTCTGCCCGTGGTCAACCTCAAGCTGCCATCATGATGTCAACCGGCTCACCACCACCCCCAGATTTAACTATTGGCCACCAAGAGCCGGTTTGAGCCGGTACGAGCTGGCCCCAGCCCCCACGGCAGCCCTGTGCTGACCCAGCTCTTCCATGCCGTGGGCTCACGGGTCCGACAGGTCTGGCAGGTCAGCTTCGTGAGGAGGTCTACAGTGAAGAGGGCAGGGCAGGGGCGCTCGGTCTCCCGGGTGGGTCACAGGCGATAACAGAATCCACTCCAGATGATTTAAGCACAACGAGGTTTATTGAGAGTTCAGAGGCAGTGGGGAGGACAGTAGGCTCGGACTTTAGACCCAGCTTCCGGGAAAGATGGCTCCAGAAACCAACCCAGGCTCCTGCACTTGCCACAACTCCAGAACATTCCATCTCTGCCACGGTCTGCCCAAGCAGCCCTGCCTCCTCCCCAGGTAACTGAGTCCAGGATCAAAATCTCATGTACGTGCATCTCTGGAGAACGCGCTGCAAGGGAGCCTGGGGAGCGTAGTGCAGGAAGGCAAGCCAGCCGGGACAGGGCCGGTGCACGGCACCCACCGAGGGACCCCCAGCACCCGGGGCCAGGCAGCACTGAGCTGCTCAGAACTCCTAGGAGACTGGTCCCTGAGCCCCGGCCTTGACTTTGCCAATGCCCCGGCGTTCTGCTGACCCTGGGCGGAGCCGTTCACTTGAGCCTGGCCCCACTCCAGCCCCCCGCAGCAGGGAGTCCACCCGCACACCTTCCTTAGACCTCGTGGGAACGCAAGCCTCCTCCGGGGGCCCTGTAGCAGTACGCTGTACAGCCCTGCTTTCAACCGCCGGACACCCCTCATCTCCTGCCCGAGACTACTGTCCATCAGGAAACATACATCCAGACTGGGTCTACCCAACCTCACGTCCGCTTTAAAACTCATCCACCCCGCTGCAGGCCAAGCTGGGGACTGGGGGCCCCGCGGTGGGAGGCGGTCCCCAGGTCGGGCTGTAGGACCGCGTGCAGGAGGGAAGCTCTTTCGTGCATCTGCAGCTGCAAGCGCCCCCAGTCCCAGCCCAGCAGCAGTCCCCGCGGTGCCTGTCCTGCCTCCCACAGCCTGCAGGCAGCTCCTGGGAGAGGCCTGGGAAGGGCTTCTGGAGCGGAGCCAGGAGCCTCCTCCTCACCAGGGAGAGCCCCCGAGTGTCAGGACGGCCCATGCCCGCACTGGGCCACCCGAGGGAGTGACCCCAAAGCCCAAAGAGGAGGGAGGTTGGGGTACCAGGAGGCCATGGGCGTAGGGTCAGGGTCAGGGGTGGGGCTCTGTATCCACGGCGAGGCTGGGGACCGAGGGAGCAGCTCAACCAGAGCAACTGGGCAGGGTGACCTGGCTCCCAAAGGGTTCCATGAGCCCCTCACTGGCCCTCTTCACCCCCCTAGCCCTGCGGCCTCCCTAGAAGCCAGAGCCCCACCACCGACCCCCAGGGGAAGGGAGGCATCGTCACCACCCCAAGCTGAGTGGCTGTTCCAACCGTCTGCCCCATGGGGAGCCCCAAAATCACCCTGCCCTGACCCCTGACCTGTGAAGTGTTAGCCCCTGTGGCCAAGGAGCTTTGCAGACCAGGCCGTGTGTCTGTATAAAGTGCTCTGAAGGTCCCTATTCGGATCACGGTGAGAGCCGGGGGCCACCCATGTCCCATAGGCTGTGACCCCATTGCCCCCGACAGACGGGGCACCCCCTTTGTCCTGTACCTGACACTGTCAACTCCAATTCTCTCAACGAGGCCAGCGTGACCCTGCCCAGCCTCTGCAGATTTAGGATGTGTCACCCACCCATCGGGGCAGGGGTGGGGGCTGCGTCAGCTGTAGGGCCCGCGGGGGCACCCAGCGATATGTGCTCACACACGGCAGCAAGGAAGGGGGTGGGCCCAGGCAGGGTGTCGTCCTAAGGGGTCTCTCAAGGAGAGAGAAAAGGAGGGGGAAAGGGGGGTGGCTGTACCCCGGGACAGCAGAGGGCTCCCAGTACCAGGGGTGCGAGCTCCCGTGAGCAAGAAGGAGCTTTGTGGTCCTGAAGTTTAGTGACTTGGTGGGCTTCTTTGGAGGGAGGTGTCCACTCTGGAACCCCCCCTGAAGGGTGAGGATCCCAGAAAGACCAGGAGAGCCCGGCAGCCTGATGCTGGGCTCAGGGTGACGGGGAGAGGACGCTTCTGGTGTGTCCAGGGTCCTCGGAAAGGGGCAGCCCCACCCCACTCCCCATGCATCCCCTGAAGAGCCGCATTTGAGTAGAACCCAGGATCTGGGCTGATTCTGGCATAAGAGGAAACGGCGAGTTCCCTGGCAGCGGGACAGGGCCCCCCAGTGCAAGGCTTCCCCCACAGCAAGGAGAGACTCCCCCCAGGACATGAGTAGCAGCCACAGAACCCCGGCACATGACCCTGCACCTCTGCCAAGTCACCTCCCTCAGGCAAACCCACAGGTGCTGAGCTCCTTGTGTGGTTGGACCCCTCTCCCCACTGTGTGAGCCCTGGCATGGGGGGGCAGAGGGACCCAAACCACCCGAGGAGCCTGTGCCTGCTGGTAGGCCAGCGGCAGTGCCCACCCGGGTCACTGGGACCGACAGGCCACGGGAGGTGGGGCCCGGGCCCTGCCTCCCATCCCCGCACCCCTGATCTGGGCGGTAGGCACAGAAGTGGGGTGCTTGCATGTGGGAGGGTATTTGGGAGCTGTCAGTCATTTCTTTTTAATGCACCATAACTGAAAAAGCCAGGACCTTGCTTGGATGGGCCTTTTGGGCGTCAGCTGTGGAGTCTGGATCTCCGAGTCAACCCGTAGATAGGATCAGGCATTCAAGGCCCACTTGAGGTCATCGGACAATCCCCCGGTACAAACCACCCTCTATCTTAATTCTTTCTAAGCATCTGCTTCATGAGGCTTGTAACCTGTACACCTTAAGTTCATACGCAATTTATCCCTATTTGTGCTCCCCCCCAAATATTTGAAACAATTTAAAAATAAGCACTCTTAAAAAAGACATCAAAAAATAAAACTAGAAAGACGGCTCACAGTTAGGTAGGTGGAGGTAATGCCTACCCTGAATGTAGAGTAACACAGCTGAGAGAGTGCTGAGTTCGCTCTGAGATTCCTGGTGGCAGAGGTGAAGACAGACAGAGACAGGGAGACAGAGAGGGAGCAAGGCAGAGAGGTCCTGTTGCTGGAGAAAAGGGAGCATCCCGCTGACCGGCCTTGACACACCGAACATCAGTCCTCCTGTCCTTGAGGAGCGGCTTCGGTGTTCGTGAGTGGAGAGGCAAGGCACGCTACGGACCCGGGATGACGGGCCTTCCCCCAGACCAGGCACAGGGGTGGGACTCGCGGTGGGGACGCACGACACTGCCCCCCTTGATGATCCACTCTGGACCTTTCTCGGGTTTCTGTCCGTGGTCTTCTTGGTTTTGGAGTTTTAGGGCTTCCCCCCCGCTCTCCCCGGACTGAAATGTTGGCACACGTGCTACTCTTAACCAACACTCTGAGAATAAACAAAGTTGTTCAAAGGTTAGTTTGAACGACCTGTTCCACCTACCTCTCGAGAAAAACCTGGTCTCTACTACTCTGCTCTGGAAAGAGTTCTGCGGTCAGATGGGTTCAGGAAATACTACCAGGGGGACAAGGTACATCAGTTCTGCCTTCCACAGATGAGTCTACACCCCACCGTCTGCGGGGCAGACCTCACACACGTGGACAAGAGCCTTTCTTCTCGGAATGCCCTCCACACCGTACAGGCGCCAAGCGGCCGAGGCCGGCAGAGCGCAAGGGACATGGAACGTTATGACAGACGGCCTGGTTTTAAGTCCCAACAGGGTCACTGCCTGACTGTGTGGTTGTGGGCAAGGCCATTTCTCCAAACTCTGGCTTCCTGGCCTGTCAAATGGGCCCGATGGTCACATTTCGGACTTGAAGCGTGGTGCGGTACTTGCAACACAAGGGAGGGGTCTGTGGGGGCGGAATGCCGCTCAGAGGGGGCTGGGAGGCCCCAGTGCGCGGGGCACCGAAAGCTTGGGTCAGCCACCACCTGCTACGGAAGTGAGGGGGGACAGGTGGGCGGTGTTCTGCTTCCGCCGGCAGGCACTAGGGCACCGGGCTGATGGGGTCCTTGGACACGGGGGCGCTGGGCAGGGACTTCAGGTACTCCAGGTGCCTCCTGGCATCCTCCTGGTTCTGGCGCACGTAGTACACGACGTAGGTGATCACCATGGCGAACCAGCCGAACATGGTGACCAGCATGGCCACGTCGGTGGTCTTGCGGTGGGTGCTGCAGAAGCTGACCCCGGAGTCCAGAGCCTGGATCAGCGGCTTCCCCACGAACTCCTCCTGCGCGGCTGTGTGGCAGGCGATCTCGTCCACGGACTCGGGGTCCAGCTTCAGCTCCCACAGGGCCTCCTGCAGCGCACACTCGCAGTGCAGGGGGTTGTGGGACAGGCGGATCTTGGCGCTGAGCTTGCCCAGGGCATCCTTCGGAATCCTGCGGATGCGGTTATGGGACAGGTCCAGCAGCCGCAGGCCCCCGGCCAGGCCCGAGAAGGCAGCGGGGCCGATGGTCTCGATGGTGTTCTGGGACAAGTCCAGCTCCCTCAGCTGGTTCAGGTGCTGGAAGGCTCCGTTAGGGACGTGGGTGAGCTTGTTGGCATCAAGCTTCAGGAGCACAGCGTTGGCGGGGATGTCCTTGGGGATCTCCTGCAGGCCCCTAGCACTGCAGTGGACGGCCACGGCCCCGGCGTGCTCAGGGCACTGGCAGCTCTGTGGGCAGGAAGCGCCCAAGCGCAGGCAAAAGAGGAGGATGAGGCAGGAACCCCCAGCGGGGACCGGCAGGGATGAGGGGCTCTGTTTGCCCACGGGGCCCATGCTGACCACACCTGGGGACTGGTGGACGGTGGTCTCCTCCCACCGGGTGCTGCAGACCTGCGTTCTTCCTCACTCCCCCAGCCGCCGCTGTGCAAGTGACCATCTGACACAGGAGTCAACGCTCCCTCCTTCCGTGCAAGGAGAAGCGGTGTTCTCCTCCAGTCCTGAAAGAGAGCGGCAATCAGCATCACGGTCCCGCAGGGAACCCCGGGGAACACTCTGACTCTGCGGGAGATGTCAGGGGCACACTGAAGCATCTGACCAGCGGGGGTCTCTGTAACTTCTTTCCGAGATTCCCAAAGCCACCCAGAAAAGCAAGGGCAGGTCGCGCTGACCGCTGGCTGGTCCCGGAACCCTGGACACACCCATGGCACACCTAGGGGAGCAGGGGCTGGCCCGCCGGATGAGGGGCCACCCCTCCGAGCTCCTGAGGCTGGAAACCAGGAAGACGGGGCCGCAGGGGTTTCCTAAGAAAGAGGAATGCAGGGCAGAGGGATGGGCAAACGAGTGGCAACCGAGCGGTGCGCGCTCCTGGCCGCCGGGGTGGCCGCGGGGGTGGCGGCCGTGGCCGGGGTGGCGGCTGTCGGAGCTCAGCACTTTGCTCATCCTGACACCCCTCACACAACTGTAAGCTCGGGGAGAGCCCTTCTTTGTCAGCCCAGCGGGGACGAGCACGCGGCCCCGGGGGCGGCGCCTTGCATTTCAGTTGTGGTGGAGAAAGAAGGAAAGCGAGAAGGGAGAAAAGCCAAGCCCTGGGCGCGCGGCCGCGCTGGGGCGTGGAGTGGCGGGGCCGCGCGCGGGGCCTGGCGGGCGGGGCTGGGACCCCAGACCCCGGGATCCCGGGACCCTGCGACCCCGGGCGGCGGGCGGGCGGGCGGGGGCTTTACCTGCGCGGCCGCGTCCGGAGGCCGCTCTGCGCGAGGCTCCCGGCTGCTCGGAGCCCGACCCGGAGCCACACCCCGGCGCGGCGGCGACCCCGGGCCTGCGCCCACCTCTGCGGCCGCTCGGGACACACGCGGCTCGGCCTTCGGCTCCGCGGGGCGGGGCCTGGGTGGGGGCGGGGCCTGGGGCGGAGCCTTAAGGGCGAGATGGGGTGGGGCCTGTGGGAGGGGCGGGGCTGGAGGCGGAGCTGTAGGGCAAGAACGGACGGGGTCTGGAGGCGGGGCCTGAGGCGGCGGAGGGGCGGGGCGGGGCTTGAGGCGGAGCTGCGAGGCAGACGGGCGGGGCCTGAGGTGGTGGAGGGGTGGGGCTTGGGCGGAGTCTCGGATGGGGCGTGGCCAGGACGAAGCGGGGCTTGAGGACCAGGGGCCCGGCCTGGGGCGGAGGGTACGGCCGGGCTTGGGTGGAGTGTGGGGTCTGTGGGACGGGAGCGGGGCGTCACTCTCAGACGGAGGGTGGGGCGCGGGGAGGGATGGAAATTTCAGGGTCTGTGGGCGCGGCTGGGGGCGGGCCGTAGGGCCGCAGACCCCACCCCTGCCCGTGCGGCTCACGCCCGGGCTGGGAGCGGTGCCTTCCCGGCGGGTCAGCCGGGCCCACCCAAGCTGGTTGATGTGTTCTCCGCCAGGCTGGGTCCTGCCCCAGACCATGGCCCCAGCCCCTACCCTCCCGTGTTCTGAGTAGCTAATGTGGGGGTGGGGTCTAGCATTTAAGCTGGATTGGAGCCATCTTTAGGGTTTTGAAAACAGCCTTATTGTGGTGTAGTGACACACAAAACCTCATATTTACATTTGCTGTGTTTGACATCTGTATACACCCGTAAAGCCGTCACCACAATCAACACAGTAAATAGCCCAGAGTTTCCCCTTTCCCTCCGGCCCCCTCACCAGGCAAGTACCAGTCTGCTGGGTCATTGTACATCAGCTTGCATTTCCTGTAACTCATATAAACGGAGTCGTGATCGTGTCCCTTGTTGCCTAGCTCATTTCAGTCAGCGTAATTATTTCGAGTTTACTCATGTTGATGCGATAATCGATAGTTATTCCTTTTACTGCGGAGTAGTAATGCATTATATGAATGTTCCATGCTTTGTATATTTTTCATTTATTATCCATTTTGGGTTAGTTTTGGTATATGGTGTGAGATATAATTCAAGTTTGTTTTTTCTGCCTATGGCTATCCAGTTTCCGGGGCTGTTTGTTGAAATAATGATCCTTTCTCTGCTGAGTTGCCTTTGTACCTCTGTTGAAAATCAGTGATCCTTTATATGTGTGTGAACCTATTTCTATACTCTGTGTTTCATTGGTCTATTTGCCGATTGTTTAGATTTTATTTAATTATTTAGAGAGTGGGGGGAGGGAGCAGAGAGAGCGGGAGAGAGAGAATCCCAAGCAGACTCCCCACTGAGCACGGAGCTGGACCAAGGGCTCCCTCTCCCCACCCTGAGATCATGACCTGAGGAGAAATCAAGAGTCAGGCGCTCAATCAACTGAGCCACCCAGGCACCCCTCTATTTGCCTATTTTTATGCCAATTTTCCAAGCTGTCTTCATTGCTGTGGCTTTATAATGATTCTTGAATCAGGTAGTATGATCTTCCACTTTTGTTTTCATAAAGTTCTTTTTGGTTATCCTAGATCCTTTGCACTTCCTCATGAATTTTAGACCCAGCTTGTCAACTTCTAGCAAAAAAGCCTGGTGCATTTTGTTTGGGATTCCACTGAATCTATAGATCAGTTTGAAAGAATTTATATCTTGATGATATTGAGTACTTCAGTCCATGAACATGGTATATCTTCTCATTTATTTAGAACTGCTTTTGTTTCTTTCAGCTGTGTTTTGTAGTTTTTGGTTTACATATCTTGCCTATCTCTTGTCAAACTTATTTCTCATAATTTCATGTTATTGTTAATGGTATCTTTATTTCGATTTCTGCTTGTTAAATGCTAATATATAGAAATAAAAGATTTTTGGGTTTTTTTAAGTTTTTTTTATTTTTTATTTTTTATTTATTTTGACAGAGAGAGACACAGCCAGAGAGGGAACACAAGCAGGGGGAGTGGGAGAGGGAGAAGCAGGCAGGGAGCTCAATGTGGGGCTCGATCCCAGGACCCTGGGATCATGACCTGAGCCGAAGGCAGACACTTAATGACTGAGCCACCCAGGCACCCCTAAAAGAGATTTTTGTATACTGATCTTAACTTTGCTAAAATCACTTATTTGTTCTAGTAACTTTTTCTATAGATGCCTGAGGATTTTCTACATATACAATCACGCTATCTGTAAATAAAAAGATTATTCTTTTTTTTCCAGTCTGGATGCCTTTTACTTCAATCTGTGTCTAATTGCTTTGGCTAGAGCCTCTATTTCGATACTGAATAGGAGGACTGAGAGCACATATCCTTGTTCATCCCAATCGTAGAGGGAGACCATTCAGTCCTTTAAGAATAATGTTGGTGGCAGAATGTTTTTGTAGCTGTTCTTATCAGTAAGAGGATGTTTCCTTTGTGAAAATAGAGGAAACCTCTTGAAAATGGAGTCAGGAAGCCCCAAAGAAGCACTGTCACTCATGTCCCACTCCTTGCAGCCTGCATCACCAGCAGGAAGAAAGAAGATAAGAATTATCTTGATGAAGGAGGACATTTTTCCCATAGGAATTTAATCTCCTGCTCTTAAAGAAAGGAAGGAAGATCCCTCCCTGTCCTAGCAACACACTAACTAACCACCACTTACCGCCAATGAGGAAATGCCACAACCTCGAACTCTTGTTTTCTCCAATAAACTGTTTGAAACAACCCTCTCCAACTTCCTCCTGAAACCAAATAAAAGCTGACCTTCCCTTTGTCTCTTTGGACCTGCCTCGGCTCACCATGATTTGCCTCACTCCAAATTGCAATTCCTCTGCTATTCCTGAATAAACTCATTTTGCTAGTAAAAGAAGTGGTTATTTTATTTTTAAGGTTGATACCTTCTATTTCTAGTTTGCTGAGAGTTTGTTTTATCAGGAAGGGTTTTGGATTTTGTCAAATGTCTTTTCTTCACCCATTGAGAAGCTTTTTTAAAATTAATATGTTCTTATGGAAGATTATATTAACTGATTTTCAAGTGTTGAATTAACCTTGTGTCCTTGGAATAAATCCCACTTGGTTATGATATATCATCATTTTTATATGTTATTACATTATTTAAAGAGATAGAGCTGCTGAAGTTATATTTTTCCTTGACTGAATGTTGGTAGTTCATCTCTCTCAAGGAATTGTCTTTTTCCACATAGATCAAAGGAACAGAATAGAGAACCCAGAAATGGACCCTCAACTCTATGGTCAACTAATCTTAGACAAAATAAGAAAGAATAGCCAATGGAAAAAAGGCAGTCTCTTCAACAAATGGTGTCGGGAAAATTGGACAGCCACATGCAGAAGAATGAAACTGGACCATTTTCTTACACCACACACAAAAATAACCTCAAAATGGATGAAAGACCTAAATGTGAGATAGAGATCCATCAAAA
This sequence comes from Mirounga leonina, assembly GCF_011800145.1. NCBI lineage: Eukaryota > Metazoa > Chordata > Mammalia > Carnivora > Phocidae > Mirounga > Mirounga leonina. The sequence continues at coordinate 1,996,153 of NW_023270699.1, forward strand.
TCCTAGAGGAGAACACAGGCAGCAACCTCTTTGACCTCAGCTGCATCAACTTCTTGCTAGACACGTCTCCAAAGCAAGGGAAGCAAGGGCAAAAATGAACTATTGGGGCTTCATCAAGATAAAAAGCTTTAGTACAGCAAAGGAAACAGTCAACAAAACTAAAAGACAACCTATAGAATGGGAGGAAGATATTTGCAAATGTCTTATCAGATAAAGGGCTAGTATCCAAAATCTATAAAGAATTTATCAAACTCAACACCCAAAGAACAAATAATCCAATCAAGAAATGGACAGAAGACATGAACAGGCATTTCTCCAAAGAAGACATACAAATGGCCAACAGACACGTGAAAAAAATGCTCCACATTACTTGGCATCAGGGAAATACAAATCAAAACCACAATGAGGGGCACCTGGGTGGCTCAGTCATTAAGTGTCTGCCTTCAGCTCAGGTCATGATCCCAGGGTCCTGGGATCGAGTCCCACATCGGGTTCCCTGCTCGGCGGAAAGCCTGTTTCTCCCTCTCCCACTCCCCCTGCTTGTGTTCCCTCTCTGGTTGTGTCTCTCCCTGTCAAATAAATAAATAAAATCTTTAAAAAACAACAACAACAACAAAACCACAATGAGATACCACCTCACACCAGTCAGAATGGCTAAAATTAATAAGTCAGGAAATGACAGATGTTGGCGAGGATGCAGAGAAAGGGGAACCCTCCTACACTGTGGGTGGGAATGCAAGCTGGTGCAGCCACTCTGGAAAACAGTATGCAGTTTCCTCAGAAGTTGAAAATAGAGCTACCCTACGACCCAGCAATTGCACTACTAGGTATCTACCCCAAAGATACTAATGCAGTGATCCAAAGGGGTACCTGTGCTCTAATGCTTATAGTAGCAATGTCCATAATAGCCAAACTATGGAAAGAGTGCAGATGTCCATCAACAGACTGATGGATAAAGAAGATGTAGTCCATAAATACAATGGAATATTACTCAGGCCTCAGAAAAGATGAAATCTTGCCATTTGCAACGACGTGGATGGAGCTAGAGGGTATTGTGCTAAGCAAAATAAGTCAATCAGAGAAAGACAATGATCATACGATCTCACTCACATGTGGAATTTAAGAAACAAAACAGAGGAGCATAGAGGAAGGGAGGGAAAAATAAAACAAGATGAAATCAGAGAGGGAGACAAACCATAAGAGACTCTTAATCATAGGAAACAAACTGAGGGTTGCTGGAGGGGTGGTGGGAGGAATGGGATAACTGGGGTGATGGGCATTAAGGAGGGCACATGATGTAATGAGCACTGGGTGTTATATGCAACTGATGAATCATTGAACTCTACCTCTGAAACTAATAATACACTATGTCAGTTAACTGAATTTAAATAAATAAAAAAAGGAATTGTTGGTTTCATTTAAATTGTTGAATTTATCAGTATAAAGTTATCTATAATGTCCCCTAGTTATCTTTTCAATATGGAGTGTGAAGTGATGTCAATTCATTCTTGATATAGGTAATCTGCATCTTCTTTGTTCTATTACTGATTCGTCAGGATAGAAGTCTACCAATTTTACTGACATTTTCAAAGAGCCAGTTTTTAGTTTCATTGACTTCTTTATTGTTTACTTTTTTATTTCCCAGTTGATCTTTTGCTCACACTGAGTTTAATTTTCTCTTCATTTTTTTGGTTTCTTAAGGTGAAAGCTGAGCTCACTGGTTTGAGACTTTTCTTCTTCTCTAGTACAGGCATTTTAGTGCTATAAATTTCCCTCCAAGTCCTGCTTTAGCTGCATCCCACAAATTCTTAATGAAATTCATTAAGTTTGAAACACTTTGTAATTTACCTTTTGACTTCTTTTTTGACTCATGGATTTAGAAGTGTTTTATTTTGTTTCCAGATATTTGGGGCTTAATTTAAATTCATTGTCAGAGAACATACTCTGTATGCTTTGGGTCCTTTTAAACTTATTGACTCATTTTATGGTCCAGAAAGGGGCCTGTGTTAATAATTGTTATATGTGTGCTTAAATGTGTTGTATGGTTGCTCCGTGGAATGTTCTAGAAGTGTTGATGAGATCAAGACTGCTGATAGTGCGAGTCTAGAATTTTACATTATTGCTGATCTTCTATTAATTGTTGACAGAGGGGTGTTGAAGACTCTGACTGTGACTACAGATTTGTCTGCTGCTCCTTGCACTTCTATCAGCTTTTGCTTCGTGTATTTTGAAGTCCTTTATTCAGATTCTGATGTCTTCTTTATAAACTGGCCCTTCATCATTATGAGGTAACCCTCTTGACCCCCAGATCGTTTGCCTTGAACTCGGTTTTGTCTGACACTAGTGTAGCCACTGCAGCCTCCTTGCGATACGTCAGCGTGGGGGGGTCTAATTTCATCCTCACACTTGTGTCTTTACACTTGGCTTCCTACAGGGTTTCTATAGCACCAAAGTATCTTCCTCCATATATTTATTAACTACAAAGGGAGAAATAATCATTCTACGGTGGAGAAGCATAGCAGAAACCACCCTACCTAGGGGACCAAGGTTAATATCATCAGTAGTAAGAAATGAGTGTCACTTAGCCCTTTGATGCAATGGACCGAGAAACACACACCAGCACTTCTGGGCCATTCTTGCCAATAATGCATGATCTCACTCCAGTCGTGAGAGCTCTTCAAACACACCCGAATTGAAAGACGCGTTACCAGTGACTGATCAGTGCACTTCATAAAAGACAAGGAAGAAAAGACTGCGTCGGTGTTACAGCCTGGAGCAGAGCGAGAAGAGAGCAGAGCTAACTGCGACTGGGTCCTGGACAGATGAGGATGCTGCGGGGGGAGGACGCGACGAGCACCAGGCCATAGCGTTTGCTGGCAGTGCTGTCCTGGCTGCGAGAACCCATAGTCCGGGCTCGGGCTCGGGCTCCAGTCTGTCTTCCTCTGCTCTGCCCTTTTCCTCTCTCCCTGCCTTCTTCTGGACGCGTTTTTGTGATCGCACCTTTTGTTCTGAGTTGGCTGTGACAGCTGTGACTCTTTACAGTGTGATTTCGGTAGCTGCTTAGGGTGTCACGTCCAGCTGTGGCTGCTTACCACAGGGGTCCTTCAGGCCACATTTGGCCATGGCCCGTGCAGCGGTGTACGTCCTCGTGTGTAGGGACCACACAACACCTGATTATTTCTGCTTTCAACAGCCGACTCTCTCTTTAGAGATTAAAATAATGCAAGCCTTGAAGAAGCTGCGGGTATGTCAATGTGGGGCAAGTCAAACAGACGCCTAAAGGGAGCCCCCAAATGAAGGAATATTTTAATATTCAAATTAAATTAAATGGGGTTGCTACCCCAAACCACAGTGCTGGTGCAGGGGAATCCACAGACATGAAGCAGAATGGGAGAGGCCAGACATGCCAAGCTCATGCTGTGCGGTTCTGCTCATGGAAAGTTCCAGAGGGCAGTGATGGGATGGGGCAGGAGGGGTTCCTGGGGCTGCATGTTCTGGATCTGGATCTGAGTGCTGGTTGCTCGCAGATCACATGCGAGATGTGCCCAGAAGACTAAGTGTGTTCTGCCTCAACAACAGAAAATAGTAACGTGCCACACAGGTTTGCTGTTCTCGGGCGATTCTGCATGGACGGATGGATGGACAGATCGATTCAGGCGCTTGTGGAAAGCTGTGTGGTGAGCCGTCTTCCTGATCGCATGGTCAGCCTCATAGGGGCCGCCGGCCACTGGCCAGGCCAGGGCCACACAGCCCTGCGAGAGTCTGGCTCTCCATCCACTCCAGACCATGTGCCTGTGCTCTCAGAAACACCAGAAACCTTCTACTGCTCTCCTGGCCACGTGGTCTGCCCGCGATAGCTGCCCGTCAGACTGTAATTGGGCTCAGGGCTGATTATCTCACCCATTTATCCAACCAGAATCCAGGCTCGCTGGCCCCAGGGATGCAGGACAGCTGCTCCGGCTGGTTAATTGCTTCCCCATCAGGAAGGTGGTTTTGCTAGGCAAGGTCCGAGAGCATCTCTCTGGGGACCAGCACAGAGGAGCTGAGGCTGCGGCATCCACGGGGCCAGGATGAAACCAGGCCAATGAAAAAAACACCTTGGTGAGGTCAGCATGCTGCCCTCCCCCAGGGAAACCACCCCTCCTCGGAGTGTCTGGGTGTGAGCTCGCCTCTCTGCTGCCCTGCCCCGCCCTTCCTGGTGCACTGTCAGCCCTCTCTGCCCTGGCCTCCACACCGGCCCCAGGGGGCCCCAGCTCCGGCCCTGGCCCAGCCATGGGGACCCCCAGACAGAACCCGGGGCCTGGCAGGCACTGTTGGAAATAGCTGGCTCCTAGGAGGGACTGGAGCAACACAGAGGGAGAGGACAGAGGGCAGCTGATGGGGAGCCCGAGAAGGCAGGGCCGGGGACCCCGCAGGCTCTCCCAGAGCCTCACTGGCTGACGGATTGCCACGTTCTGTCTGCTTGGTCCGTCTTTTCCAAGAACCGGCTTTTTAATGTATTCATCATGCAGACTCCTATTTTTTCCTCCTCCATAAATCCCGGCTTCTTTGGCCCCTGCGTTTATGTTGTAGCCTTTTCTCGAGCTTCTTCAGTTATAACTTCAGATAATTCACTTTCAGTCTTTGATTTTCGAATAAGGGCATCTAAGGTTGTAAAGGTTTCTCTTGAGACTCTCCAGCCGCATCCCACAGGTTGTGACATGAACCCCCTCACTGTCTTGCACTGGTTTGCTCCCCACTAAAGGGGCAGGTCGCAGGCAGGGAGGCGGCGGGCACAGTGGCTCCCCTGGGCTTTCCCTGGACAACGCCCAGCTCACGATGCTTGCTTGTCCTTCCCCGAGCAGCTGGGGGTGGCCCTGGGACAGAGTGCTGGCCAGAGTCTCAAGGACAGCGTCTGCTCTCCTGACAGAGGTTCTGCCTTCCTCGTTAGTGCTCTTGCCTGGGAAACAGGACCAAAGCCCCTCCAGGGAGGACAGAGGGCAGAGGGCTGCATCACCCAGCAGTGCCCTGCCCTGGACACCACCTCCTGTCCCTCCGAGCTGGTCAGGGACTGGTCACTCACCGTCCCAAACACAGGCTCCTGGAACCACTAGATGTGGTTTCTGTCCCTTCTGGTGTACGTCCTTGTTCTAACATTACTGTTGTTGTTGTTTTAGATTTTATTTATTTATTTATTTATTTATTTATTTATTTATTTATTTATTTATTTATTTTTAAGATTTTATTTATTTGACAGAGAGAGACACAGCGAGAGAGGGAACACAAACAGGGGGAGTGGGAGAGGGAGAAGCAGGCTTCCCACCGAGCAAAGAGCCCGATGCGGGGCTCGATCCCAGGACCCTGGGATCATGATCTGAGCCGAAGGCAGACGCTTAACCAGCTGAGCCACCCAGGCGCCCCTAGATTTTATTTATTTAGAGAGAGAGCAGGAGCCGGAGGAGGGGCAGAGGGAGAGGGAGAAGCAGGCTCCCTGCTGAGCAGGAAGTGACGTGATGCGGGGCTCAATCCCAGGACCCCGAGATCACGACCTGAGCTGAAGGCAGACATTTAACCAACGGAGCCGCCCGGCACCGCTGCGATGTTACTGTTCTAATGCTCTGGCCGGGGGGGGGGGGGGGCCCCCCCTGGGGGGGCCTTTCGAACCCTGTTTGGTTCTTTCCTCGATGGTGCAACACACGCTTGGTTTTTGTGAATGTCCTGTGTGTCTCCTCTGGGCCTCCGGTTCCTGCTGTTGGGGTCGGTGCAGAATCATATACACACACATGCATGAGCAATGTATGTTCATGTATGTGCTATGTCTGTATGCATATGTTACACACAAGTTAATACACATACATATTTCATATTATATATAAATACATTGTACATCACTTATATAATTTATATGTAAATGAATTTACGTATACATTATACATAATGTAGGTGTATCTCATATAATTAGTACATATATTTACATATGAATACTCACATGTACGTATGAAATTGTACACACACACCCACATGACACACACAGAAGGACCTCAGTCCTATTGATTGTATTATTCAAATTCTGCCCCGTTTTCCTTTTGTTTTGTGATTCCCCGATTTCTGAGAAAGTATCTCAACTATTACTGTGAATTTGCCAATTTCTCCTTGAATTTCTATCAAGTCTGCTTTATATATTTAAAAAGCTATGGTGTTGGGTGGGTAACAGTTCCTGAAGGTGCTAGCTTTTCAGCAGATGATACCTTTGCGTAATCAAACGCTCCTCTTTGCTCCTCACGGGAGCCACGTAGGCGCCTGCGTCCGTGGGTCCTGCTAGAACTCTTCCCACACCTTTCTCTTTGAGAGCCTTTGCCCAGCACGACTTCCCCACGTTGTTAGCTATCAGACGTCTGTCTTAGGTGATATAGAAAAATACATGGGAAACAAGACAAACGAGGTGCGTTATTTTTTTAACCCCGTATGAAAATCACGATGTATGCGGGCCATAATTACTGCTGTGCCTTGAGTTCCCTACCATTTTATTTCATAGTAACCATTCTCTGCGGATTATCGTGCGTCCCTTGATCTCATCGCTCCCACTTAATTGCTCTGGGGGTGCACGGTTCTTCCCCCGCCTCTGCCCCACCCGCGGCCACTAGCCCCACGACCGTCCCGCGGCCCCGCAGCCGTGAGCCCTGCTGTCCACGCAGCCCTGCTGTGGGCAGCATCTCCTTCCTCCTCCGAGTGAGCGGGGACCGTGGCGCTGGGATCACCCGCACGTCTCCTCCGCCTGCTCCCAGGGAGACCAGCTAAGCTGGTATTAAGTTTTCTTTGTACAGCACGCCTCAACAGTTACGGGACTTAGCCATACGTTTTAACAGTTTCTTTGCCAGCACAGAGCTTGGTCTGTGTGCCTGCGTGTGCGTGCGCGCGCGTGTGAGTGTGTGTTAAGGACGGAATGTTTGTGCCCCCCACCAAATCCCTATGTCAGAGCCCTAACTCCCAGTGTGGCTGTATTTGGAGGTGGGGCTCTAAGGAAGTAATTAAGGTTAAATGAGGCGAAGGAGCGGAGCCCTGAGGTGACAGGATTAGGATCCTTGCAAGAAGAGACGCCGGAGCGCTCACTCCCTCTCCATGCACACCAAGGATGGGCATGCGATCAGGGGCAGTGAGAGACAGTCAGGAAGAGAGCTCCCGGCAACCGACCCCACTGGCACCTCGATCTCGGACCTCCAGCCTCCAGGACTGGAAAGAAACGTCTGCTGTCTGAGCCGCCCCATCTGGAATTTTGTTACGGAAGCCAAGCTAAGTCAGTGTTTGCTTTTCTGAAATTCATCTTAGAGAAATTCTTTCCGAAAGAATGTGTAACACATTTTTTTTTTGAGTCCTTACAATTCCAAAATGTCTTTATTCGGTGCTGCCAGTTGAATGCTAGTTTGGCTAGGTATATGAGCCTAGATAAAAAACCCAGGCCCCCACCTGCGTGGGGGGAGCCACGGAAAGGGCTCGAGATTGAGGAGTCCCAGCCTGGGTGCTGGGGGCCGATGCTGGGGCCCGCGTCCTGGAGAGTAAAGTGTAGGGAGAGGGGCAGGGGTGGATCGGAGAGGACGTGGTGAGTTTGGGCCTCAGGGGCCAGCAGGATGTCCACGGGGGGAACCCGTAGGAAATGGCCACAAGAGACGCCCTCGGGCCATGGGTGGCTTGGCCATGGATTGGAAGGTTTCAGTGGCCCAGACATAGCCCCCTGACCACTGTATGTGTCTGAACTTGATGTAGGAAGCACGGAAGATGCTGGGCAGGCTGGTTTGGGCAGCACATTTAATGTTGGGTTTTACAATATTCCCAGGCCTGACGATTCCTGGTGGTTTATGCTGATGGTCTGTGAGCCACTGACAAGGAGCAGGGTGTCGCCCCGCCATCTGTGCCCACCGCCTGCCCCTCCCTGCGCTCACAGGGAGGAGGGAGGGAGTGCCATGCCTGCAGAGCCCCCCGAGGCCCCAGGGTAGCCCATAGGCAGACACCCTTGGGTCTCCAGAGAAGGCGTGTGCTTGAGTGGCCCCCACCCCCTGGTGCACGGGCTCAGCCTTGACCGCCCGGGGCAGTGAACTGAGGGGCCTGGTGCCCCACCCCAGAGCAGGTGAGGGTTCGAGTAAGGTCACAGTGAACACCGTCTCCGGGATGTGGGCCCGAGGAGAAGGCCACGGGGGAGCCCCGACTGTCCAGGAAACACCGGCCTTGGGCCAATGCACGTCTGGTCGTGGACGAGCTGCTCACGATGGGACCAGGAGGGAATCTGGCTGAGGGCCGAGGCTGCAGGGGCAAGGATGGCTGGCAGGGTCCCAGGGGCCACGTCAACCCTGAGGAATGGCCAAGTGACCAGAGCCAGATGTCCCCTGCCTTGGCTCTCCCCTTGGGGCGCCCTGATGCCCTCCAATTCACAGGCTCATCTGGTCGGCGACTCGAGGTGGCTATGAGAGGTGGCAGATGCCCACAACACACCACGCGGTGCCCCAGCAGCAGCCTCTGGCCGCCCGAGGTCCAGGGCGGCATGTGGCTCGGGCAGCTGGTGTCAGGCTGTGTGCAGGGCAGCCCAAGCCTCCACGGGGACCGCGGGCGGGCTGGCCTCACCTGCCCCTGGCAACAGGGCCCGGCCGAGTCCACGGGTCAGTAGAAAGCCCCAAACAGAGTGGCCACCTTCTGGAGGATGGTCTTGTGGTGGGCATACAGCGGGATGCGCTTGTCCACGACCTGCCACTGGGCGGACATCCCAGGGTCACAGGAGTGCAGGTGCTGCAAGAGGGCAAACGCAGAGCCTGACTCCCCCCGAGCCGGCCTAGGCACCCCAAAACTTCAGCTGCGGAAGGGCCACGGGGACACCACAGCCCTGGTCCCTGCTACGGGCCCAGCCTATGGCTGGCTCACTGTGCTCTTCTAGCAAAGGGGAGTGAGAACAGTTACTTCAGACACGACTCAGAGAATCCTGCCCAGCCCTGATAATCCTTCGTGAGAACAGAGCGGGTGGCCTTATTCTCAGGTGTTCGTCCTGCAAACCCAGCCCCAGGTCTGCTCCCTGGGCCTCGGTGGTCCCAGCTCTAGACTGATCTAAGTATGGGGGACGCTATCCCCGTGAAGACACGTGAATCCTGCAACTCTGACTCGGCTCTGGCCTCTCCTGGTGCCTCCTGGAGCCCCCTGCTCTCTGCAGCCCCCACCCTCTGGTCTTAGCCAGCTCTGGCCGCCTGAGACCCCGGGCAGACCCCTCCCGGAGGCCTGGAGGTCCCCCAGAGCACGCTCGCCCCATGCCTCCCCCTCCTGGGAGCCTGTGGCCGAAGCCCCATACAGAGTTCAGCCTCTTCAGGTCCATGTCGCTCTGGTCTGGGAAGTGGATGCTGATGGCCACCGTCTCAATCCAGGCATTGTCCGTGTTCCTTGGGTCGTCCACGTACCCCTTGTACACCTGGGGGGCAGCACGGGGGTGAGCTGGTCCACCCAATGGAGCGCTGAGCCCCGCCCCGGCGAGCTTCCAGAGGGAGGGGCACCACGTGTGCCCTTTGCTCCCTCCAGGCCCTGGGACGCCCTGGGCACAGCTGTCTGCTGCCCCAGGCCCCGCCCCCGTCTCCCTGCCTGCTGCATCCTGCTCCCCAACACGGCCCCAGCTCCCTCACTCAGCTCGCTCCCGGGTTCTGGCCCGACATCCAGACCCTTGGAAGGACTGAAACAGGATGGCGGACCTCAAAAACGTGACACTAAGTGAAAGAAGCCAGATGCCAAAGGCCGCACACTGTGTGATCCCACTAGCAGCGAGGGTCCTGTGGGGGCCGACTGGTGCCTGCAGGGGCGCGGGCGGGGGCGAGCGCTGCTGGGTGGGGCGGGCGCTTGGGCTGATGGGAATGTCCTGGACAGGTGGACTGATGGTCGCACCCACGGCCAGGGCACTCAAGGCCACCGACCTGCTCACTTTGAAACGGTTGATTTTATGGTACGTGGCTTTCAATAAATAAACTACTTAATTCTTCTCACAAAGTTGAGAAAAGAGACGGTGGTGTCGCCCCCAGCCCTGCCCGGGACGGCCCTCGTGAAAGGACTGGCTCCGTAGATCAAACCTGAACAGCAGCTCTTGCCTGTTTCGCCCCGAGCGGGGCCAGAAACAGGGCCGGGAACAACTCAGATGTCCGCTGAGGACGCTCGGCAAATCGTGGCGCAGAGCCTCCCGGGGCCATGGAAAAGGGCAGGTGAATTTGTAAATCAGGGCTTAAAAATACGACCATCACGAATTAAGTGAAAAAGGTTACGGAGAAATGTGTGCCATGTGGCCCATTTCTGTCAAGCGTGTGTGGTGTTCACGCGCAGAGGTCGCGGGCACCGGAGCCCCATGCGGGCGTGCACAGAGGTCAACAGAGAGCCTGGAGCAGGGCTCTCCGGGCAGCCCCGTGGGCGAGAGTGAACATGGGTGTGTGACGGCAAATGCGGACTGCTTTCAGAATGACAAACAGATTCGATGAAGAATACAGGCCTGACCAAGGTGCACGGGCCAGGGCCTGCGGAGCCGGCGGCTGGCGTCCCAGCACCCCTCTGCCCGGGGAGACACAGACCCTGCGGTCCCCGTGTGCCTGGGTGTGCTCAGGGCAAGAATGAGTGTGGGAGGGAGGCACCCAGCCCCTTGATTTAGAGAGAATGGGGACAGAGAGGGAAAGCAGGTGCCCAAGGCCCAGAGCCATGGCCTGCCACCCCTCCTGCTCCCAGCTCCTTCCTCCAGGGGCTGCGGGGTGTGGATTGGCAGCAGGGTCCCCAGTGTCCCATCCTGCTCACCCTGCAGCCCTCACCAGCAGCACGCTGTGGGGGACCAGGACACACAGACAGTACTCTGAAGCAGGAAGGCCCCCTTACCTCAGTGCCCTGAATCAGCAAGTTCTGGAAGGAATACCAGAACTCTCTGCGGAGGACCTGCTTCAGCTTCCGGGGCAGTATCTCTCCTGGTTCGCGGGAGCCCTAAGCAGAGAGGAGGCAGAGGCAGGTCTGCGAGGCTGTGCAGAGACCCACCTCCACTGGCCACCTGCCCAGCGCGGGCAGCCGGCCAGCTCCACGGAGCCGCAGGCGGACGAGGGTCTGGCAGCTTGGCTGTCTCGGGACTGCAGTGACGCTGCCCAGAGCCCGCTGCCTGCGTCAGCCTGGGACGGAGTGGGGCTGAGTCAGGCCAAAGGCACAACCTCGGAGGGGTGCACGCGGGCACCGGGGCCTCTCTCTGGCGCCCATAAGGTAACCAGCGCCCTACCCCCCACCTGCCCACCAGCAGGGGGGCATGTTTTCGTTGTTTGCATCCCTCAGATGCCATCTCCCACCTCTGCTCCCCCAGGCTGGGCTCCCGGCCACTCCCAATGCCCCCTGTCCTGGGGACCTGGATCCTGAGCCTGCACCACCCGGCCCTTGACCCTCTAGGAGACCCTGTTTGTTATTGAAGGCCCTCCAAGTCCCTATCACAGCCATCCTGCTTTGGCCCTTGAGACACGCCTGCCCCTCGAAAGATGCAGTGCCAGGGACCCATTCAGGTAGGCCGCTGGGGGGTCTGCAGACACAGTGCCCAGGGGTCTGCAGGCATGCTGCTCGGAAGATGCCAGTTGGCAGGAACCACATTGGGCCTGGGCCAGTGTCCTGCCCGGAGAGATCAAAGTGCCCAAGAGGGAGGCTGAATCATGTTAGAGAAGCCTCAGGGCGAGAGGGGCTGGCCGTAAGCCAACCCCCCATTCAGCGTGGTGCTCCCTCAGCTGAGGATACAGGAGTCCTGGCTTCAGGGGCCAGAACTGCCCAGCGCCCCGGACTCCTTGTTGCAGCCTGGGGACCTGGCCATCCCCAGCCGAGCAGCCACTGGGCCATGGGCAGGTGCTGAGCTGGGGTAAATCACGGACATCCTGGGAACAGGCTCAGAGGAGAGGCCCCCGAACGGGGCTGCATCCCAGACACTGTGCACCAGCTCAGAGCCTGTCGGGGGGCCTGGTCCTCCTGCCAGGACCCCAGAACAAGGATGGGGGCCGGGGAGGGCAGACTGATCTGGGAGTAAAACCCAAGTGGTTCAGCCCAGGGCCTCCTGCACCCCAATCAGGTTTGTCCCCACAAGGCCTTGGGGTGCACTCCGGCCTTCAGCCCTACAAGCATCTGCCACTCCCTGCCTCCCCACGGCCCTGCACACTGTCCTGTCCTTAGAGCTCAGCTCAGCGCCGCACAGAGGTATGTGCCCGCCCGGGACACCTGCATGAGGAGCCGCGTGTGCCCCCGAGGCCACGAGCTCCACAGGAGGCCCAGCCCGGGCCCTGACACAGCCCCAGACCTGAGCCTGGTGCTCAGACACAGTGGGTATCAGTCAGACTCTCACGCACCAGTCTTCGAACCCGTTTTCACAGCTGCCAAAGGAGCAAACAGGAGGGGGTTCCTTCTACAAAGCCCAGTACCAGTTTGTCCTTTAGGACCAGGGACAGAGTCCAGAGCGGGCGGGTGGAGGCGGGGTGACTGCAGGGGGGAGGTGTTGGGCCGGAGGGTGGGATGGACGGACCGGACGGACAGCTCCCACTGGCTCACCCCTGGCAGGGCCCAGGCTTCCGAGAGCGGATGCTTCACGACCAGCACCTCCAGCATTTTCTTTATGCTCTTCCTGCAGATGGCGCCATCCTGGTTCCGCCTCCACCTGCAGAAGGGGCCGCTCACGGGGATCCTCTGACCTGAGTGCTCCCCACCTCCGCCCCCCTGCCCTCCTGGGGCCAACCCTGTCTCCTTCCCCAGCGGCCGCTCCAGGGGAAGAACCGGGTGGTGGCCATTAGGGGATGTCTTTCCACTTCACTACTGCTGGGAGGATGAGAATGGGCCGGCTTCTCAGGCAAATCGTTTTTTATCAAAAGCCTCAAGGAGGCACATGCCCTGACCCCCGCTGATCCACTGCTCGCTCTTTGGAAATGCTGGGTGGGATTACACGTATTTTCGTTTTGTCGGTGGTCCTGGGCCTTGGCCATGGCTTTGCCCCTCCTCCCAGAGGCAAGCCAGGGGACGGGGACCCAAAGGGAAGCAAGGGCAGCCCAGGGCATGGGGACGGGCCTGGGTTTCTCCCAGGGGGTACGGACACTCCTGCCCCGTGTCTCGGGTGTGCCCGAGGGTCAGCGGATGGAATGGACATAAAGAGGGCCGTGGGTGACTGGGTGGCCTCATCGGTACTCACCGGGTGATCACAGGCTGCAGTGTGTGGTTGGGTCCCAAACAACCAAGGCTTCCCCGCCCGCGCAGTCCTGTGCGGCCCATGGGGTTCCTGGGGTGGACAGGGGTCTGCTTAGATTGCCGCTTGTCTCTGGGAGGACCAGGCCGGGGCAGTGGGCAGGGGCCCCTCAGGGGGAGCGCGCCGGCTCCCCCCGGACCTTCTGTGGCCCAGGATCTTCAGAGCCCAGACAGCTCACCGCAGCGGGATGCTGGGAAAGAGCCAGTGTGTGGAGGCGCTGATGGGACCCCAGATCCACCAGCCCGGCCAACTCCACCTCCCCACCTAGGACTGTTCCGCTGGGGACACATGTCCCTGAGGGCCTCCAAGGGATGAGGCAGGAGCTTCAGGTCACCTTGGAGTTGGTTGGAAAAGCAACATCCAGCCCCACTGCTGGAGTGGACACCGCGCCCCCCTGAGAGCGCGTGCCTAGCTCATCGCGCCACACAACACACGTCCGCACCCGAAGGCCTCATGCACGCGGGTCCCTCTGTGACATGCCAGCCTGCTCTCTCCCTGTGCCACGGCCCCGCGTGGCCTCCTGTCTCGGCAGCGGGGGCCCGTCTCCCACCACCACCGGACACAGTGGCCCACTCTTGTTCCAGGACATTCCTGAAAGCCCTGCCCCTGCCAGCTCTCTCAAGCCACCCCGGGGCCCGTCCGCTCCACGGGGCTCACGGTATCCCAGCAACTGTTGTCCCTCCCCTAATTCTGATGGCTCCTTCCTCATCCTCCAGCCCCTGGAGCCGCCTCCTCCCCAGCGACCCCGCCCAGAGGAGGCTCCTTCAACTCCAGACCCCCAGGCTGACACACGGAGGTGATCCCCAAGGACTGCCGGGCATGATGTCACCGGTCACTCGACAGCTGGACTCGGACATACAGAGTGCCCGTCCCCGCACAGAACAGACACTGGAAACACCGTCATCCCCTGACGCGACCCCACTGCCCCTCAGCTGCTCCCCTGCGGCCAGAACCCTCTCAGGGGAAGTCTGCTCTTTCTCAGAAATCCATGGAGATGGCGGGACGGTCACCCCCATTTTACGGGGAAGACTGGAAGTCCCCGAGGTTACTCAGGGCTGAAGGCAAAGCACTCAAGGTCAGTGGGGTGAGCCCCGGGAGGGGCAGAGAGGGAGCCTCGTCCAGGTGCCAAGGAAACGTTTTATGTCAATCTGTCCTTTCTTCTGTGTTTTGTTCATTTTTACCAGAAAAATGACTAGTTTGCCAAGACAGGACAGCTGAGCCCAGAAGCAAGCCTCCAAAGGCCCCCCACAGGGTCGGGGTGATGCGGGATGGCGGGCAGCCGCACTCACAGAGGGAGCCCGTCCTGAACCACGTAGAGCCCGTGGAAGCTCCGCCGGTCTATGGGCCCGTCCACGGCATTGTAGCTGATGCTGGCCAAGGCTTCCAGGGCGCTGGGAGCAAGCGGAGAGTCACGTCCCCGGTAAGAGAGGGTGGTGCCCTGGGCTGGGCAGTCAGAGAGCCCACGACCGCAGGTGCCCACAGCCACGCGCCTCCCAGCTCGTCCCAGCCCTTGGGGAGAGCGGGCACCCCGTCCAGGCAGGAAGCAGACCCTCACCCTGAGCCGATGCTGGCGGTCACCTGGGAGCGCCCGGCGGGTCCCTCGCCCACCCTCCTGCCGGGGGCAGGGATGCACACACTCACTTTCCCACGGGGTCCACCAAGGCCTTGTCCTTCCTGTCGTCCGTGTAAAAGGGTGGGTCATAGATGAGAAACTCCGTCTGCACAAACACGGCGGTTCTCCCCTCAGACAGTTACCCCAGACTACGGCTAGGGCACCCAGGATGACCAACGGCGGCTCCTCCTCGTCAAAGTGCTCATAGCCAAGGACCCCGAGACCATCCCCAAAGTGCACGTGGTAGCTCTGGGCTCAGGCAGGCCTGCGGGGTGCACCCCCCACTGGGGACCCAGCCGAGGGGGCGGCAACGGCACTGCTGGTCTAGGGGATGGGGCAGGGGTCCAGGCTGGACTGCAGGAGTGAGGAAGACTCCAGCTGGCAGGGACTGGGGAGAAAGAATGGAAGCCACAGCCTGGAAGGTCCTGGAAAGTCCAGAGAGAAAGCCCGCGGGGGCAGGGAGGGCACGCAGAGGCCGTCAGCCCTTCCTCTCCCTTCGATGCCTGCCCCCAGCTGGTGCTCACAATAGGGGCACTGACCACTCCGGGATGCTGGGGTCCAGGACCAGCGAGGTGGCCGGAGGTAGTGGGACAGTCTGCTCCCCGTGTGGGTCAGATCCCAGCTCCACCACCCGCAGCTGTGTGTACCTACGGGACTCCGTCTCCACCTGTGTCCAACACGTCCCTGGGGGGCTGCAGCAGGCGAGTGCACCTGGGGCCCGGCTGTGTCAGAGGGCTCAGGGCAGGACCGCCGCCCCAGAACCCGGCCGCCTCCGGCCAAGGCTGGCACTCACCTCCCAGGGCACCTTCTCGTTGGGCACGGGGAAACGCGTGACGTGGGAGTTGGGGTAGAGGAGGTGCCGGGCGTTCACGTGGTGGGTGTCGCCCACGTCTTCTGCCTTCTGCCTGCCGTCCAGCTCATGGTCCTGCTCCTCTGAGGTCTTCTGGGGTGCTGGAACAGCCACAAGGAGCCATGGGCAAAGCCGGACTCCGGCTCAGGCTCCTGCCCACAGGACAGGGGCATCCTCTATGGCCCTTTCCCCAAAACTGAGCCTCCTCCACCTCCCTGAGTCCAGAGTGAACACCACCAGCCCCGAAGGGGGCCCCAGCCCAGGGCCCCAGGACCATGGCTCTGGGAAGACCGAGATCTGGGGTCAGAGAGTGTGCCCTCAGCCAGCACCTGCCTCCTTGTGTGGCTGCCCCAGAGCCCATCCAGTTAAGGAGGGCCAGCAATGCCCCAGGAGGGCTAGTCATGCCCTCTTCCTGGCTGGCTGCAAACTTAGAAATGCAGACTTTGCTTTCTGTCCCCCAGCACCTTCTGGAGCTGCCCCTCCTTTGTGTCACGATGCACAAGAGGAGGTCAGGGACGTGGGCCAGGCCTCTTCTCAAAGTCCCCCACCTGGTCATGTGGGGGGCTCGGCTGTGCTGGGCCCCTGCTTCTCTGGGACAGGCTATGCTCCCTCTGGGCGCTCGGAGCTCAGGAAGAGCTCAGTCAGCCCACCCCCAGGCCGAGGGGGAGCCCCGCTTACTGCCTCTCCTCCCCATGGACCCCCAGATTCAAAAGAACACAGGCCAGTAGAGACCAGCCGCGGTCGCGGCCTCCACTCACCCAGGGTGGGGAGGCCCTCTTCTGAGCCAAAGCCACCATCCCTCAGCGCCTTCATGATCCAGTGCAATGCTCTGGACATCTGGGCCACCTGGAAGGCACATCCCAAACAAGGTGTGGTCAGCACCTTCCTCTGTACCGCACAGCCACCCCCCCACTGAAACCACGAGGGCACCGCTGGAGCACCCATCCCGCTGCAGTGACCCCACGGGCATCCAAGCCCGCCCTGCTTCCTTTAGTCACCAGCAGTGCCCACCAGAGAGATACAATGGCCACTGGAACTGGACACACCAGAGGCCACTGGACCATGCTGAAGCCCCAGAAGACAGCTCTGAGCCACAGGGAGAAGGTGGGGCACCATGACCCATGGAGCTTCCCATGGCTCCTGCTCCTCCCAGAGAAAAGAAGCTTCTAGAAACCAAACATACTCAACTGCAGGTGATGGCAGGAGCCACGTGACGAATAGGGGCCAGGAGGACACTGCTCAGCAGCACCCATGTTACAGGGTGTCAGCAAGGCGAGGCCCCACAGGGGAGGAGGCAGTTAGGGCAGACCCCCGCATGCAGCGGTCCCTGGGCAGGGGCTGGCTGACGGCAGAGCCCCCACCAGCACAGTGGCTGGGTGGCTTGCCCCCACCTGACACAGCAGAGCTGAGAAGAGGCAAGAGTCTAGTGCCAGCCTGGGGGGCTCAGGCGCTGCCTGCTGGGAGGCTGCTGTGGGTGGCAGGGGCTCTCATAAGAAAGCACAGGTCCTCTGTGCCCCCAGCAAGAGGGGCACAGAAGGGCAGGGACCCAACCTCCACCCTGCCCACCCCTCCTTATCCTGGAGGCTGGAGGCCTCCCTGACTGCCAGCCCCTATCAATGCCTTCATTGCTGTGCTTATTAAACCACACTGTGACAATGGACATTTATGTCTGTGCCCCCCACACTGGAAACCTCTGAGGGGAAGACAATTCCTATTCACCTTGACATTCCTCAGGCCAGCCCTGGATGTGGCACAGAGGAGGAGCACGGGAAATATGAAATGAAGGATGGATAGATGGATGGATGGATGAAAGGATGGATGGATGGATGGATGGATGGATGGATGGATGGAAGGAAGGATGGATGGATGGATGGATGGGGATGGATGGATGGATGAATGGATGATGGATAGAAGGAAGGATGGATGGATGGATGGGGGATGGATGGATGGATGGATGGGGGATGGATGACAGATGGATGGGGGATGGATGGAAGAAAAGATGGATGAAAGGAAGGATGGATGGAAGGAAGGAAGGATAGACAGATGGATGAATGGAAGGAAGGATGGATGGATGGATGGATGGAAGGAAGGATGTATGTATGGATAGATGGGGGATGGATGGATGGAAGGATGGATGGATGGAAGGAAGGATGGAAGGAAGGATGGATGGATGGATGGGGGATGGATGGATGGAAGGATGGATGGATGGAAGGAAGGATGGAAGGAAGGATGGATGGAAGGATGGAAGGAAGGATGTATGTATGGATGGATGGGGGATGGATGGATGGACAGATGGATGGATGGAAGGAAGGACAGATGGATGGAAGGATGGACAGAAAGAAGGACAGAGGGGTGGATGGAAGAATGGATGGATGGAAATGGATGGATGGACAGATGGATGGAAGGATAGATGGATAAATGGATGAATGAATAAATGAATGAATAGATAGATGGGTGGGTGAATGAATGTTCAGAGACCTGAGCCCAGCTAGCCTGCAAAGCTGTTCAGGGCTGCCTGTCTCAGGCCCAGGGCTTGGAGTCCAGTGGATGTGGCCCAACTGGTGGGGGAGCATCAATGTTCGTTGATGGGGGATGAGTGGGGCAGGGGCTGTTCACCTAATGCCAACTGCCTATTGACAATGTCCTTTGAGCTCCCTCTTACAAAAGAACAAGCTCCCTGCGTGCAGAAGCATCCAAACCTTGACCCCACATTCCAACCATCGGGGGCTGGTCTGAGATGTCCACACGCTGCTTTCTGACGTTGCTCCCGACATTCAAACGCATCTTGCATCCCCTGGGACCCTCCCTCCCAGGATCCCCAGGCAGCCTGGGAAAGCAGGCCAGGGCGTCTGTAATTCCCACAGCGTCTGGATGTGGAGTCCTGCAGAGGGGTCATCTCAGAGGACAGCTCTGAGGAGACCAGAGAAGGGGACCAGAGCAGCTCTCTCAGACCAGCCCCTGGTATAGACAACTCCCAGTGCACTGGGGTCGAGCTCAGTGGGAAAGTATTTGACAGAATTTTCTGGAAGACAAAGAAGGCGCTTCTTCCAGTTGGGAACGGTTGTCCCAACATTCCCCAAGTCCTTCTCAGGGTCATTTCCCCAGCATGCTCCTTCTCAAAGAGCGGTGCCCAGGCCTGTCGGAGGCATGACCCAGAAAAGGAGGCCCCGGCCCGGCGCCTACCTGCTCCTCCAGGGAGGACAGTCTCTGCTCCATGGAGCCTGACCGCTTCAGACTTTCCATCTCCAGCAGGTCCACCGCGGTGTTGACCCTGGAAGAGCACACAGCTGAGCCCAGGCCAGGCTCGGGGGCCCGGATGCTGAGGAAACATGGCGCTAGGCTGCAGGGGGAGGTCCCTGCCAGATCCAGCAGCCTGGCCCCTCCTGCCCTTAACTTCAGGCCTCTTCCCCTCTATCTGAAAGTATTTATAACATACATTTCTGTGCAGAATGAGCACTGCCTCCTGCCTCGAAGGGGAAGATCTGGTAGCAAGTGCATTGCCCCCCACCTCACACAGCCATTCTGACTCCTCCCCACGGGAGAGACGCAAGTATGCGAGACGCTCCTTGCCTTGATGGGCCCACAGGCTTCCAGAAGGCGAAGCACAAAGCTCCGAGCTGCTTCTGGGCAGCACTGGGCGGGGGGAGGGGCAGCACTGCTGTTCAGTTTGGTCCTATTTTGCTACAACATGGGAGTTTCAGCAGCTTTGGTCTGCCCCGTTTACAGCAAGTAATTCCAAACATCGTCCAGACTCTCCCGTCTGGCTGTGTGTAGGGCGCCCAGTCCCACCTGCAGGGGACGCTCTCCTGTAAGAGACTTAGCCCCCACTTCAGTGGCCAGTGGGCGCTGAGCTGAGCCCGTGGCCCACTTTGAATGGTTCTCTAGGGAAAGGGGAGGGAAGCGCCTCACTGAGGGCCCAGGCGTTTATTCTTCCTCTCACTACGCGTTCCCTAATCCCACAAAAGCCACAAAACCACTTCCTGCCACATCCCCCATCCAGCCCGTGAATATGCTGCGTGGGTACTGACAGAGTGTCTTTGGACCCCTCTGACTCCCATCACCACGACAAGCTTGTCAGAGACCTCATCAACAGACCCCTTCCCCACTTTGTGGCTCAGCCACAGGGCTGTGGGGCCGTGGCGCACCACGTGGCCTTCCGGGGCCTCAGATCCCTCCCCCGACCCGGGGGGGAAGGTGGCCGGTGCTCCCTCCCGTGTGCTCCGGAAACCACGCCAGGCGATGGCTGTCATCACAGCTCCGTTCACCGAGGAGCCCAGAGACACACAGCAAGGCAGGTGCACGGCTCTGAGGAGAGGTGCGCTCGGGCTCGGCCTGGCTGCAGGGAGCCCACCCCCTGGATGCTCAAGGCCCCAGGACGTCCTTCTCCACACACGGCCCACAGGACCGCACCAGGGACAGGACATAGTTACAGAGCACGTGTCCCCTGCCTCCTCCTGGCCCACGGCAAGGCATACCCTGACCGCAGGACCAACTCCTTCCACCCATCAGGGCTGGGGGTGAGCAGCCCCGACCTTACACCAGAAAGAAGGCGGGAGGGAGGAACTGGGGGCAGGGGGACAATGCTCAGTGAGCCTGAGCTCCAGGTCCGGCCACCACGGCCCCACAGAACCTGCAGCAAGGCTGTGTGCCAATAAGCTCACTGAGCTCACCCCCCAGGCCAAGTGGGCCTCCCCTGCCAGCACCCCTCCTTTAGCCCTATCTGCAGCCCAGGTGACCTTCTCCCACCCCGTGGGGTCCAGTCCTCCTAAGGACCCAGAGGGAAGGCCATGGGTCAGCTGGAGGACACAGGTTTCCCACCCCAGGGGCCTGGCCCAGGTGGGCTATGGCCCCGTGTGACTTGGACCTGCAGGGGTTTCCCCGCCCCCGGGCTGCCCCGGCCTCCCGTACTTATGGCCGATGTCTTGTATCTGCTGTTCGGGCCTCTGCTTCCGCTGGTACTGCTGGTTCTGCAGGTAGTTCTCCTTCAGGTAGATCTCCCAGGACAGAAGGGCGGCCTCCTCGTTCTTCTCCAGCTTGCTCTCTGCAGGGGCGGGTGGGGGCAGATGGAGGGACCGGATCACTGGGGCGGGGGTGGGGGACTGGGAGGGCCCGCGGCGGGGAGGAAGGGCTGGGGCGAGGTCGGAGGCCCATGGAGCTTCCAGGATTCTGGAAGGAGCAACCACCTCCCTACAGGCCCGACTGCACCCAGGACCCGAGACAGTCTGGGGAACGCGGAGGGAGGGCCGGCTCACTGAGCTGCTTGTGCCTCTTGGCGGGTATCTTCAGGATGACCCTCCTGATGAACAGGTGCAGGTGGCTGAGGAGGATGAAGGGGGGCGGCGCGGGGGGCCTGCTGTGGTACTCCTCTATTAGGTCGTGGCGCTGGAACTTCCAGATCTGGTCCGTGTGCTCCTGGACCTGCTGGAACGTGTAGCTGGCAGGAGGCAAGGGGCGCGGGTCACGGAAGGGCTGGCGGGACCCCCAGAATCGCCCACAGCACCCCCTGGGGGGCCTGGGGGCGGCCCGTGGAAAGCAAACACACAGCACCCCAGTGGACAATTCCTGACGCAGACAAAGACCAGCCTCAGGGGCCTGAGCTCCTGGGAGCCGTGGTGAGAATGAAGATCCCTGGATTTCAGATGTTGTAAAACTTGTTAGCGGACAAAACAAGGCAGAGGACTATTGGAAGGTGGACAGGGTCCTGGCATTTGACAAAATCTAAACAGAGATTATCTGTGAATTTGACACACGGAAGGGACAGGATCTTCAAGGGCGGACGTGGCTCATCTCCGCACACTTGTCGTGTAGCCGATGGGCCTTGGCGGGCTGCCCCCCAATGCCAGACGTAGAGAGGCCCCCGAGGGCCGAGAGAGAAAGACACCCATCCAGACCAGGAACACAAGGGACCCTGCACGGCTGACCCACTCGGCTCCTATTGGGGCTTTGTACACGGAGGATGAATACAGGTCATCCCATATCAGAAGAGCCGCTTCCTTAAATGCTGGGACACACTCTTCCACATGCAGAGCCAGGTCCCCTTGCCGCACAGCCCAGCTCCCTTGTTCGCAAAATGAAAGGTCTGCACAGGGGGCGCCCAGGTGCCTCAGTGGGCGAAGCGTCTGCCTCTGGCTCAGGTCATGATCCCGGGGTCCTGGGAGCCTGCTTTTCCCTCTGCCTGCCCCTCGCCCTGCTTGAGCTCTCTCTCTCTCTCTCAAATAAATAAATAAAATCTTTAAAAACAAAATAAATGAAAGCTCTGCCCAGAAAGCTTTCACCCTCTGGATCTTACTCGTTTCCACAAACAATCTGTGACGTAGTGTTTTCTCCACCAGGACAGAAGCTGAGCAAAGCTCGGGCATTTCTGAGAGCCCTGGGTGAGACTCCAAGCTGCGCCCCGATGAGGCTGTGCCCGGGCCCCCAGGAGGCTCACTTCCCCGTGAGTCCCCCGGCCCGCGGGCAGCCCCCGCACAGCAGGGACCAGAGAGGGAGGCCATGTGCCGGGCGGAGTGGGGCAGCTCGCGTCTGGGGCCCCAGGCTCGCTCCATCCCTGCTGGCTGGGCCCCACGCCAGCAGCACTCACTTGAACATGGCAATGAGGAGGTTCAGCAGCAGGATGTTGGTGAAAAGCAGGTAAAGGCAGAGCAGGATGACGGTCAGCCACTCAGGGAAGGCAGGCTCATGCCGGATGGCGTCGCTCTCGGGGCACTTGGGCTTGTAGGGGTCTGTGCCATTGGGGCTGCACTGGTCCAGGCTGAAATTCACACCTGGGGGCAGGGAACAAAGACGCCACACAGAGTCACGAGCGTCCCTTGGGCAGTGAGCACCCCAGGGCCTGGACGCCCCCACAGCTGGCTGCCCTCGCTCCGTCAGACAGAGAGAGGCATCTGTCTGCACCCAAGCGTCCTCTGTGGGCAGGAGGAGGGAGGGACCCCTCCGGACACGTCCTGGGCCCCGGGCAAGAGCCAGCCCCGGGGGGTGATGCCCAGTGCCGTGGGAGAGAATTGGAACCGAGAAACGAACAACTTGCACAACGAGGAAGGAGGCAGGGGAGGGAACCGTGTGGCATGGGCCACGTGCTGACCCACACAACGGGGCGGGGGTCCAAACCGAAGTGCAGTCCCACATTTGGAGCAAAGCGGAGGGTACAGGAGATAATAAAGCATAAAGAGACGTCCCGCTGTGCGTCGAAACACCCCCAAGGAGGCATAGCCTTTGGCAGCTGTTAACGGCAGCTAACCCGGGAAGCGGGGTCACAGCATTATTCTTTATACCCGCTCTGGATTTAACAGTTTTTCAACAATGAGCATGCACTATTTTCTTAAAAACTGGAAGCCTGTACCTCCCACCGCCCTGCGCCCATTTTGCCAATCTCCCTGCCCAACGAGCATGCACTGGTAAGGAGAAGAAAGAGCCCAAATCAATAACATAACCTTCCACTTTAGTAAACTAAAAAAGGGAAAGCAAACTGAACCCAAAAAGGAAGAAAGGAAGAAAGATCAAAATGCAAATAAATAACAGAGAGAATACAAAAAACAATAATCAATAAAAACCAAAATCTGTTTCCTGGAAAAGATTAAGAAGATCACAACCCTTTACCTAGACTTATCAAGGGGAAAAAAGGTTCAAATTGCTCAAGTTATAAACGAAAGAGAGAACATTACTACCAACCCTAAAAAATAAAAAGAACTATAAGGAAATACTACAGAACTGTATGCTAACAAAGTAGATGACTTGGAAAAATGGGCAAACTCCTAGAAAGAGACAAAACACCAGAAGTGACCGAAGAAGAAATGGGAAATACAAACAGACCTATAACAGGCAAAAAGATTGAAGTAATAATTTAAAACTTCACCCAAAGAAGAGTTCAGGCCCAGATGGCTTCCCTGGTGAATTCTACTGAATGTTTGAAGAATTAAAACCAATCCTTCACAAACTTTTCCAAAGTACAAAGCAGGAGGGAACACTGCTAATTCGTCCTATGAGGCTAGTATCACCCTGATACCAAAACCAGACAAAAACAAAACTACAGACCAATGCCCTTTATGAACATAGACGCAAAAACCCTCCCCAAAATGCCAGCAAATTGAATCCAGCAACACATAGAAAGAATTACACACCATGACCGAGTGAGATATATCCCAGGAAGGCAGAGTTGGTTTTACATCTGGAAATCAATTAATATAACACACCATATTAATAGCATGAAGAACAAAAGTCATGTGAACATTTCAACAGATGCAGGAAAAGTGTTTGACAAAATCATATATGCTTTTATAATAAAAGCACTCAAGAAACTAGGGATAGAAAGGTGCTTCTTCACTCTCATGAAGGACGTTTACAAAAAACCCCACAGTGAACATCATACTTACTAATGAAAGACTGAAAGCTTCACCCTCTAAGATCAGGAACAACATAAAAATGTTTGTTCTGGACACTTCTATTCAATGTTGTACCAGGAGTTCTAGCCAGGATAATGAAGCAAGAAAA
Source organism: Mirounga leonina (assembly GCF_011800145.1). Taxonomy (NCBI): domain Eukaryota; kingdom Metazoa; phylum Chordata; class Mammalia; order Carnivora; family Phocidae; genus Mirounga; species Mirounga leonina. The sequence goes on from NW_023270699.1 coordinate 2,020,321, forward strand.
AGAAATAAATGTATCAGATGGGAAAGGAACAAGTAAAAGCATCTCTATTTGCAGAGGGCATGATCTTGTATATAGTAAATCCCGAGGAACCCACTAAAAAACTATGAGAGCTATAAAGACGTTCAGCATGGTTTCGGGATACAAGATCAACACACAAATATAGCATATTTCTACACACTAGCAATAAACAACCCAAAAATGAAATTAATAAAATAATTCTATTTACAATAACATGAAAAAGAATAAAAATCTTAAGAATAAACTTAAAAGGAGTGTAACTTACACACTGAAAATTATAAAATATTGTTGAAAGAAATTAAAGATCTAAAGAAGCAGAAAGGCCATCCCATGCTCACAGTCAAAATCCTAGATGCCTTTTGGAGAAAGTGAGAAGCTGAATCCAAAATTCATGTGGACCCAAGGAACCCAGAGGCCAAAGCAATCTTGAAAAAGAAGAACAAAGTTGAAGGACTCACGCATCTCTGATTGCGAAACTTACTTCGAAGTTACATTTGCCAAGACCATGTGGTGTTGGCACAAGAACAGACATACAGATCAACAGAATAGGGTTGAGAGTCTATAGATAAACCCTTCCATTAATGGTCAGTTGATTTTTGACAAGGAGGCCAAGACAATTCAATAGGGAGAAATCGTCTTTTCAATACATGGTGCTTGAACAACTGGAAATTTGCATGGCCCTTACCTCACACTGTATAAAAAATTAGTTTAAATAGCTCAAAGGCCAAAAGCAAGAACAAGAGCTATTACTTCAGGAATAACAACACAGACATGAGTCTTCATGACCTTGGGTCAGGCATCAGGTTCTGAGATATGACACCAAAGCACAAATGATAAAAGCAACTGATAAGGTGGACTTCATCAAAGCTAAAAACTTTTGTGCTTTGAAGGACACGATCAAGAAAGTGACAAGCTGACCCACAGAAGAATATATTGGTAAATCATACAGATGAGAAGGAACTGGTGTCCATACGTAGAGAATTCTCGTAACTCAGTAAGAAAGAAAAATAATCCACTTGAGAAATGGGCCAATGAGAGGAGTAGACATTTCTCCAGAGAAGACATCTGAATGGCTCAGGGAGCACATGAAGAGATGCTCCACATCATTCACCATCAGGGAAATGCAAATCAGAGCCACAATGAAATGCACTTCACACCCACTGGGACGGCTAAAAGCAAACAAAGACAATGACAAGCCAGAGAGAATGTGGGAATTGGGGCCCTCATATACGTTGCTGGTGGGGACATAAAATACAGGACAGCTGCCATAGAAAATAGTTTGGCCGGTTCTCAAAAAGTTAAACACAGACTTAGCATACAAACCAAGAGGTATACGTTACAGTTCCAGATATATATCCAAGAGAGGTGAAAACATATGTCCACACAAAAACTTATTTTAAAACATAAATAACTGTTCATAGCAATGTTATTCATAACAGCCAAAAAGTAGAAACAACGCATGTTCACCAACTTATAAATGCATAAACTAAATGTGATCTATCCATACGATGGAATATTATTTAGTAATAAAAAAAGGGAATTAAATACTGATGCAGGCTACCATATGGATGAGTCTTGAAAACGTTACACTAAGAAAAAACAAGAGACAAAGATTACATATTACATTATCTGATTTATATGAAATGTCCAGCAAAGACAAATTGAACAGACAGAAAGTAGATAAGAGGTCACCAATGGTTGGGGGGGATGGGGAGTGACTGCTAATGGGTGTCTTTGGTGGGTGATGCAAATGTTCTAAAATTAGATCCTCTGAATACACTAAAACCCACTAAAGTACACACTTTATACAGGTGAGCTTCACGGTATGTGAATTAGATCTCGATGAAGCTGTTGAAAAGAAAAAACTCCATATACAAAAAGGATTCTCCCCGTCCAGAGGAGGAGGAGGGATAGGGAGGCATGCAGTGTGGGGGAGGGGTGCCAACTGATGCCCCAGAGCCCCAGGCCACATCCTTGGCCCGCCTGGGATCTCAGTATGGCTTGGCTTCGGCTTCGAAGATCCCAACCCCCTCAACCGAACATCACACGCACCTGTCTCTCTGTCATGCAGGCACTTGGGGAGCTGCCCCCCTTGTCCCCCTGTCCCCATCCTTCTGCGAGCTTTGCAGGTGCCCCTGCTGAAGCTGTAACACCCCATGTCCTACCGTCAATGTAAGCTGGCATCTGCCCGAAGATGGTGAGGTACGACTGGTAGATGACCCCCCGAAAGATCCAGTCCACCCGGCTCTCGTTGTGGATGAGGATGGCCTGCTTGGCCACCCCAAAAGACACCACCCACACCGCCAACAGGAAGAGGAAAAAGAAGACGTCCTTCATCTGCAGAGACGGAGGGCCCCAGCTGCAGCCACGTGCACCCACACGTGCCCCCTCCCCCCACACCCAGGTTGTGCGCTCTGCAGTGGTGGGAGGAGCCGCTGATGCCCAGGGCAGGAACACAGGGGCCCACAGACCTGGGCCTGTCCCCATATCCTAACAGGGTGCTGGGCACCACACAATGCATACGAGGGGCTGGATGCGACTGTGACCCACGGAGAGGAGTGACCGGAGCTGTAACAGCAATAAGGAACGAGCTGTGGAGATTAGGGAAGGCTGCCTGGAAGAGGTGACATACAGGCAAGGACCTGAGACAGGCATGCTGGGGTTGGGAGCCCGAGGGCAAAGCAGGGACATGGGAACCTAGTAGTGTGCTCAAGCCCTGGGGCACCTCACTTGCAGCTGGTGCAGGACCTGCTCATCCCCTTACCATCCGCTTCACGATGATTATCTTGGGCCCCAGCGTCTTACTGATGGTAAAAATGTGCATCAGGCGGAGGCAGAACATGATGAAGTCCAGAGAGAGGATGATGCGCCCAGAGTACAGCAGCCCGGGGATGAGCCTGCCCAAGGCAGAATCAAGGACCCCTCAGCTCACCGCTCCCGGAGCCTGCCCCCAGCTGCCTGCTCACCTGCCCGAGCCCACATGTGGCTCTGGAGGCCTCTGGACCCCAAAGTACTAAAAATGGGGTATGAGCTCATGGACCAGAGCTTCCGGGGAGGTGTGTTTTCCAGAAAAGCCTGGGAGCCAGCCTTGGGCAGGGTAGGCAGGCCATGCAGTCCTCTTGGGAGGCAGTGTGGCTGGTCCCTCTTGCTCCTTGGAGAAAGGGACCATGGCAAGGGCGCATGTGGCCCCAGTGGGCAGCGGAGTGGCCGGGGCCACAGCAGGAGATGCTGGGAGGGGCCACTGGGCTGCAGGTGCTCAGCCATCTGAGGGGCAGGGAGCTCTGGCACCTTCCTGCTCTACTCCTCCAGCAGTCCCGGGGTAGGTTCTGCCCACCAGACACAACAGGCAGGTTTGGGGCACCTGAGCCCTCGGGGCTGCAGTCGCAGATGGCGGGGAGGTGCAGGGCAGACAGGCCACTCACCTGCAGGTCAGTCCTGCTACGAAGAGCAGGATGGCACCGATGTCCAGTTTATTCCAGAAGTCACTGAAGTACAGGAGTGCCATCTTCGTCAGCCCAAACTCGTCGGGGTCAGAGAAGAGCTGAGAGGGGACATGGTTAGGGGCCTGGCTGTCGCCACCATCGTCACCTGAGCAGTGAGAACACTCGCTCCTTCCCGGAGAGGGAGGCCAGCCAGGCAGGGCACAGCCTTCCACCGTCCCTGGGCCCCCAGGTGGAGCAGCAACGGGAGACGAGCTCCAGGCAGAGGTGTCGCCAGGCCGCCCTGAGCCCGCCCTGCTCAATTCGCAAATGGCCGTGTTCTTGGGGCCGACTGTCCTCTCTGTCAGCAGCCAGCCAGCTCCCACCGGACCCCTGGTCCCCTGCTTCCACGGCAGCCCCAAGAGGGGTGGGGACCGTGGCAGCCCTGGACCCTGGCAGCTGGGCGGGTCCCTTCTGGAGATGGTCAGACTCAGGGAGGAGGGTACATGTGACCCCCATTCTGGGGCTGCCACCTTTGAGGCCAGGGCTTCGTCCCCGGGAGAGGGTCTGGCCTCAGGAGGCGGCACAGCCAGAGGAAAGCTGGGAGAGGCCAGGGGGACAGCGTTGCCTCCCGCACCAGCCTCCCAGGAGTTCTGAGGCCGCCCCGGGCCCTGGCAGCGGCGCCTGGGCGCCTGTGGGCCCACCCACGGAAGTGACCGGCTGCAGGTCCCGGGGCCAGGTGCTCCCAGATGGGGGCGGGGACCAGAGGACAATCCACGCGGGCTGGGGATATGGGGAAGGGGGCCGGGGGGGCGCACCTGCCGCAGCTCCTCACACACCAGGGAGAAGAGCCAGAAGTAGATGAGGTACTCGCACCATGAGGGTGTGGGCTGGAAGTCCACCATGAGCACGTAGGCGAAGAGGCACAGGAAGGCAAAGTAGGACAGGATGTTGAGGTGGAAGATGACCACGGGCGCGTTGAAGAAGGCGCGGACGCGGAGCAGGCCCCTTCTGGCCTGCAGCTTCCTCTCCCTGCAAGGCAGACACCAGGGGGAGGGGGGGATGGCAAGACTGTGAGGGGCCTGAGAGCCCGAAGGACCACTGCCTCCCCCAAGGAGTGGGGCCAAAGTGCTCATGTGCTCACATCACATGACAGAGACAGAAGCACTAGGACAGACGCTGTCCATGCAGCCCACGGACCCTGCATAGGCAGCCACGTAGAGGGCTCCACCAGACGGCTCCATGTAAGGGAAGACCCTGAAAGAGCCCTTTGGCTCTGGTTTTGTTAGGACTGAAACGAAATGCTTGGCTAGTGGGTGCTCAGCGCAGGGCAGGAGCTCAGTGTAAAGTAGGTGCTCAGGGCAGGGCAGGTGGGCAGGGAGGGTAGGTGGGCAGGGAGGGCAGGTGGGCAGGGCAGGGTGAGTGCTCAGGGCAGAGCAGGTGCTCAGGGAGGGCAGGTGGACAAGGCAGGGTGAGTGCTCAGGGTAGGGCAGGTACTCAGGGCAGGGCAGGTGGGCAGGGAGGGCAGGTGCTCAGGGCAGGGCAGGTGGGCAGGGCGGGGTGAGTGCTCAGAGTAGGGCAGGTGCTCAGGGGAGGGTGAGTGCTCAGGGCAGGGCAGGTGCTCAGAGCAGGGCAGGTGCTCAGTGTAAAGTAGGTGCTCAGGGCAGGGCAGGTGCTCAGGGCAGGGCAGGTGGGCGGGCAGGGTGAGTGCTCAGGGAAGGGCAGGTGCTCAGGACAGGGCAGGTGGGCAGGGAGGGCAGGTGCTCAAGGCAGAGCAGGTGCTTAAGTCAGGTGAGTGACAACGCAGGGCAGGTGCTCAGCCCACAGTGGGTGCTTCACACAGGTGGGGACCCTCCCTCTGCCTCCCGCCCGCATGCCTCTCCCGCTGTAGGACCCAGGGGCAGCCATGAGGACAGGCATGACTTGCCCCCTGCAAGCACAATGGGAAAGGACGGTCTGAGGCCCCGGCCCCTGCCCACAGCCCAGCAGCCACCTGGTACCTGAAGGAGATGAGGCTGGTATAGAGCAGCGGGAAGGCCAGCATACACAGGATCACCCGCCAGAGCCCGTTGTCCACGCAGAGCTGGCCCCACCACACCTTGGTTAGAAAGGCCTGTGGACAGAGGATGCAGCTTCAGAATAGTGGGCGACCCTGGACCCCACCCCTGAGGGTGAAGGATGGGTCTGCTCCGTGCGAAGTGCCTGCATGCTCCCTAGCACAGTGCTCTGATCCCCCCCCCCCCAGGCCACACCGTGTGGTGGGCAGTGCAGGACAGACCCCATCATCTGCCGGCTGAGGAAGAGGCTCGCGGTGGGCAGGGCCCGGCCAATCTTTCCCAGGGGAACGGGCTGGGGCCACCCGGAGGACTGCAGGCTCCCAGTTAGAACACCCCTGTAGGGATGAGCCTTCACAACCCACCACCCACTCTCTCTTAGCGTCAGTTTCCTGACCTGCAAAACGGGAGGGGAGCACACGACCAAGGGCCAGGCCCTGTCCCCGGGACCCTGGGCAGCCGCAATGCAGGGACCTGTGTGCCTGAAGGTGAGCGAGAGGCTGCCTCGGCGCCCACAGCCCACAGGCAGCTCTTCCTGGAAGCGAGCCTCAGAAGGTCACCTGGATGCCTCCGTGAGACACGAACTTCATGTCCTTGGCCTGCAGGGCCAGCTGCAGGCAGGTGGTCTTCCCCCAGGCCTCCGACACACGGGTGAGCAGTTTCTGCGCTCTTTCCTCGTCCTTCCGGTGGCACTCGGTGAACACCCCTGGCGGAAGGAAGATCCATGATCAACCTGGGGACAGCATCCGGGAGTGGCTCCTCCAGATGCCACGGTCCGAGCAGGACCAGGGATGAGGACCCTGGGGCGATATGTGAGGAGTTGAGCTGTGGTCCAAGGCCACCACCCCATGAACTCACCGATGGCTCTGTGTTCATACTCATCAGCGAGCACCAGCATCCCCTCCAAGCTCTCCGTGTCCTCCTCCTCCTTGGACAGCTCCTTTAGGATCTTGCTGCAGGCCAAGGCTGCCACAATGCAGTCCTGGCTCTGGGCACCAGGGAAGCTACTGTGAGGACCTGGACGGTCCAGCCCAGGAACCCCAGTCACACTGCCCGGGGGTGATGAGAACAGAGGCCTCACGACAGTGTGGGCCACTACGTGATTACTTGTGCCCCTGTCCACATAAACCACTTGGGTCACCCCAAATCAGTAGGTGAGCCTGAGCTGGTGGCCCAGTCTCCTGCACTGGCCAGTGGGAGGGGTCTGCTTGCCCACCCAGAGCACAGCCCAGACAGCATGAGTCCCAGCACTGCCTGGGCATCTGGTCAACCCCAGGCACGGGGCTAAAGGACAAAAACGGGACCAGGTCCACACAAGTCCCCCTCAGGCTCTAGCCACCCCGCCTCAGTGGCACTGCCAGTCCCAGGCACCAAGGATGCTGAGAAAATCTCAGGGAAGCCTCTCAAAGCACAGCCCAGAGGCACTGTCTGGCCCACAACAAGGGGCCGGTGGCAGAGCCTGGAAATCGTTGGTCCTCCCATGCACTGAGCCCCACAGAGCACACCCGAGGCCACAGTCAGGCCTAGCTCTGCCGCTGACCCACCACATGCCTTGGGAAAGGACAAACCTCCCAGAACCATGGAGAGGGTGGAAGCCACCGAAGCCTCTCTGCTGGTGACACTGGGGAGGGGGCCAATTCCATAAAAGCAATTTGGAAATGCCAACACTGAGAAGTAGGGGACTTCTCTGAGAAAAAAATTACACTTTAATTTACCTTTAAGAAGAGAATCTGCTTGAAGTAAAGGAAAACCACGTGTGGGGGACTTGAGCCTGGCACGTCCTCCATCATGACCATGAAGCTGCCCACAGTCTAGTGATGAGGGAGCTGAGGGCCGATGTGCCCAAAGAGCTCACAAAGGGGCTCAGGGCAGATACATCAGGGGCTTGCTCCCCATCTGAGTAACAAACTGTCTCTGTTGAGATCCCTAATGGTCAGTGGAAGGAGATGCAGCCCCTCCAGGGATGTCACCTTCTGCAGAGTCTCTACTGAGCAGGTCGGCCATGGCACAGGGGCCGACTCACCAGAACCCACCTGTGTCGCCATGGAGGTTGGCTCCACCCAGCTGTGCCTGCATGCTGAGCCTCCGCCCTGGACAGCACACCTTCTTAAAATTCTTTCCTTGCCTGAGCCAAGCTCTCTGTTCTCCAACACTGGGCACTCTGGGTCCCTTCTGGGGTCATGGACACCCACTGCTCTCCCTCCAAGGTCACGTGCTCCTCTACCTGCTGTTGGTCCTGGGCTTTCTGGCCACACTCCCTGGCTGGAGCCCTGTTACCTGTCCACACATGGTCATGCATCTTGAGAAACAGGTCTAGTTACCTGCGCCCAGATGATTTCTGCCAGCTCCCGACGGTTCTGGATGATGGCCCAAATGAGAAGATCACGGATTGGGTCCATGGTGAAGGGCACATGTCCTGGTGAATGCTTGTGGAGGGACCGGAGACTCACTCCCTGCATCTGGTGAGCAGTGGACATTCAGAAACTCTCCTAGGTTCCCACTAGCGTCAGTATCCCTGGGTGGGCCTGTTGAGGGTGCAGGTCCTGAGCCCAGCTCCACACCTTCCCAGAACCACTGTCCCTAGAGGCTGAGCCCCCCCACACCTTTCCAGAACTACTATCCCTGGAGGGTGAGCCCTGCAACTTGCATTTTCAACAACACCTTAGACCAATTTCATGCATACTGGAGTTTTAAAACCGTCACTCTGGAGACACGTAGAAACATTCAGAAAGTGGACTACCCAGATAATTCCTTTGCCAACAATTGTAGCCTCTTATTTACACAACAGGCACCTCGAGTTTCCTTAATCTTATCTGATGGCATCAAAGCCTTTCTGTGATGTCAACTTCTAGTACAGAGTCTGTTCTAGATTCATGGCTGTGAGCTCCTCAAGGGAATCTACACAGTGTCTCCTGCAGAGAAGGCCAATAAGAAAGAGCCGAACAGACAATGATTACATGTGACCAGGAGGGCACCTTGCCCCCAGACACACTCAATTCACACAGTGATGCAGGAATCCAGGTTCCTGGCCCATCAATCAGTAAACACCTACTCAGACAGTCTGGAAACAATTTCCAGAAGTGAGAACACATTTCCCACACAACACACAAGATTCCACTTTCTTTAAGAAATTTTAGAAATTTCTTGAAGGCTTGTCTTTATATTAGAAGAAATTAGTTGACAAACCAAATAAATTACAGACATGGTTAACTATGAGCTTCCACTTTGGACCTTTTTAAAGGGTATCTTAAATACAATGGAATCAAGAAGAGCAGAATTGTGAATATACAAAACCAAGCCACAACAACATCTTTCTCAGGAGGGGTCAGACAGAGCTCATCCGAGACAATGGATGAATTTGAAAACCTGAAGGAATGGGATAATTTTCTACCAAAAAAACCCCCCCAAAACAACAACTACAAACCAAATCTGATTGTAGAACACATAGAAAACCTAAACCAAGAAATTATCAGAAAAGAAACTGGAGAAAGTTCTCAGAGCTACTACCCAAAAAGGCACTGAGCCCTGATGGACTCATAGGAGAGCCTGCCGAGCTTATAAGAACAAAGAATTCCAGCCACATAGAATGTTCCAGAGCAAAGAAATAAGGAAGGTTTCCCAATGGTTTTCCCAAGGATAACATAAAGCTGATACCGGAACCTGACAAAGATAGCCCCCAAAATAAAACTACAATCAAAGGCTCAAAGATTCTGATGCAAAAACCATGAAAATATTGGCAACATAATCCAGCATCATACTAAACACATGTTCCGCTGCAATCAAGTTGAGATTAAAACAGGAATAAAAATGTTTTGCTATCAGGAAATCTATTAAAATAATTCAGCAAATTCATAGGTTAACAAAGAAGAGCAGTTCAAATTCTCAAAACGCACCTGACAAAACTCAGCACTTGGGCTTCGTTTGTGAAAGCTTCAAGAACCGGGGAGGTGGATACTCGCTAACATAACACTTAGTGCTGAGATGCTGCAGGATTCCCATCAAATATGGATAGAGACTAGAAAAGGACTTCTCCCGCAGTGCAGTGCACGTGCTGGGTACCCTCACGGTGATGCGGTGGAATCCTGCTGACCTGACCACATGGTGGCCAGGACTGGAGTTCATGGCATGAGGGGGACCATTTTCCCCACATAACCTTTTGTACCATTTGAAATTTTTAGAAAGGGAGAACTATGGACTGAAATGCGTCCCCAGAATTTGTATGTTGAAGCCCCAGCTCCTAAAGTGACTATATTTGGAGACAGGGTGTCTAAGGAGGTGATTAGGGCCATAGGTTGTGGCCCTGCTTTGATAGGACTGGTGTCCCTATAAGAAGAAAGGACACCATTGCTCTCTGTATCTCTCTGCGTGCCCACGGAACAAAGACCACGTGTGGACGTGGCAAGAAGGCGGCCATCCTCAAGCCAGGAAGAGAGGCCCCACTGGAAACCAACCCCGCTGATGTCTCGACCTCGGACTTAGCCTCCAGCCTGTGAGAGACTAAATGTCTGTTGTTTAAGCCGCCTGGGCTATGGTATCTTGTGATGGCGGCCCCGACAGACCAAGATAGGGATTGTATTTCTTTCCAATAACAATAAAAGATTATTTCTTTAAACAGAAGCGCTAAGAACCTAGCAGCGGCCCAGCACCCAGGCCAGGCAGGGCGGGGAGCCCCGTCACCAGCACGCACATTGAGCTTGACGTTTGGCACGGGGAGCAGGAGATGGGGCCGATCGCCCGTCCGGGGCCGGGGGTAGAGCGGCTGCGTGAAGTCCCCCAGGAGCTCGCGGAGCACCTGGGCCACGTGGTGCATCTGCACGCGGGGGGCCGTGGGCCTGGACGCCGGCCGCTCGGGCTCCTCGGCCAGCACCTTCTGCAGCTTGCTGTGGAACAGGCAGGAGGGGTCCAGGTGCTGGTATAAGTAGAGCAGGGTGTCCCAGGTCACGAACTCCTTCAGCCGCACCCCATTCTCCAGGAAGAGCTTCACAAACTCGGGCTTGTTGGAAATGAGGGCGGCCATCATCACGGGGTGCAGCTCTGAAGGCTGAGAGAGAGCAGCATGGGGGGCACGCCTCGCACACCCTGATCGCGGTGTGTCCGATTCGGGAAGGGAGGAAGTGACCAGGGTGCTCTCCACCAGCACGAGGCTGGGGTCTAGACAGAGGCCACCCTCAGGGCCTGTCCTTGCTCCTGCCGGCCAACAAGGCCGTCCGCAGGGCCTCCCAGGAGCCCTACCTTCCACTGCCGCTCGTCAGAGAAGATCTCGCTCCGGGCGATGTCCACGCGGTTCCACGCCACCGCCAACTTCAGCTGGTGGCCCCAGTTCTCGTGGCCAAAGTAGTCATGGCTCCGAGAGGCTGCAGGCAAAAGGCACTCATGTCAGGGGGCTTTGGTCTGGGCCTCAAAGCCACTTCCCTGCATCCGACAAAGTCAGACAGGGAGGCACCTGTCACCAAGCCTGGTCCTCCGACTTCGACCGAAGAGCGTGCCCAGCAGCAAAATCCGCCCCCGTGAAGGCGCTTTTCCTTTCAGCGCTGGAATCAGAGACTCTCCGGGTTTGGGGCATCGCTTGGGCTCACCCCTGCCCCCTGCCTGGTCAAGCCCCTTGTCCCCCAGGCTTCAAGAAAACACCGTCTTGGACAGACAGGCGTTTCTGAAGGAGCATTCGGAAGTGACAGCTGCACATGCAGTCCGTTCCCTTTCCCGCCTTCAGTGCAAAACCAGAGTTCGGCCAGGCTCTCACCGCGGGCACTCTGCCAACCAGTTCCTGCTCTCTCTTGCTGGCGTTGCGCACTAAATCCCGGGTGCTTACTTGGGGAAGGAAACAGCAACTTCGACCCTTTCTCACACCACACACTGCAGAAGCCAGCGTGAGGCGCAGTGCGGAGACGCGAGCAGAAGGCTGTGCCCGCAGCGAGGCCGCCTGAAGCCTGCAGCCATGGGCGCGGGGGTTTCTCGGGGGCGGGGAACATGAGCCACACGCGACAAAACGGATCGATCACGCTCCGGTGAAACCTAAGCCTTCCGCTCGCCAAGGACACCTTGAAGGAGCTAGGAAACGGGGCCAGGGCCCAAGAGAAAACAGCCCCAGGGCATGTATCAGACAGAGGCCCAGTTTCCGACTGCATCGAGAACTCTTACGACTCAACAACGAGACGACCAACAACCCAATAAACGCGGACAGAAGACCTGAAAGACCTGTCACCAGGATGATACGTACACGGCCAACAAGCCCAGGATGTCGCCGGCCATCGGGGAGACGCGAATTCAGACCACACTGAGCTGTCACCTCACACCCCTCAGACGGCGACCGCACCGAGGGACGGTGAAGACGCCGAGCCGCTAGAGGCCGCGTCCACGCCTGGCGGCGGGGTAAAGGGGTGTGATCTCGTTGGAAAGCAGTTTGGCGGTTTCTTATCGAGTTAAACATACGCTTACCATAAAGAACCAGTAATTCCTCCCCGAGATGTGGACCCAAGAGAAACGAGAACAAATAGCAGCTTTATTTATAAGAGCCCCACGCTGGAGGCAGCCTGCGTGTCCAGCAGCACATGCACTGGAAAACGAGCCCTGGAGGACTGCTCGCAGCAGAAAGGAACAGAGTTCTGGGACGTGCGACAACGCGGAAAAGTCTCCAAGATGTTGCGCTGAGCCCGAGAAGCGGGACAGAAAGGAGTACTGCGTGTGGTTCCATTTATGTGAGGCTCTGTCATGGGGATAAGCCCGCCTATCAGGACAGAAAGCAGAGAAGTGGTCGCCTGAAGCACAGAGGCACAGGGAGCTTTCAGGGGCGGGGGCGGGGGGGGGATCGTGTCCCGCGTCTGGATTGGATGGGTGCACGGGGGGGACATACCTGTTAAAATGCACGTAGCAGTAAACCCAGGACGGGGGACTTTAACTGTATATAAGCCGTACCTCAATAAAGGTGATTTTTAAAAGGGGTTGTCATTGAAAAACCATACATATGTGTGTATTTCTATTTTTTCATATATACTCACATAATAAAGGGAGAGTCCCTTTCGCCCAGAGTCCCACTGCCTTTCTCCTGAGCAACGAATTACAACCAATTACTCTGTGTTGCTTCCAGAAATAAATGCGGCCTCTGTCTCTCCCCCATGACCCGCTCTCCCCCCGGGCTGGGACTCGGGAGGCACCGTCCATGGATGCTGCCCAACACAAGCTAAGGCCAAACAAGCTTTCCCTAACTCCTCACGGAGGGTGACCTACCTCTAAAGGGCACCGCCTTAAATGTGCAGCTCAGCGACTCCGGCTGACGTCTACACCTGTGTCCACCACCAGGATCGAGAAATGGAACTTTCCACCACCCCAGAGGCACCGGCCCACCCTCCCGGCTCGGCGCGGGCCCCAGCAGAAACCACGATCCACAGCGCTGGCCTCACTGGGTCTTGGATGCCCGAGAGCACACTTGAGAGCAGACGTTGGGGTCCATCCTGGCCGTGGGCAAGGGGTCCTTCCCTCTGCAGCGTTATGCACAGATGGCCACACCCAGGGCCCCAGGGCCCCCCTTCACCGCCTTCGAGGGCATTTCCCCGGACGCGGGCGGCCTGGTGTCCCTCTTCTGGCTCCTTCGGCCACCTCACAGAAGGCTAGGAAGGGACAGACGCCCTCACGGCCCCGTCCTTGAACAGGAAGGTCAGGCGCCGCAAAGTGAGACTGTCGACCCCCTGCCATCACACAGACATTCACGCCGGCTTTTCCGGCCCCCCGTGCCCTTGCTGGTGGGGGTCTGTGGGGTCCGAGGGGTCCACCTCCTGCTCTGCCACACGGTCAGCCTCCACAGTTGCTCTGATTCTATTCAGCCGGCTCCTCCCGGCTCTTCTGTCTCCCTGGACAGAGGTCTTGACGTGGGGGCCCTGGTCCTGGTTTTAACCATCTCGCTGATTGGGAGGTTTTATGTCAGGAAGAGGTCGCAGAACAAAGCCGGGTTTGAGCCTCTCCCACCAGAGCTTCCTGCCCTGTCGCCCGGCTCTGCCTGGGCCGCGTCCCTGGAGGGTGAGGGGCAGCCGGCGGGCAGAACATCAGCTCGTCTGCAGCCCTGTCGGAGCCAGTCGAGGGACGGGGGCATCTGTCTTCCCCCAGGAGGGGGAGGGGGGGCAGCGTGGGGCAGAGAGCAGGCCAAGGGGTTGGCCCAAGCCCGGCCACCGCGGGAGCTTTAGTGTCTGGGGGGTCCCTGCTGCATGTGAGGACGCATGGGAGGTCAGGGGCAGGCCTTCCGAGACCTGGAATCGTATGTGCAGCTGTGACGACCGTGGGGGGCACCTTAGTGCAGGTGTCCTCGGGTTCCCGTGAAGCAGAGAAGTTGCAGAAAGGAGCCCGAAACCCCAACACCGGCCGCAGGGCACCCCCCGCCTGGCAGGAGAGTGAGGTGGGCCCCAGCACGGTCCCCCACCAGCTGCCCTCTGACCAGCACGTCTGACCCAGGGGTCGGTTTTTGGCTCATGCAAACTCAGGGTCCTGAGCCCCCTCGTTCTGCTTCTCCCTCTCGCCCCACCTTGCCTGACTCTCACCTTTCAGCAAGGCCTGCAGGATGGCCACGTCCACGTCCTGCTGGCCATCCTTGCCTTCCCGGAAGATGGTCAGCAGCTGCCGCCTCCGGACGATGTCTTGGATCTGCAATGGACATTGCCCGAGTGAGGTTTGGGGTGACACGCAGGCCCCCTGCCTCCTCAAAGGGCACCTGCAGAATCGAGACCCCAGACACACAGCCGAGCCCAGGCGTGAGTCCTGCCTGCCGGTGTGGCCTGGGCCAGCCCCTCGCCTCCGTACGCCCCCAGTGGTGAAGATGAAGGCACGTAAGGACCAAATATGCAATATTCGTGAGTGGTCTGCCGGTGGAAACACAACCCAAGTGTAAGGAATTTCACACCGGCATGAGACTGTGTGCTGAATGCCGGACACCGCTGAACTTGAGACTTCTCCCCCAGTCCTCCTGCCTGGGCCCTGCCACTCCTCACCTTGCCTACCTACCTACCTGCCCGCCCACCAGCCATCCAGTCATCCACCCACCCACCCACCTGTCCACGTACCTATCTATCTGCTCATCCTACCTACCTACCTACCTGCCCGTCTGTCTATCCAGCCACCTACTATATCCGTTTGTCTGTCCATCCGTCCATCCATCCGTCGTCCATCCATCCATGTACCTATCACCCATCTATCTATCACATCTAAGCCTGCTGCCAGGCACTGCTCCCCATCGGCCCTTCACCCTGAGGCCAGGGTGAGTCTTTTTTTTTTTTAAAGATTTTATTTATTTATTCATGAGAGACAGAGAAAGAGAGGCAGAGGGAGAAGCAGGCTCCCAAGAAGCAGGGAGCCCGATGTGGGACTTGATCCCAGGATCCTGGGATCATGACCTGAGCCGAAGGCAGACGCTTAACCATCTGAGCCACCCAGGCGCTCCAGGGTGAGTCTTTCACAAGCACATCATACCGCACCTCCCACGGGCCTCCGGCCTCTCTCCCTAGCTCCCTAGTCGGCCACGCCCAGCCTTGCCCACCCTATCCACCCCCACCCCAGCCTGGCCCCCTCCCCACCTAGAGGGCGGCCTCACTCGCCCCACCTCCACCTCTAAGACCCCAACTTTCCCCATCCTTCAGGTCCACCTTTTGCGCCGACTCTAAAATACCCCCCGTCTCCCTGCCCAGGCCCCCCACCCCCAGCTGAAATCATGTCTCCTGAGTTTAGGCCCTGAGCTGAGTGGGAGCAGCTGCCAGCGTTTGAGCTTATGCATGCGGACACAGTACCAAGCACTTTGTGTAGATACTCGCTGTCTGTTCTCTGAGCTTAAGCGATAATTATCCCTATTTTTTTATTATTATTATTTTTTAAAGATTTTATTTATTTGAGAGATAGAGAGCACATGAGAGGGGGGAGGGTCAGAGGGAGAAGCAGACTCCCTGCCGAGCAGGGAGCCCGATGCGGGACTCGATCCTGGGACTCCAGGATCATGACCTGAGCCGAAGGCAGTCGCTTAACCAACTGAGCCACCCAGGCGCCCGATAATTATCCCTATTTTAAGGACAAGAAAAGCAATGCTCAGAGAGAGCAAACAATTCCCTTTTGACACACAGCTCTCTGGTGTTGGCTGCAAGCCCCCGCAATGAGCAACCCCTCATCACGGTGGATGTCTATGCCCACCCGCGGCAGCATCGGAGGGAACAAGACCCTCCTATTCATCCCAGACACCACCCACAGTGTAGACCAACGCTCTGAGGTTTGTTGAATGAATAGCGGATCGGGACTCTGTAGCCGAGGGTCCCCCCCCTCCTCCGAACCAGAATGACAATGAATGGCAAGACTTGAAATGGATTCGTACGAGACCTTTTTTAGGACTTTGAGTCAGCCACGGAGAATGGATTCAAACAGGCAACTTTTGACAATAGTGAGTTAGTTTCAGTTCGAAGAATTGCCTGAATAATTTATAAAGTAACTGGAGAAAGGCCCCAGGGCGTGCCCACCAACGCCCAATGGCGCCATCGGGAGCCGAGCTGACGCTCACAGCCGGACTTCAGCGTCTTCACAGACTGAGCCGGCGCTCAGGGCGAAACCATCTCACGGAACATCCGGATCTAACGCGGTCACTCAGAGACCGCAGCATGCACACGAGAACGGGGTCACTGTGCCATCCACAAAGCCCCGAAAACCTACGCCTGCCCCCTCCAGAGTGAGCCCCTGCTGCCCCCACTAGGCCCAGCCCCTCCCAAACCCACATCCCCCCTCCACCTGGCCGACCACGGCTGTCCCTGTGGTCCTGGCTGCTGGGCACAGATTGTCCGCATGGCTCGAAATTAGACATGGTCAGAGGAGCTAAGCTGATCTACAGACGTGCCCCGAAAAGCATCTGTCAGGCGCTTAAAACTTTGGATTTGCAGGAGTTTTTTCAACCCGGCTTGCTGTTCACACACCTCAGTGAAGCACAGAGACTGAGCTCCTTGCTGGGGAAACCGAGGACCTGAGAAGCACCAAGAATGCAGCTGTGAAACAGAGGTCAGGTGACCTCAGACAGATGGGCCCTGAGCCCCCAGGTTCAGAGAGCAGCAGGGACAGCAGGGTCCGAGTGACCACCAGAGTGGGAGGTGCTGGGGGCTCCCCGCTCGAGCTCCCCCAGGCTGGCCAGGGCTGCGTGTGCCAGCAAGGGCCGACCCGGCCACACTCCTTCTCGCTCACCGCCCCCCCCGGCAGGCTGCGGTCCTTCCACAGAGCTCACGGGGGCCACCCAAAGTCTGCTCTGGGGACACAGCCACTTCTGAGGCCCACTGCAAACGCTGCAGTTCTCCCAACGGAGCCAGACAGCCTCCGGGCATCTGTGAGCATCAGGGGAAGAGTCCTTGCTCCATTCCTGCACTAACTCCCCCCACCCCCCACCCCCTGCCTGCGAGGACCCCCGCTCTGAGAGATCACGGGGCGCCCGTGAGGCTCACAGCTCCGGAGCTGAGGACAGGAGCAGAAAGTGGGGCCCCCCAGCCCCCAGCCTGCCCACAGCCGGAGCAGCCCCCCTTTCCTCCCGAGCTTAGGGACGCTCCAGAAAATCTTTGCAGTCTGGCAGCTAGCTGCAGGGAGGGGAGGGGGGCTCTGCGTTCAGCCAACAGTGAGGAACCAACGTTCATCTCTTAGTTTCAACAGTGCGCCGCTCCTCTGCAGGATGTGGGCATCAGGAGAGGTTGGGTGAAGCGTGGATAGAAACCCTCTATCTTGGCAACTATCCTACAAAGCTAAAAGTATTCCAGGACAAAAAGAGCGCGAGAGCAGGACCAGGGCCCTGGAAAGAGGCTGAGCCCAGCAGCTGAGGGCCAGGCCCATCCCTCCTGGGGCGTGTGCCCGAGGTGTTAGCTGCGGGTTCGTGTCCCCAAACTCCTGGTGTCCACTCAGGATGTCCTGCCATGGTGCCCCTGCGGGGGGCCTCCTGGAGAGCAGGGGGATCCCCTGGAACGCTCCCTGCACCTGCAGATCCCCAGGAAGGGCCCCCATCTGCAGATGCCTCTAGCTGAGGGGTGCCCATGAAGCCCCTTCCAGATGCCACACGGGCCCCTCTCCCCTTACCTGCCTCCCTGGCTTGCCAGTCCTCAAACGCCTCCATTCATCTGCCCGGGGGCGGGGGGGGCAGGGCTGAGCTTGCCAGGCTTGCAGGCTGGGCCTGACCCTGCCGCCCGTGGCTGTCACCTGGAGCGCCCCTGTGGCCTGGATCTCGGCTCTCCAGCCCTCTGCCCCCGCCCTGGCCTCCGCGGCAGCCTCCTGCCCCCAACCCAGCAGGCCCCTCTTCTGAAGCAGCTGTGTGGTCAGCCCCCAATGTTCCCCAGCATAGGCCTGAACTTCGGGGGGCAAGAGATTCAACACGTGCCCACCCTCGGCAGGACAGTGTGTGGCCTCCGCTGAAGGCTTCCCAACCCACCCTGGGCCCCCTGCCTGCCCGGCACGAAGCCCCCACCCTCCAAAGTGCATGCCATGCCCCCGCCAGGCCCACTGGGGTCTCCGTTTCTGGGCTGCAGCCCCGGTCCTGTTTCCAGGCTAATGGCGTCTGGGAGCTGGCTGCACACCTCCCGACCCACAGGCCCGTCTGCTCGCCTTTTTGGTCCACTCGACAATCCTGCTCTCGCTGAGGGTCTCAAACATCTCCTGGAAGAACACACTGAGCTTCTGCTGAATCTTGGAAATGGTGATCTCGGATATGGGCAGGCTGGCCACCTGGGCAATGACGTCGGCCACGCGGCCCGAGCCCTCCACGACCACGCAGGGGGTGCCATTGGTGATGGCGTTGTAGATGGTCTGCAAGGCAAGGGCCCCCTGTGAGCCCCGCGCTGACTCTCCCCGAACCGGGGACTTCTCCGGCAGCATGGCTCGGTATCAGAGCTAAGGCACTCCTGCGAAACGTACCGAAAACATTGAGTTTGGTAGCATTCCCCTGCCCAGAGGGCAAAAGTGGCTCATCCTGATAGACCAGCTCCTTCAGGCCCATTGCTCAGGTGGACCGTGACCACCGAAACAGAACCCCCATGACGTATCGGCCCACTGACCCGTGTCGCGGGAGAGGGTGCCGCCTGGCCCGGCCCTTGGGAAGGCCCAACGTGAGACCAGGACCACCAGGGCAGATCCCCCGACACCCAGGGTGAGGTCAGCTTCAGGAAGGGCCTCGGACCTCTGCGGGAAGACACCCTCCGGGCCGACGAGGCAGGTCTGGGTGCCACCTGTGGGACCCCATGCAGAGCGCTGCACGTGGGCAGGGAGTGGGACACCAGGTGCACTCCCGTCCCCCCGGGAGTCCTCCCGCGAGACATTTCCTACGGTCCTTCTGCCCCAAATGTGCTATTATCCTGCGGCAGAAGTGAAGTCAGGCAGCGCTCCAGCAGTGAGACCAACCTCATTCCGTGGACTGGGTTCTCCGTGGGAGCTGTGGTCCTGTGGGGCTGGGGCGGGGCCTGACCTCTGCGCTGACGCTCCCCCATGTGGCTCCATCCTTGCTGCCATCCCCCGAGGGTCCCTCTTCCTGGCCACACACCCAGGGCCAGAGCCAGCACGTCCCCCCCAACAGCAGGGCGCCTCCTCGAAGGCCACCTTCCCGCCACGCCTGGAAGGGCTCTGTCACACGCCCCCTCCCTTTCTCCCGGCACCCCCCCTTGCCAATGGCCCCGCGGGATGCTGGTCAGGGGGCTTCGGGCCAGCAGTTCCCCCCTGCAGCAGAGCTTGACCCCCAGAGCCCCCTCCCCTGGCCACTACTCACGTGCAGCGTGCCGGGCCCCCCTTCCAGCACCACACAGACGATGGGGATCTTGATGGCCACGCCTAGGACGAAGCACGGATCCCCAGTTTAGGGAACATGGGGGCTCAGACCCTTCACCTGGGCACTCTCGCCCGCCTCCCACCAGCTCTAGCCTAATCACGGCGGACGCATCCGATGGGAGATGCGCAGGAAGTACTCAGTAGCTTTCGCAGGCTGATGCTCTGCAGTCGGCGGACGACCTGCTTGCTCTGTGTAACAAGAGCAAATCTGAGGCCCTGAGACAGATCCTCCACCGCGTACTCACACTCCCGTTCTGGGGCGGGAGGGGAGGAGGGCCGTCTGCCTGGCCGGCCACCGTGACCAGCCTGCTTCTCTCGCCGGCCCTTTTATGGCGCCTCAAACCTGGGCACGCCATGGGGACACACCAAGCCAGTGGGCGGAAGGCACCATCAAGGTCGGGGGGCACGGCATGGGGAGAGCAGGGGGATCCCCTGGAACGCTCCCTGCACCTGCAGATCCCCAGGAGGGGCCCCCATCTGCAGACCTCTGTCCCACCATTCACCCCCTGCCCTGGGCCTTTCACCCATCCTGGTGGCCTGGGGCCTGCTGAGGACTTTAGAAATCCCTCTGGGGCAGCAAACTTTGCCTCCAGGTGCCTCCGAGGTTGCTCTGCCCTCCCATCTGCGCCCCCCCAGGCTCCCTCAGGCAAAGCTGGGCTCTAAGTTTGGTCCCAGGCCAGCAGCACCAGCCTCACCTGAGGCCCAAGAACGGCCAGGTTGGCAGGTCCTCGGGGGGCTTGAACACCCCTGCTCACCGCTCTAAAAGTTCCCACCCAACCTGCTACAGAGCCGGAAACTCCTGCTATCTGGGTCCCCCCTCTACCCCCCAAATCATGCACGAATTCCTGCGTGTTTGCCCTTCCCGTGTCCCAGAACCCACCCCATCCCACCCACAAGGGAAACGGTGTCAGGGCCGCGTTCTGCACATTCCTGTTTCTGAACTGAGCCCGGGTTTGTGGTGCAGAGTGACTGTAGGTGGTCTACGACCCGAGAGAGAGCAGAAAAACCGGGGGCCTGACCCCACCTCCCTCCACCAGTTAAATGGGGTGACAGAAGGCGTCCCCACTGAACACGCACGGAGAGACAGTGGGAAGAAGTCCAGCTGTGCCCGATGGCGCCCCAAGCAGCCCGCCTGTTGAACGTCCTGCCACGGCCGGCTGTGCCTGGGACTCCTTGGCCAGCCAGCGCCCCCCGCCGCCCTGACAGCCCCCAAAAATACGCTCCACTCACCTCCTCTTTCCTTCGTCTGCTCGGATATGAACTTCTCCAGCTTCGTCCGCAGGGGAATCTCGACCCCATAGCAGCCGTGGGTCCCGTCGTCCACAAGGATGAAATGGGAGTGGTTACTGTCCAGGCAGGTCAGGTGCCCTTGGCCTTCCTCGTCCATGATGTACTCAGCAGGAAAGCTGCCCTGGGGATGGCCAGAGAAGCGTCAGACACGGACAGACGGGAAGTTCTGCGTCTTAAATGCTAGGAATGGGGGTTCCAGTAGGCTGGATGATGAGCCCCAAAGATAGGAAGTCCTAAACCCTGGAACCTGTGAACGTTACCTTATTTGGAAAAAGAGCCATTGCAGGTTTGATTGAGTTAAGCATAACATGGGAAGATTTTCCTGAAAGGTCCAGGCAGGTCCTAAATGTCACCCCAGGGTCCTTACAGGGGGAGGCAGAGGGAGATGGACCACCAGAGGGGGAAAGCCCGACGACCGTGAAGGCAGAGACCCCAGCACTGGGCCACAGCCAAGGACAGCCCGCAGCCGCCCGGCCAGGCGTGCCCCCCGAGCCCCACTGCCTCCAGGAGTGGGAGAGAGCCGTGCAGATCGTCGCAAGAGCGGCGAGGGCTCGGAACGCGGGGTCGGGTGGAGGCTGACCGAACACGGGCACGTGGTAGAAGAGGCCCGGCCGCCTGGAGCAGACAGCGCTGGGCGGGCGCGCAGGGCAGAGGGCTCGGCGGGCGCCGCCAGAGGGGGTGGGGAGCGGGCTGAGCGAGCCAAGGCTGTCTCCAGCGGCAGAGCGTCCCTGGCCGTATGGACGGACGCTGAGGTGCTGCTGGGGGCGGCCCGGAGGGACACGAGGACCATGGCATTGGAAACGGGAGGAGGGTGACCGTCCTCTCTGATGACCGATCCAGGAGGGACAGCAGCGGGGCCAGCGTACACAGAAAGCGGAGCTGAGCTGCGTGGGGCCGCCGTGCAGAGAGCGCAAGGGTAAGCGAGGGGCATGGACGCTGAGCCAGGGGCTTTCTGAACAGCCATGCAGGTGCCTCCTGGCTTCTTCTTGCTGAGAAAGGGGACAGGCTGAGGGGACCGGGACTTGATGACGGGGGACACGCTCAGCCTGTCCCGATTGTGATGCCTGCCTGCAAGCTCCCGGCTCGCGGACAGGGGTCCCCTCTCAGGCGGGGCTGGACCTTTGCTGGGGATGCGACAAGAGGCGTGTGACTGGGGGCTCAACCATCTCGGGGGACCCTGGAACACAGGCAGCATGGGGACCGGCTCCGTGTCTGTGGCATGCCCCCCGCCCCAGGACACACGCCGCAAAAACAGGATGTTGGGTCAGCAGAAGCACTGCTAACTTGGACCAAAGGGAAACAGGATCTGGACTCCCAAACCTCTTCAGGCGGGAAACAGCAGATAACCTTCAAGAAAACGGCATGATCATCCCCGGGGCAGGGTCACGGATGAGGCAGAGGCTGGGCCTCAAGTCACAGAGATTCCAGAGTTCAGCGACCTAACGGATTTCCCCGTTGGGCTTGGGGATTGCTGGGGACCCGGGACCCCTTTATTCCTGGCACGTTCCCCTTTCTGGGAGGAGAACATGCAGCTATTCTAGGATGCCCATCCCATTATTATATTCCGGAAGAAAGTAACTTGTTTTCCATGGCACGGGGCCACGCACGAGGGGGAGCCTTGTCCCAGGATGGATCCCACGCAGAGCGTCGTTCATGCTGATTTGGATGATTCAGATAATGAGATCGGGCACTTTTTGGCTGAGCAGATGCTGTAATGGGTTGATAAGGTGGGGAGTCTAGGGATGGGGTGAATATACTTTGTGTGTGGGACGGACGTAAATCTTTGGGGGTCAGAGGGTAGCCTGCAGCGGGCAAGCCTCTGTCATCCAAAGACATCAGGATCCCGAGCCAGGGAAGGCCCACCGGCCAGCAGAATCTGCAGGAGGCAGAAGCAGCCTCCCCAGAGCCTCTGGAGAGAGGACAGCCTGTCCGCACCTTGACTGTGGCGAGGGAGGCTCATTCCAGACCTCTGGCCTCCGGAAGTGGAAGAATGCATTTCTGCTGCTCTCAGCCACCAGGTTTGCGATCACGGGTTCCAGCAGCCCCTGGACACTGATCCAGGAGGGACGGCTGAGGGGCCAGCGCACACGTCCCCTGTGGTCCACAGAGGACGGCAGGGAGCTGTCATGGGGACAAAGTCAAGAGTGGTCTCGGAAGTCACCCCATCTCTCTTGGCCTCGGGTTTCCACTCCCTGGAATGAGCAGGCAAGGTGGAGCAGTCCCGTCCCTCTAAACACACCTGCGGCTCTGACACAGGAGGACAAAGCCTGGCCAGTCACCAGCAGCCGTGATGGAAAAGGGGTCACCGTCACAGAAGGGATCTTCCTGGGAAAGAGCACTCAGCGCCGTGGCCCCGAAACCAGGAGGCCCCCATGCGTAAATTACCACTCACGGGCCCGTCATGGGCCCGTGTGTCGCAGGACGTGTCTGACCGTGTGTTAGGTGGCCCTGTGCTCCTTGTCCACATCCACTGTGTCCTTCAACAATCTCGTCGGAGAACCCGATGATCTTTTCCAACGCAAGTCTCCGCGTTCAAGCGAAGGCCCCCACTACCGCCCCCTCGGCAACACACGGGCGTGGCAGCGACTGCCAGAAGCCGTTCTGGGATGGAGACACTGCAGCGTGTGGGGTTCCAAGGGTTCTCTCAGGCTCTGGGATCACACAGCCTAGGCTCACCCTAACCCAGACGCGCCCTGCCCTCTGCGGAATCCGTGTCTCATCTGAGCAGCTGTTCCAACGACCTGTGGTGGCCCTGAAGCAGCTCCTACGTGGATCCGTCCTGTGGTTGTAAGGCAGTCCAGCCGAGCTAGCTGCCTCCCCCGGTCACCAGGGTCTGCGGTGCAGCCGGGCATGAGCCCCGGTCTCCTGTGCCCCTGTCCAGGCTCTTCCCTCTCCGCTGCATTTACCCCGGTGTCCAGACGGTGGCCTGTCCACTGCAGGCCTGGGCGCTGGGATCCTACACCTCACCTCCCCTGCCCCCGAGCCCCAGGGGAGGTCGCCGAGCTCACCGAGGGGTGGATCAGGCCTTCCCGGTTGTGCACGGTACCCCACGTGGCAATTCCGACAGTGACGACTTCTTCTTCATTGTAGCTGCTGCTCAGGGTGAAGTCCCGCACCGCCTTGCCCACCTGCTTCATCACGCCCGTGTGGGTCCCGCCGGTGATAATCCAGGCCCCTGGGGAGAGGAGCAGAGGTGCGCACCTGCCACGCACAAGCCTGACGCCGAGGGCCCTGTGTGCTTCCCATGCTCACTCCCCTTTATCTGCGGGCCCCTTCTCAAGGGCTCTCTAACTCATCACCAGGCCTAAGTCTCAGAACCAGGACCACGGAGGAAACCACACTGTGATTCTGTCTTCAAGGTGCGGCTCTGGGGGCCAAGGTCTCCCACCTGCTCAGGTAGGCGGTGGGGACAAGAATGGGGACAGCAGGCCTCTGTCCCCACCTGCCCGTTGCTTCTTCTCTGTCCTGGACTCAGGAACACGTTTGTCTGAATTCTACTCCAAGACATAAAAGTCCCTTCTTCCCCTCAGTTCCTGGGGCCTGAGTGTGGTGGACTATTCCGCTACTCCTGACCTGCTCACCCCGCCACGCTGCCCATTGGCACGTGGCTTGCAGTGGCCCCGGCAGGGCACCCCCTTCCCAGCCACGGCCCAGCCCGCGGACCTGCTTGGTCACCGCACGCAGGCGAGGAGCATGCACGCCAGGCCTGGGTGCTGTGAATTTGTGCCGCAGCTGTTCTTGCTGCGTCTCTCCTGCCACGAGAAAGCCGATCCCCGTGGGGTCTGCTCCCCTAAGCTGTGTCCCAGGTGAAGGGAGATGGGGGAGAGCTGCCACCATGGGCCTGCAGTTGCCTGCTGGGAACGCGGGCAAAGGGTGGAGTTCACAGCTGTGCGGTCACCTGTTCCCAGGGCCATGACGACCACGGCACGGAAGCCAGCTCTGCGTGGCCGTAAGGAACAAGCTCAAACACGCGGCTCGGGCTTTGGGGCCGGGACGTGGCAGCCAGGACATTGCTACTGAACGCGAAAAAGATGACCATCAAGACTTGTCACCTGTGATGACCTGGGGGACAGGTGAGCACCTAACAGGTTCACAGCCGAGCTCACGAGTGTGCCTGGGTGATGGTCAGCTGCACTTAGCCGAGTCCCGCGTGCTGAGGAGACTCCAAGAGACGCGGGCCAGGAGGACTCAGACTGAGCCTCTGTTTCAGGGCAAGGACCAGAGGGCGTGGGCCTCCTATGCTGCTAAAACCGGATCCTAGAAAGAGGGTCAGTGTCCCCCTGGATGGCCCAGTCTCACCTGGACCCAGAACCCTCGCTCTCCTGCCGTTAACTTACCCAGTGTAGCCCCCCTGGAGGCCACGGGCACCATGGCTACTCCTCCAGCGTCCCTCTGAGAGAGAGCCAAGGGCCGCCTCCTGTGGAGCGCACGCAGCCTCGGGCCCTGCCCTGGGCTCACGAGGTGTGGCCTCGGGGGGCATGGAGCCCTGAGGCAGTCACCTCACACAGCAGTCCCTCCTTCCCAGATGTGGACAGAGGGATGAGGTAACAGGGATCTGGTTAACAGAGACCCTCACCGACATCCCCACGACTAACACAACCACCTCCAGGCTCCTCCACTGGCCACCACATTGGCTCACAGTTAACTCGGGCCTCCTGTGGGTATAGAGCAGTGCGGTGCCATCAGGAGCTTGCTAGAGCTATGTCCACCCCACGAGCAAGCCTCGCAGCTGCCACTGTGGGCCCGCAAGGCCCGGCTGAGTCTGACCTGGCAGGGCATGGCCTCGGTGACCCCTGAGGACTGCTCCAGTCCCAGCACCCCGTGCTGTCCGCTCAGCCCGCCCACGGCTCCCAGCCCCAAGTGCTACCTGTGGTCTGGGCCACCTTGATCAGGCCTCTTCGGAAGACACTCTTCAGCCTGGGCTTCATGTTGAAGTCCTTGGCCCCACCTGTCACCGAGATGAGGAGGTTGGGGATGTCCAGGCCCCAGTACTGGGTCATGAGGTGGTAGATCACGCTGGGGGGCGTGTCCTGGGAGAGGCGAATGTACTACAGGGAAGTCAGAGGACAGCAGAGGACACCCTGTGTCAGCGAGTGGCCAGCCCAGCCCCAGAGACGGCAGTGCAGCCATGCCCGAGAGTCCAAGCCAGGGGATGGACACCTCCCACCCTGGGTCTAGAGTCAATGAGTAAAAGTGGCCACACCCAAGTAGGATTAGGATTGAGAGGAAGGGGGAAGGGGCGAAGGCCCAGCGAGATGACAGGCCACCCCTGGGGAGACCAGCCCCCATCTTCCCAGCTCCCTCGGCCCAGCCCCGTGCCCACAGCACCCTCCCCACCCAGCTTCTCTGCTGTAGGACGCACCCAGCCCAAGGCTCACCCTGCCCTGTGGTGACCCAGAACTCAGAGCACCATGGGTCTCCTGTGAGCCTTGTGGAGCCCCCGCCCACCCCTCCCCTAGTGCTGACAGGCTGGATGCCTTGGGTTTCAGCCAGCCTCTCTCTCCCATGCCAGGAAGTCCTGGCCACTCAGATCATGGAAGGTTGACACGAGTCCACAGTGAAAGCAATGGAGGGATGAGGACCAACCTTTCCCACCTTCTGGCCCAGGCCCGTGAAAACAAGGTCACCAAAGGCGTCTGTTGGCATCTCCTGCACATGTTTTTTTAGGTCCCAATCCTTGCCCTGCAAAGTGTGGGGCCTGATAGCCTCCTCCAAGTGTTGTTGCCGTGTGTATCCACACTCACACACCACCTTCCTGCAAAGACCACACAGTTACTGGAGAAGCAAGGTGCCCCTGTGCTCCCCTCTGGGATGTCAGGACTTCCAGCCCCCAGCAGTGAGGAGGCACCCCCAGCAGCAGGGTCAGTGGAGGCCCAGTGGGGAGCGGAGCATCCCTCCCACACCCACAAGAACAAGAAGCCCCTTCCTGCCAAGAATCAACTCAGGCTGAGAGGGGCTTGGACTTCTTTGCCCACATGGCAATAATGAGGCAGTGGCTCCCTTCCCCAGATAGGTCATAGGCGACCCGCTAAAACACAGGATGCAGAATCTTATATATCATACCCCAAATATCACAGTTTCAAATTGAAAATCACTAGTCATACCAGGATCGGGAAAATCTGCATCAGAATGAGCAAAGACAGCGGCCACCAATGCCAAGGTGTTACGGTGTTACAGAAGTTAGGATTAACTGTCAAGGATTTTACAGTAGCTATCTTAAAAATGCTTTACCAGGGAATCATGAACACGCTTGAAAAAAAAAGAAAAAATGTAAAGTCTCAGGAAAGAAATAGAAGGTACATCAAATGGAAATTTAGAAGTAAAAAATGCACTGACCAACCAAATTTCAAAAAAAAAAAAAAAAATCAGTGGGTGAACTCAGCCAATGAATGAAGGTGGCAGAGGAGAGAATCCATGAACTTAAAGATAGAACATAGAAATAACCCAATACAAACACCAGAGAGAAAACAGACCTAAATAAACAACTAAGTGAGGAGCCTCTAGGACCTGCAGAACTATGACGAAAGACCAAACATGCATGTCATCAGAGTCCCAGAGGGAAGAGAGAAAGGAGGCAGGGCTGGAAAAGCATGTAAAGAAATTATGACCAATCACAATGAGCACTGAGTTATGTATGGAAGGGTTGAATCACTATATTATACACCTGAAACCAATATCACACTGTACATTAACCATACTGGAATTAAAACTTAAAAGTTAATTAAAAAAAAATATGACCAAATGGGAGCTTTCCCAGCAATGCAAGGTTGGGTTATCATATTAACAGAATAAGGAAAAAAAGTCTAATGATCATTTGCTTGGGTACATAAAGTGTTTTACCAAATTCAACACCCGTTTATAATAGCGACTCTCAACAAAGTAAGAACGGAAGGGAACTTTCTCGACCTGGTGAAAAAGCATCTGTGAAAATCCTACTGCTAACATCATACTCAAGGATGAAAGGCTGAGTACTTTGTCACGAAGACTGGGGACAAGACAGTGGTGTTGACCCTCAACTCTGCTGTGCAGCATGGCACTGGAGGTCCTAGCTAATGGAATGGCAGAAAAAAGGGGAAAAAAAGGAAAGAAGAGAAAAGAAAAAAGGAGGGGAGGAGGGAAAGGAAAGAAAAGGCACACATACAGGAAAAGAAGTAAAGCTATCTTTATTCACAAATGACATAATTTGGTGTGTAGAAAATCCTAAGGACTCTACAAAAAGCTGTAAGACTGACAATGAGTCCAACACAATTGTAGGGTACAACGTCAACAGAAATAAATCCATTCTATGTCAATTAGAAACCGAACAATTAGAAACTGAAACCAAAACAAAATACTACCTATAATAGCAAAGAAACATAAAAAGCGGCCAAAATCTCCTGCATTTGGAAAGAAGACATAAATCTACAATTCAAGAATCTCAAGGAACACCAAACATGATAAACCCAAAGACATGTATGCCAGGATACGTGAAATCAAATGTCTATAAACCAAAGACAAAAGAAAAAATCTTAAACGCAGCAAGACAGAAATGACACCTTAACTACTGGGGGGAAATCACTCAAATAACAAACAACTTCTTATCAGAAACCAGAAAGAAGTGCAAGGAGGAAGTGGCAAACAAAACCAGAACCTCCAACCCAGAATTCTCTACTCAGCAAACATCATTCACACGGGAAGTGGAAGTTGGACATCCTCAAATGCAGGAAAACTAAGGGAATCACCCACAGAGCTACCCAAAAAGGATGGATGAAGGACATTCTCTTAACAGAAATGGAGTGATAGCAGGTGAAATTGTTGAATATCAGAAAGGAAGAAAGAACAATAGGAAGGGTAAATGGGACTCCAAAGAGATATCTGAGTCCCTCAGAAGCGCAGAAAAAGAAAAACAAAAAAAAAACCAAACTGAAAACAGAAAAATGCAGCAGCAGACTTAAATCCTAACATATTGATAATTACATTAAATATAATGTCCTAAATATGCCAATTTAAAAAAACACCGATCAGCAGAGTGGGTTAAAAAAATAAGACCTAATTATTTGTTTTTTTCAAAAATCTCACTTCCAGTATAATGATGGTGGCAAGCTGGAAGTGACCGGACCACTCAGCAATGAAGAGGAGAAGACTGGACACACACAACACAAGTGGATCTTGAAGGCATTGTGCTGAGGGAAAAACTGAAAAGACCACGTAGGGTAGGATTCCTCATGTGACATTCTCGAGGTGAGAAAGTTATAGGGATAAAGAACAGATCCATGGCTGCCAGGGGTTAGGGTGACAGGGGCAGAGGACATGAGTAACCAGTGGTGGAACCAGGGGAGATATCTTTTGTGTCTCTGCAACTTCCCAAACTCTATAATTATTCCAAAATAAAAAGGTTAAAAATCCCCAGATGGTGCAGGCTCCAAGCAGGACCTTCTAGACACAGGCCCAGCAGGATGCACGGGGCCCCCACCCTGCAGCCCAGTCCCGGGCCCAGCTGGCCTAACCTGGGTGCTGCTACAGGAGAACCCCATCTCTAGGACTCCCCGCTCTGGTTTCTGCTTTCCCCACAAGAATTCACCAATGCCTCCTGTCAGCTATGACCTCCTCTCTTATTTCCTTCATGTTCATGGGTTGAGACTTTTTATTCCTTTACTGCTATTCACTGGGGCTACAGGAGAGAGAGGAGATAAACATGCTCTTTATACCTTGTTTAATTGGAAATCATGAATTTTTAGGTTCTGACTTTTTGTTAGTACCAAGTGACCTGAAAGACAAGATCCAAATGAGACAGAACAACCAGTCCAAGGCCAGGTGAGACCAGGGCCAGGTGAGGCCGGGGCCAGGTAGCACAGGGAAAGGACGGCTGGGCTGCCCTGTCGCTTACCCAGTGCACAGTCCCAGATGTGCTGGCTTTCCATTTCTCTGCTGGTAGATAAGGAAAACAGTGCATTCCCTGACCCCTACCCTACTAAATGTTTTGAGGGTCAAACAAGGTTCTAGAAATAATTTTTTAAAGATTTTATTTATTTGAGAGAGAGAGAAAGAGAGAGAGTGCACATGAGCCGGGGGAGGGGCAGAGCAATAAGCAGACTCCCTGCTGAGCACAGAGCCCAATGCAGGGCTCAATCCCAGGACCCCGAGATCATAACCTGAGCCAAAGTCTGATGCCTAACCAACTGAGCCACCCAGGTGCCCCTAGAAATAATTGATAAAACTAGCGCAAAACAGTTGACCATGCAGAGCACCAAGGATGGGTTAAGAAATGCACAGCCTCTTACACCACACACAGAAATCGACTCAAAATGGATGAAAGACCTAAACATGAGCCAGGAATCCATCAAAATACTGGAGGAGAACATAGGCTGCAACTTCTGTGACCTCAGCCTCAGCAACTTCTTGCTAGACACGTCTCCAAAGGCAAGGGAAGCCAGAGCAAAAATGAACTATTGGGACTTCATCAAGATAAAAAGCTTTTGCACAGCAAAGGAAACAGTCAACAAAACCAAAAGACAACCGACAGAATGGGAGAAGATATTTGCAAATGACATATCAGATAAAGGGCTAGTATCCAAAATCTATAAAGAACTCATCAAACTCAACACCCAAAGAACAAATAATCCAATCAAGAAATGGGCAGAAGACATGAACGGACATTTCTGCAAAGAAGACATCCAAATGGCCAACAGACACATGAAAAGATGCTCAACATCACCTGGCATCAGGGAAATCCAAATCAAAACCTCAATGAGATACCACCTCACACCAGTCAGAATGGCTAAAATTAACAAGTCAGGACACGACAGATGTTGGCGGATGCGGAGAAAGGGGAACCCTCCTACACTGTTGGTGGGAATGCAAGCTGGTGCAGCCACTCTGGAAAACAGTATGGAGGTTCCTCAAGAAGTGAAAAATAGAGCTACCATACGACCCAGCAATTGCACTACTAGGTATTTACCCCAAAGATACAAATGTAGGGATCCGAAGGGGCACATGCACCCCAATGTTTATAGCAGCAACGTCCACAATAGCCAAACTGTGGAAAGAGCCATGATGTCCGTCAACAGATGAATGGATAAAGAAGATGTGGTTCATATACACAATGGAATATTTTGCAGCCATAAAAAAAATGAAAGCTAGTCATTTGCAACGACGTGGATGGAACTAGAGGGTTTTATGCTAAGTGAAGTAAGTTAATCAGGGAAAGACAATTATCATATGATCTCACTCATATGCGGAATTTAAGAAACTAAACAGAGGAGCATAGAGGAAGGGAAGGAAAAACAAAACAAGGTGTAGTCCGAGAGGGAGACAAACCACGAGAGGAATCACAGGAAACAAACTGAGGGTTGCTGGAGGGGAGAGGGATGGGGGAATGGGGTAACTGGGTGATGGGCATTAAGGAGGGCACGTGGGTGTTCTATGCAACTGATGAATCACTGACCTCTACCCCTGAAACTAATAATACAGTATACGTTAACTACATTGAATTTAAATAAAAAATTAAGAGACCCACAGCCTGCCCTGTACCCAGTGCTCCTGGGCTCCTCCAGGGCTGCCCTTCCTGCTGTGTGGAGTGACCACAGGGCCTCCCACTGCTCTGAGCACAAGGGCCCACCCGTGGCGAGCTCAGGGCGTGCCCTCTGACCTCCTTCACAGACCTCCTAAGGGGGACTCAAGGCACTCTCAGACCTGCAATGATCTCGGGGTACATGTGGGCTATGTGACGTCCTCGACCTATGGTCCACGGCAGGGACGGAGCCACCAGGATGAGGACCCAGCTCTTTATCTTGGCCCAGTGCTGCCCCAGACCTTCTACGTCTCTAATAGCCTGTGACAGGCCACCTCCTTAGCTGATCTCTGAGCCAGCCCCTCTGCTGAGCTTAGATCTTAAATCTACGTGGCTTCCCAAGCTGACTCAAGGCAGGAAACAGCACCCAGTCCACTGGCCCAGAGTGAAATAATCAGAGCTTTTCTGCGGGGCTCTTGGCCCAGACGGGCATAAAGGGGAACACCAGGACCAGCCCTGTGGGAGGATGGAGCGTGCAGCGGCTCAGTCTCTCCGTCTGGGTCCCTCCCAGCCGTCCGGAGAGGCACCTTGTCCCACTGAGCACGCTCGCCTCATACTGAAGATCGTTTCCAAAACATCCACTTCGGTCTGTGTGTCGTCGACGGCGGAGGATTTGGTGTTCCAGGGAAGAGAACCACACGCCAGGGCCGTGAGGTAAACATGACAGAATGCGGGACGGTCCAGGGTGGTGGTAGGGAGAAGGGCAGAGCTGAGCAGGACCCTCGGGACACGGGACTAATGAGAGACGGCAGGTGAGGCGGGGGGCTCCTGTCTGGAAGAAGGTGCGGGAGACCCTAGCGCATTTGATGGAAATGTTTAAAGTGTGGAAATACATCTATTTTGAGGCTCCGTTGGTGATGGGGAGGACCTTCCCTGCTGGAGGGACCCGTCTGATGGGCGAGAAGAGAAGGGCTCTGGGCAGGACACACTCCCGGCAGGCCTGACACTGCGGTCAGAGGGGCCTGCTCACACGGCTGGCCCCTGCTGGCCCCCGCCCACCGGCTTTCAGAGCGCTCTGCAGTCCCCGACCCGTGGGCCCTGCTCTGGGCCCACACCGCGCAGACGCTGGGATTTATGCAGAACACCTGCTTTCCCTCAGGGCCTGGGATTTGGGGGGTGCTAGGCAAAGGTGCCTATGGGATCAGCCCACAGGGCTAACCCCGGGCACTGAGTCCCCAGTGGCTTAGTGGGACAGAGACACGGCGCACGGCTTCCTGCATTTTTCCCAGCTGGCCTGCCCCTCGGGAGGGGGAGAGCGTCGCAAGCCTGCGCGTGGGGGTCTCTGGACCCCGCTTGTGTGTTTTCCCTTGCTGAGCCTGGTGTGCATCCCTGTGACAGCTTGTTGCCGGGTCCCAGAAGTCTTAGCAAATCACTGAACTCGTAGAGCGGCCTCGAGGACCCCCAGAAACCAGCCGCCACCGCCCACCTCTGCCTGGAAACAACCCCCCTTCCTCCCTGGGGCCTGCCCGCCTGCGGGGAGCACCTTCCGCGTGGGAAACACGCTGATGAGTGGCAGGCTGCGGACACACCGTCCTCCTCCATGCTCACCAGGGCGCCAGGCAGCGGTGGCGGCCCCAACCACCAGGCACCCGACCGCGCCGCAGACCCCACTCTTGCCACGTGGGGTCCCAAATCTTCGAGAAGGAAAGTAAGAGATCATGAGGATGCTCTCTTCTTCAGTGAACGTGCTCTAGGACCCAATCTGGGGGCCACTGGTGCTTCCGGGCGGTGACCCAGACACTGGCCGCCTCTAGGACCCCCAACACGCCTGGTGAGTTCCCAGTTGGCGGAGGACGGAAAACCTCCGCGCAGCCGCACCTCGCCAAGCTTTCCGCCCTCCCTGCAGTTCCTGACACCCCAGGCCCTGGAGCTCTCCCCAGGACCTCCGGAAGCCTGCTTCCCCTTTCCAGCTATAAATCCTATCCCCGAGTTCGCATTCATTTAAATCTTCTGAAACACAATTTAGGGAAATGCATCAATAAGACGGCCAATCAGGAAACAGTGGACTCCATTCATTCTAGTTGCTGTTAACCAGTTACACTGACATGTACTCAGAATAAAATACCTCTAGGTGCCCCCCAACTTTCTGGCCCTCACCGGGTCCCATGGTCCCCAATCGTCAATGTAACATCCAAGGGGACGAGCCACTCCACCTGCTATCTCCCTGTGTCACGCCCTGCATTAAACCTGATGCTAATAAAGGTGCTTCTGGAAATTTCCAGAACCAAACACATCCTGAGCACTTTTTCAATGTGGGGAAAGGGGTAGGAAGCCCCATTTCAGCCTCAAACCCAAGCTGTGTCCCCCAGCCCTCGCTGACCCCTGTCGACATTCCTCACGGGGTCGTAACTCAGAGCAAAGAAGGGGTCCGGAGTTCCATCGGTGGCGCCCCGGAGACCCTGCAAGCTGGAAACCAGACATGGTACGTCTCAGAATGACTCTGCAGCCAGTGAGTCCTGTATGGGGACTTTGGGTGGCTCTAGTTCTCTCTGAGGCTATGTCCACAAGCTTATTTTAACATAACTAAAACCGGAAACCTCGACACAACGCTCTCTCTGTACGTTGTCAGACTGAGCCATGTGGCCTAGAAACCACCCGCC